>NW_028324147.1:10012453-10343270 GCF_054372755.1 Phalangium opilio | reverse complement strand
AGAAGCGTATTTTCGAAGGTAGAAGTGTGCAAGGACTGGTCAATAAAAGTTGAATCAAAGTGACAAACATAGAAGAGTTTCCAGTTAATGTATCATTTATTCGTACATGTACAAAGTTACTAGCAGTTTTAGAGGTATTGTTCAAAATGCCCACCATTAGCATTAATGCAAACATGTGCCCGTCTAACGAACGATTCTTCGACATGCTTAATTACCAGCAGTCGGTAATCTAGCTTATTTACCAGCAGTGGGTAGTCTAGCTTAACTACCAGCTATCGGTAATCTAGCTTAATTACCAATAGTCGGTAGTCTAGCTTTATTAACAGCAGTCGGTAGTCTAGCTTTATTACCAGCAGTCGGTAATCTAGCTTTATTACCAGCAGTCGGTAATCTAGCTTTATTACCAGCAGTCGGTAATCTAGCTTAACTGCCAGCCGACGGTAATCTAGCTTAACTGCCAGCCGACGGTAATCTATCTTAATTACCAGCAGTCGGTAATCTAGCTTTATTATCAGCTAGATAATATGATATAAACCGTTCGTTTCCATCATCCATTTGATTTGTTCGACCCTAATAATACTTTTCAAAAAATTTCTGCGATGAATACGAAGGTTGAAATAGCGAGACCAATTAGCCACAAGAAAAATGATCCACTGACAACTTTTACTGTCAAAGGTGATATTTCCTCGGGAGGTCGTCTCCATTGTGACATCTCATAAATAATTTGCTTTGGTATTGATTTATAATGCATAATTCTGTGCTCCATGATATTCATAACTCTAGGAATAATAAAGAAATTAAACACATATTTTTGGCTTTTATAATGGACCCTTTTCAAAAGGGGGGGGGCGCAGAAACGTCTACTTTATATATGGTTAAGACAGACAATCCGGTATACATCCAAAAGGCTAGATAGTGGTTCATAGTTATCAGTCCAACAAAGTACTTTGCTTGGAGCCACATTTAACGTCTTTCGATCCTTACACCGGATATTCTGTCTTAAAGGGAGAACACGAAATGGTCAGACATTCAGACAACTATTTTTTAATCGAGTTATATAGATAAAATAACACCTAAATCGTTGACAAACTTTACCTAACGCTTTCTGTTAATTTCACATAATTTATAATAACTTATTATTTTCTTAAAATTTGTAAAATTGTAGCGAGTTTTCGATTTCTTAAAAAATAAAGCGGCTCTAACTAATAGAAACTTGAAGGCTTAGAGAGTCAGCTTTCGTGAAATAAAATTACCTAAAAGCATAAAGGTAAGTTTTTTTTAACGATTTTCATCTTATTTTAGTAATATAAATCGATCAAAAATGGTTGTCTGACAGGTTCGTTCTTCCTTTAACAAAGCAATGAAAACCAGCCATTATTTTAGCTTAAACTTTTAAAAAGGTTCTACTTTGTTAGCATTACGAATGTATAAAGAACTGTTGTCATCTGCATGGAATTTGTAATTCTAAACAGGAAAATTAAAGTATTTCTTTCCGACAATATACATACATCGTATTTACATTATCCTCTCACGCCAATGACTTTAAATAGCTTACGCTTACTATTACCGTTAACCTCAGCAAGTTTTGATGGAGAAGTCCACAAGTAAGTAGGGAGAGAACTGACAAGTTCTACGCAGAAGGGTTTGTTCTGATACTTCTCAAGCGGTGCGACAATCCGAGTACCCACCCAAAATATAAGTTAATCCACGAGCTAAGCACTTACGACATGATGAGTATTTCTTTTATATCCTGCCTTACACGGAAGGACTTGATGTAAAGGAAATAATATTCTCTACTGTGGGCTCCAACGTAAAAATGAAACTTGGGTTTGTCCTTGCACCGGTATTCATTCTCCATCATATGATGAAGTTCACTCGTCGTAGTTAAGCTGAACCAAGCCTTTTTCTCGATGGCCGGATCGTATTCGCATTCAAACCCTTCAAATTCATTCTCTGAATTTTCCCAGGACTTGCAAATTGTACCTTTTGGATCGAAATATTTGTAGGCTTTTGTGGGCTGGAATTAAAAACCATTAAATCACAAAACTTCTATAATTATTAATCTTTTCTTTTATCTCACTGGTTGCCCCAGGTCACAAAAAAACGTTAACTCGGAGTAGCATTCATAAAATTTCAGATATATCCTTTTAATTCTCATGTTTAAAACATCATTTAAGCTGTCAACAACCAAGTACTCTTTAACAGTGAAATTTGTTTTCATATATCCAGACAGTTCGAATGTCAAAATAAGAGCTCCAAGTAGCCAAGAACCGGCCAAAAATTTCCACAAAAAGTTCTTAGAGAGTCTGCTGAAAGCTGGAATGAAGTATTGTCATTCTAATCAGTGCTACAACATTAAGATAATTACATTCGTTTTCAGATACTTTCAATTACATTTTAAGAAAAAAGTCGAAACCACTTCCAGAAGCAAGAAAATCATATCCGAAATATGAAATGTTGTCCTCGCTTTCAGGACAATCTTGTCCTTGATCTTCCACAGCAAGAGACAGAGCAATGCAACTGCGCACACGAGAAGAATACCTGCCTGTTTAAAGGAAAATCCAGGCTAGAATGTAAAATTTTTATTCGAAAGTCGAAGTAGAACCTCTTTTCCATATACAATAGATACACGGATTTAAGGTTCCATAATGGCCCATGAGCATAACATTTCTTCGCGAAGCACTGCGGATTATAACTATTAGAAGAGTATTACCATAAGAAAATAATATACAGTATAGGGAGCTATATATTATTTTCTTATGGTATTACCAAGAAGTTATATCAGTATCTCAGAGAGAAGATATAAATTCGCCAGATTTCCAGCGGAGCCTCCGAGATGAACTAGGCCCATGCGTGTGGCGAAGCGAGAATATTTTTTTAACTAATTTAGTTCGCCGTGTTTTCCCGTTTGGGGTGCTGATACGACCGAAAAATAAACAAAGTTCAACCCCGTGACCCTGTCGACTGCTTAAGTATTTGGGCCAAGGTCGCGGATTGTAAGTATACGTTTTTATAACTCTTACTGAATTTTTTAATTGAAATAATTTATTTTGTTGTCATCAATACCATCTAACCGAAAGATTCAGTAAAAAGTGAATAGCCCCAAAAACATTTACGTTAATTTTAGGATGAAACTTTTCTCTATCATAAAAATTTTATGACTGACCCCTAAAATATCAACGATAATTTAAGGAAGACCCCTGTCACAACGGAAAAGTAAGCGCCATCTATGGTGAAAATATTTTTTCTAACAAACTGGATATTTCCCCACATAAAATTTGACATGCATGGGCCTAGTTCATCCCCGAGGCTCCGTTTCCAGCTTTATCTCCAGTCCTAACGTAGGTCCGCAGTCAATCCCCGTCTCTAAATTACAACCAGCATCTCATTGGTTCTTGAAAACTCACGTCAGCGCGACGACGCGAGTGAGGAAAATTTCCGACTGACGAGAGCGAAATAGCCCGGCGCCTCCTTTTACGTCCCCCCTTGTATTTTGAAAGGGGGACTGCGACTATGGCGCGCGAATACAAAGGCATCTTATATCTTCTCTCTGAGATACTGATATAACTTCTTGGTATTACCAATTGACGGATTCGTCCAATAGGGATACTCTCCGCGTCTGGCTGTTGCTTCACAGAGAATCCTAACGTGTAAGGGCCATTTCGGGAACATAATTATATTATATTATTATATATTAGGGTTGTAAGTCGGAAAATTTTCCGGAAAATGACCGAGCTATATTTTTCCGGAAAATTTTCCGTATTTTTCCGCTACCGGTTTCTCAATTAAAAAGTTAAATATTTAAAAAATTTTCAATTGCCTTTCTTTTCAAAACATTCATTAATTTGTTTTCGGTGAATTCGGAGTGGAAAAAATTGTCCAAGGGCACAGAGTCTAGTAACCCCTATTCTCTATAGCAAAAGCTCACTCATTGGCTATCGCTTGCATGCATAGGGTTACTGTTTGCTCTTAGAGAGTCAGAGACCTAACCGTTAAAAGCAGTCTGGGAAATGCTTTGGTCCCATTGAACCGAATTCACATTCGACAGAACGGCTTTTTTGTGGTGTCCCATTCGACCGAACGTAGCCAAAAGGTGCGATTTTATTATAGTCCCATTGGACCGAAATTCTATTGAACTGGAAGAAGACATACTGTGTGGTTTTGCATTAAACATATTTTTAATTTCACAACTTATTATTGTTAAAAAAATGTGAGTTGAAAATGTATTACTGCACTTATTTTAACTACGTTTTAATTACGGCGAACCTCACCTACCCTAGCCTAACCTAACCTAACCTAACCTAACCAAACGTAACCTAACCTAACCTAACCTAACCCAACCCAACCTTGTTTAGGGGTAAAAAGATTATTTATATGAGTATTAAAAGCAAGCCCGCCTCTTACCACGAACAATTTATTAGCAATAATAGAAATATTTTGGAAAAGATGTCAGATAATTAATTGGAGAATATTTTGGAAAAGGTGGCAACTAATTAGTAGGAGAATGTTTTGGAAAAGGTTGCAGCTAATTAATAGGAGAATATTTCGCAAAAGGTGGCAGCTAATTAATAGGAAAATCTTTTTGAAAAGGTGGTAGCTAATTAAAAGGAGAATATTTTGGAAAAGGTGGTAGCTAATTAAACGGAGAATATTTTGGAAAATGTGGCAGCTAATTAGTAGGAGAATGTTTTGGAAAGGGTTGCAGCTAATTAATAGGAGAATATTTTGGAAAAGGTGGCAGCTAATTAATAGGAAAATCTTTTGGAAAAGGTGGCAGCTAATTAATAGGAGAATGTTTTGGAAAAGGTGGTAGCTATTTAAAGGGAGAATATTTTGGAAAAGGTGGTAGCTAATTAAATGGAGCATATTTTGGAAAAGGTGTCAGCGAATTATTGGAACCAAACCAAACCTAAACTAACCTAACCTAACCTTACCTTACCTTACCTAAGCTAAGCTAACCTAACCTAACCTAACCCACCCGAAACCAAAATATTAAAATTTTAACTTAAAACTTAAAGACATTGATGGAACTACCATTAAGACTGTACTTCATTTTAAGCACAATTTGTTTATTAATTCTATATATCTCTTGCCTTGAAAGGAATGAAAGTGAGCGTTTTAATTAGTATCACGAAACATTTACTTTTAATATTATTAACATACATTTCGGAGATTCGAACCAACAACCTATCGCTTCGCAGTCCAACATCGTATCCACTACAGTGACTACACCACCGAATCGCTGACGGCTACAGTGTTTCAAGTTATATTCATGTATTTTATAGGGGCATATTCGGACGATTGGGATTTCGGTCCATCGGGAATATAGCCATTGGGCTGGAAACCTAAAATCATTGCGGGATATTCGGTCGAATGGGATTTCGGTCCATTGGGAATTCGGTTGAAAGGGAAGATACCTGGGAAATAGCACACTTCCTCTGGTCCAAAACCAGTTTATTAATTGCTTGGACTAGTTTTTTAATTCAAAAAGTGGGGTTTACTGGTCCTCGGGACCACATTATTAATTGTAAATCTATAGGAGAACAAAGGCTGGGACCAGTCCGGAGACCAGTTTAATATTTCGGACACTAGGGGGTCACTGGTCCCAAGGACTAGCTTAAAAATTAACCTTATTTCCAGGACTGGTTAAGAGACCCAAGTGAAACTAAAAGTTATCAGGCATAAAGGATAATGATCGTCTTTAAAATCTATAAAAGTTTGATAAATTGACTAAAAGCTCACTTAATTGCTAGTTTTATATTTTTCCGATTAGCGGAAAATTTTCCGCGTTTTATTTTTCCGGAAAATTTACAACCCTATTATATATTATGATAATGTGCAAATGGTATTCATTATTTTATACGGTCATTCAATTAAAATGGGATAATATCTAGTCCGAAGTAGATCTTTAAATTAAATTAGAAACTTTGGCGTCAATAAGAAATAGAAAGGGTTGAAAAATAATTTTGCAATTCTGTGTGCTTTCCAATGAGCAAAGGTTGCACGGCTCCTGGCCACAATATAAAACATTGTTCATAGTTACTCAGTATCAGAAGTAAATAGGGGGAAGTAGGTATGCGTACCTTTAGCTAGCGCAAGTCGTCCCACTCTCCTGAAAAACCACTTCGCGCCACAACATATGCAAATGAGCCAATAAGCGAGAGGCAAGGAACTAGAGAAATATTTGACTGTGCGACACCATACCGTGATATACCGAACTACGAACATATACAAAAAATCCTCCTGGCCGCCGCCCGCGCTGAAGTTGTTTTTTCATGTTCGTGTAGATATTATTCTAGATTTCTTTATATTTTAAGATGGATAGCTTTGTTCAGTGCAATTTAATTCATCGTGAAACAAGTGATAAAAAAGTCAGACAAATTTTAAGGGCAAATCCGACAGTTCTACTCTGATAAAAATTAAAGCCGACGAACCCTGGAAAAAAACTAGTTCCATGTATTCAGCCGCGGTTTCGCGCCAAAACCGCCGATATTCACAGGCGCGAAAAATTCGGTTAAGTGTCAAGTGACGCCTCGCCAAACGGCAACGCATACCTACTTCCCCCTTTTTACCTCTCCGAGTGACGTATGTCACGGAGAGGTATTACACCGGCCGTGTCTGTCTGTGTGTCTGTGTGTCTGTCTGTCTGTCTGTCAGACCCCACGTGACCGCGTTCGCAGTTTACAAATCGGAGCAAACAAATACCCGATTTCCGGAACGCGTTCGCGGTTCACGGAAATTTGGTCATTCATCTACCAACACCAGTCTTTACTAACTGGCTTCTAAGGACCACAATCTGCTAGTCTTTGTCCATCCCACATGGACACTAGTCTGTACGTGCTTGCTTCCAAGCACCACCAACTTCTGTTCTTCGTCAATTTCACCTTGACTCCAGCTTCTATGCACCACCACCTTCTGTTCTTTGTCCATCCCACATGGACACTAGTCTGTACTTGCTGGCTTCCTAGCACCACCATCTTCTGTTCTTCGTCAATTCCACATTGACACCAGCTTCTATGCACCACCATCTTCTATGCACCACCATCTTCAGGTCTTTGTCCATTCCACATGGACGCCAGTCAGTCCATCCTGGCTTCTTTTCCTTCGTCGTCGTTTGGTTTCAAGATATACGCGGCGATCGACTGTTTACGAGAAACGTCTAGCCTCCCAATGGCAGGGCTTCCACCATCGGTTCACGCGAATGCGTTTTTATCTATTATTGGTTTCAAGATATACGCGGCGATCGGCTAGGGTTACGAGAAACGTCTAGCCTCCCAATGGCAGGGCTTCCACCATCGGTTCACGCGAATGCGTTTTTATCTATTATTATAATGGAAACGAATCGTATATATACCCCAAAATTTGAAAAAAGTGGGCAAGAGGGGTACCCTTCACTTTAAACGTCAATATTAGGAAAGTTTCGAAAGATAATAGGAACAACTTTATTTTAAACGATTTAACTATTTTTAAAGTTATTTACTGGCGATTAAAATAATTAATATCATTTATATTTAATTAATTATTTAAGATAAACTTATTTCTTTGAAGTGACACAAGTGAGAGTTTATATAGAACGAGTAATGAAGATTGCATCTGAATCGAAACACTACACGCATATCAAAGTTAATATAAAGCGAGTAGGATGATAAGATCTCTTACAAAACGATAACATTTCCTTTTTGCAGAATATTAAATGGAAATATTTTGAATAATTTTCGGCATTACGATTCTTTTAGTAGTTGTGTAGCTATAAAGCTCTGTTTCATCTCAATATTCCAAGAACATCTTTTGATATTAACATTTCAAATTTGGTGTTTACTTTTTAATTCAGCTTTACTACATTTATATATAGTGTAAACGCAACTTTTGATTTCACTACATAATAAGGATTTCAATACTTCGTCTCTATGTAAGTGTTGAAGCGATTGAGCCTATGAAACAAGATACCCTAGAATTAAACTAGAAGTGAACTTGTTTCGTGTCCTCTTAAAAGAGATGTTAACGGTTCAGAGTGAGCCGAAAGTTAAATACACACTTAAGTGATAGATATTAGGTCCTCATTAGACTTATGAGAATACACAGGGAAATGTTAAACGATTAATCCTTTACAAATGGTCTTCGCGATATCCCGCCAATTTGAGCTACGTATTTCCGGTTTTCTCATTGGCTGGTGGACCCATGGACGAAGTAATACTGAAAAACCAATGGCAGCCCATTACTGCCCCCATTACTAAGCGACAAAACAACCAATGTAAAGCTTACAGCTCCAAAATGGAGGGGGTTATGAAAATGCGGAGTCAAATCCCGGAAAACGCTAGCGCCATCTAGACAAAATAAGACGTTAGATGCTTCCCTCGTTAGAACGTTGATTCCCCCACTATCCGGTTTGCTACTATCTGCCGCTAGAAGGCGAATCAACAAGTATTTTTCAACTTTCTCCATCTGCCATCCGTCCTTCAGTATTAGTTCGTCCATGGTGGACCTGTGTTTGGAAAGTAAATTCGTCTCGACTCGGAGAGGTTTATTTTGGTTTCCCAACTTGCTACTTCTGTCAGTAACTAATAACTCTTGCTACAACGCGTTAAGATTTTACAGTGACTCGCAAGCATTATAAATTTATGTAGAGTGCCGCAGAATGTTAAATAAATATTGTCTTACTTTCCAGTCCATCTGTAGGAGCTGTAGACTTGTGGTTTCTTTTATGACTGGATTAGAAATAGTGATGGCTTCCTCATAATCGAAGAAAATTGGCGCGTAGCTCGTTTCAAGTTTCAAAAATCCCTTCTTCAAAATTTTGCCAACAGAAAGAGGAAATTGCGAAATGTGCAAAATCTAAGTAAATTTTTGATTACACTTGATTACTTCCACACAAATTGGAAAACCCAAAAATTACATCTCCGAGTCATGTGGAATATTAATACGCGATTTTCTCCCTGGATATTCATATTTCACTACCATTTAATGATAAGCTACTGCCGTTAAAATTACAATTATGGATTATCCACGCATTATAACATGCTCTATTTACAACTAGGTTGGTATTTACACGATATTATCAAGGCTTCAATTTTCTAAGCATGGTTGCTCATTTTTGTTCGTATTAGATATAGAGGTTCCGAATCACAACTAGGGTAGGAACAGCGTAATTGCGTTAAGCTCCGCCATTGGAAGGCTAAACGTTTCTCGTATGATATTCGAGTAGAAGCCAATGTTACAGATTACTGACGTGGGATAGACAAATACCAGGAGATGGTGGCGTTAGAACCCAATAAGATTGGCATCTATTTGTAATAGACGACAGACTAGGCTGGTGAAAGAATAGTGACCAGTAAAGTTGCGTATTGGAATACCTAACGTAGTAAAATATAATTTTCAAAATTTCTGCAATCTGTGAGAGCGGTTCGGAAATTATCGAAAACTTTTGCTCCTATTTGGAAACTGGAACGCGGTCCCCTGGAGTGTAACAAAAGACATAAATGTCGACAGCAGAACCCCTCCGTGACATACGACGCTCGGAGAGGTAAAAATGGAGCTTTCATTTGGTAATTTTCATATTCACTTTGTCTGAGAGATTGGCATACTGCCTCACACTTAATCTTCGACAAGCCTCAGTTGTATTAGGAATGAACTTTCTTGCAAATTCACCCTTTTCCTAAAAAATATTGTTAAACGTCGTATTCCTCCCGCGTATATGAGCTACGAGTATTATCTTTCGAGGTTAATTTTTTACTATTTAAAACCCAATTTTGAAAAGAAACCTCTAAATCAAACCAAACCCTACAATATTGTTAAGAGTACTCACTACGTATCGATCATCAGAGTGTTGTACACATATACGAAATAAATTCCTTATTGAAATTAGTTTAAAATCAAATTTTTAAAATTAAATCGTTAAAGCTAAATAAAAATAATACCTGGCCGTTAAATAGTCGAAAATGTATTTTCTCTCTTCAACGTAATACTTCATCTTCGGATGTTAAACTGAGATGACCATTCATAATTTAAAATAATGTGTTACTTTTGTCCTGAAAGTGTTTACATTTGTTTCAACGTTACCAAGTTAGTAGTGGCACATATAGCATATAAAGGCATGGTTTAGGTACCACTTCCATGGTAGAGTTTTATTCTCCTAAAAATAGTATTTTTCCTACTGTTTGTTGTTGGAAGAATGATAAAGTGAAAGGTTTGCAATGCAATAGATGCCTGTAATCGAAAACAATTGCAACGGTAGCCTATTGTTTATGAAATGCTTGCTCATTGTAAAGCAAGTTATTATTGTGCTACATGTTAATGACTAATGTAATTGTTCACAATGTAATCCGTTAACGTGTGACACAGTTCTAGTCTGTGCATGAGATTGGCCAAAGTTGCTGCTGTAATTTCACCAAACGGGCCTAGTATACTTGGTTTTAATCATTTTAAGGAAAGTGGATCGGTTTCGTTATGGATCAAACCAGGATAGTCGACTTAATGCTTTGGCCTATGCCAACCAATTTTTGAAACGCGACAGAGGCGCCCCTTTATTTCGTAAGGGAAGACGGGGGACATTAAGATTGATAAACTACTACCCTTATGTTCCGTAAGAAAACTAGAGGCCGCTAGAAGCACTAGCTTCTGCAATGCTTCTGCCATGCCTCTACCGGACGGTAACGAGAAACTGAGAGAGTCGACTCTCCTGGGTTTTTCCGTGGTTTCATTAACTCTGACATTCACCTGTCAACAAAAGAAGTCCACTGGCGTGAAATCTGGGAATCTCGGACGCTCTCTCTTTTTATTCAATGGACTGAACAGCGTCGATCAAGAACACCATTCGAGCACTGTCTTGCTGAAAGACCATAGTCCGTATTGTTTCTAATGGTTGTTCGACCAAAGCGTCTTCAATTTCAGTTTGCAGTAAACTGAGAGAACGGACTGCAAGTCAGGGTTTAATAGTAAAAAGGAACCAATGACAGTACAACAACGGTGAATTGTGAATACCTAATCGGTTAAATAACTAATAATAGAAAGTACCTTTTTTACGGGGTTGCCAACAAATTACCATCAGGATGAAACGTGGCTTCGTCTTAAAACAACATTGTAGTCAGGCAGTTTGGTTGTTCTTGAATACGTTCTCGTAGAAACAAGCAAAGATCAATTCACTTTATGTAGTAGTCTAAAATTGTGATAGTAATGAGTGTGCCAAATCTTTAGACCTGTGTGATGGCTAAAACCAATGTGAGATGCAACAGCTCGACTACTTGTACGGGGATTAGGGCTGTGCGAATAGTACTTTTTAAGGTATTCGTCGAATACCAAATAGCAATGTTTTTGGGAGCCATCTCTCGGCTCGGAATAGGAAAATGACCAAATAATTTGACCAAATAGTGTGAAGTCCAAAAATTCGACCAAATTTAAATTTCTATGAAACTATTCTACCAAATTTCAAATTTATAAATGATGGGACACTGAAAGGTACTATTTAAAAGCTGAAAACTTATTTTTGAACGAACCAATGTTTCATTTTAATCAAAATTAGGTTAGCTGTCGATATATCCCTACTCGCTTTGCAGGGCATGAGCTCTTCCATGATGATACCATACTTTTTTATAGGTATACTGTAGTGATATGTTATTTACAAGGAATTTCGACAAGCCTCTTTAAACCTCTAATGAATTATTCTTGTCTATGAACTTCTAGACTGAGTGGCTGATTCCAGCTATAGCCTCATAGATCACGCGACTCGGTGAAAGCAGGCAATATTTAACAATAGCCACGTCGGAATTTTCAGGCTGTGTCTGCCGAGTCGCGTCATCTCTGAGACCATGGTCCTGCGGAAACGCTATCGCAGCGCCCTCAAGTTCACAAAATCAACTGAAAAATTCAAAAACTTGTTGCGAATACCAAATAATTTGGTCAATGGACTGATAAAAACATGCATTTTCTCGTGGTTTTATTCGCTATAGAATAGTCGGTTTTTCGAAGCTCATTATTTGGTATTCTAGAATTTGGAAAACCATTATTCGATTCGTCGGTGCGAATAGTAAACCTCAATTTTGACCAAATTATTTGGTCCGACCAAATAGTAACGAATAGTCTGCACGGCCCTAACGGGGATTCGGGTGAGGAAAAACCATTGCCGCCTCAGGTTCCTGCAATCTGGTTCTATTTCCCACTATTCTATCATCTTGCGGTTGACTTTCGCTAATTCTGAACGAAACACCAGTCCTAACTTAGTAAGGTGTGTCTAGATCTTAGGGAAACATTCCAACTTGGGCGCTGCCTATTGGGGTACTTCTGCTATCGCCTATACCAATGTCAGTTCTTTGTTCGGAGACTTGACCTTCCTACAGAAAATAGCGTTGATTGAACATTAAAATAAGCTATTTAAATGAGGGGACGAATTCTCATCATGTTTAAACAGCTTGGAACATGCCACGGTAAACAAACGCTTGAGATGGCTCTAATGATATTGCATCGCTTAAGCTTTACAGCACTTCAGCAAGAATAGAGTCGGCAGATGTCGATATGACCGTAAGTCAAGCTTTTTCGCGGTTTTTCAATCGCATATAGTGTGCAACGCGTCAACTGAAAACGCGCAAAGCATTAGGAAAGTGCTATGTAAATGCCAGGAAAAATCCTGTTTCAGGCCGCAACCAAATCGGAATCTTTTCCCCAAGAGCTTGGCTAACCTAAGGACTGGTGGTTTGTTCAGAAAATACGGACGTCCATTGTATGCTGATAGAATAGTGGGAAAACAGAGCCAGGCGGCAGGAAACGGAGGTGGTACTTGTTCTTCTTCAATAGAAGCCACGAACAAGTAGTTAAGCTATTATATCTGAAAATTGTCGTAACCATCCAAAAGTTCTAAAGATATGGCATACCTATCACTATCACATGTTTAATCTAAATCTGCACAAGTTACTGCATGACTATGGTAATTTGAAACGAACTAATCTCTGGGTGTTTCTTCGAGAACGTCTTCAAGAACAACAGGACTATCTGTCTACAATCCTGCTTTTAGACGAAGCCACATTTCATTATGATTTTAATATAAATCGTCAAAACATGCATTATTGGTCGGTTGTCATCGTGAAAACAAACGCTATGGTTCAGTGGAAGACGAATGTTTTGGGAGGTCCGATATTTATGAAACTCTGTGGACAGCCCACTATCTCAATTTTCTGTAAAATTTACTTCTGAGACGCTTTCGACGAACTACCATTGGAAACAAAAACAGACTATTGTGTATTTGTCCACCAGTGACAGGTTTGTCGCTTTCCAAAACGCTGGATAAAAAGAGGGGTCCAACACCTACGTATCCGACATAAATTAATGGATATTGCAGATTTTCGTTATAGTCAAAATTTTAGAATCGGTTGAGTAGTTCCACATACTACCACCTTCATACAAACAAACTAGTTTTACGTCTTTAAAATAGTAAGTATAGCTAAAGCTTAGTAGAGATATAAGTATAGTTATATCTATCAATGAAGTTATAGATATAGAAATAGATATCGATATAGATATAGATATAGATATCGATATAGATATCGATATAGATATAGATATAAATATCGATATAGTTATAGATATCGATATAAATATCGATATAGTTATAGATATCGATATAGTTATAGATATCGATATAGATATAGTTATCGATATAGATATAGTTATCGATATAGATATAGATATAGTTATAGATATCGACATAGATTAGTATAAATAAACAATAATCTAAGCTTTGTCTATGAGCTGATTTCCACACTAAGCCTGTGGCTTGTTTACAGGTGGGTCCCTTTACAATGCATAGAGGGGTGGTGGCTAGCCCCTATGCCACAGCTAACCTACAGCGCCCTACACTAACTATTACCGTTAACCTCTGCAAGTTTTAATGGAAAAGAGAAAGCGGGTTAGACCACGGAAGAAAACTCCTTTTAACAAGCGGGGAGAGAACTTGCAAACTCTACGCAGAAGGATTTTCACCCGGTGCCACAGTCCGGGATCGAACCCGGGATCCTCTTGCTGCGAGGCGAAAGCGCTAGCCGCTACGCCACCCCACCTTCATAGATGTAGATCATTTTACTCTGTAGATTTCCATTAGTGTAAATATGGATTAGTATAAATGAAGTTTACAATAGATTATTATAGACTAGTTTAGAGTTGTATAAGATAGTATAAATTAGAATAAAATCCTATAGATTTGTGTAAAATAGTATAGATTAGTATAAAATAGTATAATTTAGTATAAAATAGTATTATTTAGTTTAAAATAGTATAATTTAGTATAAAATAGTATAATTTAGTATAAAATAGTATAATTTAGTATAAAATAGTATAATTTAGTATAAAATAGTATAATTTAGTATAAAATAGTATAATTTAGTATAAAATAGTATAGAATAGTATAATTTAGTATAAAATAGTATAATTTAGTTTAAAATAGTATAAAATAGTATAATTTAGTATAAAATTGTATAAAATAGTATAATTTAGTATAAAATAGTATAATTTTGTATAATTTAGTATAAAATAGTATAATTTTGTATAAAATAGTATAATTTTGTATAATTTAGTATAAAATAGTATAATTTTGTATAATTTAGTATAAAATAGTATAATTTAGTATAGTATAGAATAGTATAGATTAGTATAGGTATAGATAATACTCACTTCGAAATCACTTGTTAAGTTGTTACTTCAATTGGCTACTATAACCTTAAATTCCGGATATCTCTACAAATTCTTGAGACAACGCCCTAAATTTGTTAAAAGCTTCGGTACAGCTTTCGAGATCGTTTAAATCCTTGTAATAACACCCGCTAAAATGACAACGAGCTGAAAGTGTCCGAGATTTAACTGGCAATATTTTCTTTTCATTATGTTAGAATATTAGCAATTCAAAATATTCGAATCAAAGGCCTACTTAAAAGAAGGCCTTTTACTCCGATACGAGCCCTGAATTCCTAATAAAATATTAATTACGACCTTTTCGAGCCTTAAACTGATTACGGAATTAAAAATTTACTCCTTAATGAGAGTCGAAAAATAATTTAGTTTAAAAGAGTTCACAGGTTCGATTATTCTTTACTTATTGGCGTTTGGATAAAAACATTTGAATTTCTTCCGTGCAATTCGAAATGTCCAACGATTACAAACTGCTTTTATTTCGATATCAGAGTGATAAATTGAAATTTTTATGTCAGTTAAACAAATGAATTTTCCTGATCAGTTAATATACCTTTAAAATATTCAACGTATATCATAGCTTGCAAAGACAATTAAGAAATCTTCATTTTCCCATTAAAATATTAGCATTATTATTCAGTACAACGTGTTGGGTAGGAACGTTCAAGCACATGTTCCTACTTAAAGGGCAAGTCTCATTAAAATCGAATAATTTTAGTTGGCTTTGTTAAAGGATTGTATGTACAATCCGTTATAAAGGAGAGGGTCACGATCTATATTTTGAAGTAATATAGTTTATATTTTGTGGAGTTTAATTTCTCATTCGAATTGAACTTAAGTTTTTATTGTAATATTTGAGGTTAAGTTTTGATTAAATTTTAAAACCTAACTTTTTAAATAAAAGTAGGACTCAGATGTTTCAAAGCGTCTATTGTTTAGGAAAAGGTAGCAAAATATGAATTAATTTTCCAACATAATGTTTCTTTAAATTCAAAGTTTGAGTAATAACGCATTGCAACTATAAGTTATCTAAAAATCGCGCAGTTTTCCACGCTTTGGTAACATTCAACCGAAAGAAGGTTTTTTTGTGGCGTTACATTCGACCGAACGTAGCAAAAAGGTGCTATTTTCATTATAATATAGTCCCATTGGATCTAAATTCTATTCAAGTGGAAGATGACCTAGTGTGCGGCTTTGCATTAAATATATGTTTAGCTCTTCTTGATACAATTGCTGTCAACCTAAATATTCCTAAAAACTGAAAATTTTATGTTAACATCACTTATTTTCGTTGAAATAAATATGAGTTGAAATTGTATTACAGCACTTATTTTAACTTCGTTTTACGGTTTTACCTACGGTGAACCAAACCTAACCTACCCGAAACCTAAATATTATTTTAATTTTAAAACCTAAAGACATTGTTGGAACTACCATTAACACCATACTTCATTTTATTCACAATTTACTTATTATTTCTACATATCTCTTGCCTTGAAAGGAATGAAAAAGAACGTTTTAATTAGTATCACGAAACATTTAATTTTAATGTTATTAACATACCTTTTGGAGATTCTAACCAACAATCCATCACTTCGCAGTCCAACACCGTATCCACTACAACACCGAAACCCTGACGGCTTTCGTGTTTCAAATTATATTGATGTATTTTTTACGGCCATATTCGGACGATTGGGATTTCTGTCCATTGGGAATGTAGCCATTGGGCAATAAATCTATAAATCATAGCGGGGTATTCGGTCGAATGGGATTGCAGTCCATTGGGAATTCGGTTGAAAGGGAACATACTGTAATGTCTACATTGAATTTAATCAACATTCATTTTGGCATCAATCAAGCAAGACTTTTCTATGAAAATGGGGGGAGTAATAATAAAAAAATAAGAGTATTATAATAAGAGTAAGGCTTAAATGTATGTAATAAAACCTGACCATTACTTTGCCAAATCAATATAGCACCCACTTATATATTTATAACACTGGCACATGCCAGAAATTCCCTCGTATTCTAGCTCGAACATAATTGCGGAAAAGTTGCCAATCGTTAGGTTGTTTCCAATTGGAAAGTACTGGTTCACTCTAATCTTAGAAGGGATAAACATTACCGATTAACACATGTTCTTTTCAATATTAAACTCTATTCCTTCTAAAGGTGCGATTGATTACATTTATTATTCACAACACAAGAAACAATAATGATCGGACTTTCTGGGCCCCATGAAAAACAAAGTAATTAAGTGACACGCATTTACTTCTACATCGAGTTACACAATATTTAGCCATTTTTTTTCATACCCCAGAAGCAGTATAATGCTCGGGAGATATTGGTGAACAGTCAGCGTGGTTAATACGGCGTTAATGATTCAAATGTTTATTAAAAGCTAAACAAAATAATAAGGCTTTGTTTGTTCTAATGTTTGAGTTTTTCTAGACTTGTTAGAAAGCAAGTGTGATTAGCCGTTTAAGTTTTTCCGCCTTAACGGTTACTTGGGAACAGTCGAAAATCTATCAGCAATTCTCAACAGCCTTAGATTGTTTGTAATTGCACTTGAAACGAATCATTTGGGCTTCAAAATGGCAATGAATCAATTTGAATTTATGGGAAATAATCGTTATTTTAAATACAAGTATCTACAATTTGATTTTCAAAGCTTAAATGTTCTCGTCGTTTTGAAAGAGAATTCGTTTTGATAGGCACGCCCAAGAGACTCCCGTAAATGTGACGACATATACGGTGCGAGTTTATCAACATTAACTCCTGATGGCAATTAATCGTAATTATTATTTTCAGGAATCGTGGGAGACAGAGAAATCCGTGTCATTTTTCAACACCATGGCGGATTATTTCAAACGATCCCTCAACATCAAGTATTTTCCATACTTTGTATTAGATTCTAGTAATTGGGGCAAACGAGAAAAAATTGTGTTAACACACTAATTCTCGCCCGTTCGGTCAAATGGGTACAGTGAATATTCCAGAATTTTAATATAACTCGCCTGTTTCGAATCGAATAATTTTCAATGACAGTTATTAACTTATGTTAATAGCCTATTGTAATTGAAGACGATCCACGGTTTTAGGTTCATTTTCGAAGGGCACAAAGTTCCCTTTATTGACGTTTCAAAACTATCCACCGCGCCTGAATTTTTAAACGTAAGTGAAAGAGAAATTAGACCAAAACTTAAGTCTACGGATGTAAAAATTAAAAATAACTCTTATTCTTCTTTTAGAATGCAAATGTTATCATTATAGCCAAGCCACGCTCATTTTTCGATGGCCGACAGGAATATTTCAGTCCAACTCCGGCTTTCGAAACAGTCCGGACCATCATCGTGTCCGCTGCTCCGAAGAAAGTCACGTCAACATCCTTGTCATTCTTAAATATGGACACTCCAGTAAACTTTGCAATTACAATTCACTAAATATCCAATTCATTGATTTCCATTCTTGGTTCAATTAGGTGGTGATTATAACGGGGTTGACCTTGGTCCTTCTGTCGCTTTTGCTCGTCGTTCACTCCATTGTAATCAACAAATACAGATCGTTGCCTACCAAGAAAGTTGTCAAGAAACTGGCCCATGAAACGCTGGAAAATATCTGGGAGAACACGTCGCTATTGTGCGCCGAACGTAAGCAATGAACTTGCTCGCTAACATTTGAAAATATCCCCGGCTATGTCAGATCAGAGAATGAGTCAGTTTCGTATTGGGAATACAATTAGCTGAGATTGCCTTGATATATGGCTGGCTTGTTATTAAGACACAATTTTGTGCCGTAGCCATTCCCTCCGTTTTGCCCCACATTACTTGTCGTCTGCTGGCTTCGTCGTGGCTGATCGGAGTGACTTTCATTTTGTTTTTCTTGGGTTGTTATTTGCGGACGGAGTTCACGACGGAAAGCTACAACCGCATCGACACTCTCTCGGACTTGATCAAATCGGGAATTCCACCTACAATGATCATGGAAAACGGAGTTTTCGACTATCTGAAATATTTGGTAGATATGGGTGTGGTCGCGTTAAGATCTCCATTGGTTTGACGTCATTACTACTTCCCAATAGGCAACCCGGGATAAAGTTGTTAGAGAATGGCTAGACGCACTGGATCATGAGAAACTGTTTAGTACTATGACGGATTATACGAAGCTTGATGGATACATTCCGATCATTTCTGGGGAAAAATCTCTAATCGCGGTGGACCCCTATTTGACTTGGATAATGACAGAATTCCTTAGATCTGATTCTGAGAGCAAAATGTTCTTGGCAGAAAAAGGAGGTCTTTACTATTCGCAGCGCGACCTTGTCTTCGACTACTCACACCTCATTTACAACACCTCTTGGATGAGAAGCTCACCTCAATTGCACGAAAACCTCCAACTGATGTCGGTACTAATTTCTTACTGTACACCGATTAAAGCGCTTGACCAATGTTTCTATTACAGCATGGAACCACTTTTCGAAACGCAATTCTCCAAGTATCTGTATTTTGAAAAATATTACATAATGGAACACATAATGTGGAAGAGACCGTTGAAAAGCACGACTGATTTGGACCTGAGTAGCGTCCTCGCTCCTTTCTACTTGCTTTTCACGCTGTTGTCAGGAACAGTAGTCGCCGTATTAACCGAAAAATTCGTCAACCAATTTGCTTAATCGAATTTCTTGAAAATACATATCGCATTTTCTGCTTCTAAATGTAATACTCACTTAAAGTCATTTTAAATCTACCCCAACTCGTAATGGGTTAATATGTACTTATAATATTATTATGATTAAAAATTTGCACTCTAGTCTGAAATTTAATTAATAGACCCATGTTTTCTTATCTTCCCTTGGTTTGGAAACCACAAACTGCCTATAGGGTCGTAATAATTGAGCTTAATGTTTAATTAACCCTCAATTCTTCATTATACTAAATAACTGGGTATCAACATTCGAATTCAGAATAAATTAGTTAACTGCCTTGCATTAGTAACAATATGGCAAATATACATGGTTTTCAGTTCACGAGAAAACACCTTGATAGAATAGTTTGTCACGAATGGGGCAATCACAGATTAGGTTTTTACCTCTCCGAGTGACGATGACGTCACGGAGAGGTATTGCACTGGACGTGTCTGTCTGTGTGTCTGTCTGTCTGTCTGTGTGTCTGTCTGTCTGTCAGACCTCACGTGACCGCGTTCGCAGTTTACAAATCGGAGCAAACAAATACCCGATTTCCGGAACGCGTTAGCGATTCACGGAAATTTGGCCATTCATCTGCCAACACCAGTCTTCTAAGGACCACAATCTGCTAGTCTTTGTCCATCCCACATGGACACTAGCCTGTACTTGCTGACTCGTGAGCACCACCATCTTCTGTTCTTCGTCAATCCCACATTGACACTAGCCTGTACTTGCTGGCTCGTAAACACCACCATCTTCTGTTCTTCGTCAATCCCACATTGACACCAGCTTCTATGCACCACCATCTTCAGGTCTTTGTTCATTCCGGCTTCTTCTCCATCGTTATCGTTTGGTTTAAAGATATACGCGGCGATCGGCTAGGGTTACGAGAAACGTCTAGCCTCCCAATGGCAGGGCTTCCACCATCGGTTCACGCGAATGCGTTTTTATCTATTATTATAATGGAAACGAATCGTATATATACCCCAAAATTTGAAGAAAGCAGGCAAGAGGGGTACCCTTCACTTTAAACGTCAATATTAGCAAAGTTTCGAAAGATAATAGGAACAACTTTATTTTAAACGATTCAACTATTTTTAAAGTTATTTACTGGCGATTAAAATAATTAATATCATTTATATTTAATTAATTATTTAAGATAAACTTATTTCTATGTAATGACACAAGTGAGAGTTTATATAGAACGAGTAATGAAGATTGCATCCGAATCGAAACACTACACGCATATCAAAGTTAATAATAAGCGAGTAGGATGATAAGATCTCTTACAAAACGATAACATTTCCTTTTTGCAGAATATTAAATGGAAATACTTTAAATATTTTTCGGCATTACGATTCTTTAAGTAGTTGTGTAGCTATAGAGCTCTGTTTCATCTTAATATTCCAAGAACATCTTTTATATTAACATTTCAAATTTGGTGTTTACGTTTTAATTCAGCTTTACTACATTTATATATAGTGTAAACACAACTTTTAACTTCACTACTTAATATGGATTTTAGTACTTCGGCTTTCCATAAGTGTTGAAGCGATTGGGTCTATGAAATAAGATATCCTAGATTTAAACCAGAATTGACCTTGTTTCGTGTCCACCTACAAGAGGTGTTAACGGTTCAGAGTGAGCCGAAAGTTAAATACACCCTTCAGTGATACATTTTAGGTCCTCATTAGAATTATTGAGGATACAAAGGAAATTGTTAAACGCTTTAAACTCTACAAATGATCATGGCAATATCTCGCCGATTAGAACTATGTATTTCCGGTTTGTCAAATTGGCTGGCGGACCGGTGTTGGGAAAGTAAATTCGTCTCGGCTCGGAGAGGTTTATTTTGGTTTCCCAACTTGTCAGTTATTTAATTGAATTATTTAAGAAGTGCAAAAAATTAAATTGGATCAAAGGGTAAAAAAAAGAATTAATAAAAGCTGCCAACATTATTTTGTCAAATCAATATAGCGCCTAGACATATATGCGTGTCGCAGCCACACGTCAGAAATTCCCACGCGTTCTATCTACCTTTAACATAATTGCGGAAAAGCGACCAATCGTTAGGTTATTTTTATAATGGAAAGTTCAGGTACAATCCACCTTTAGAAGGCTGAAAGGTATTTTTTTCTGCAATGTTAAACTCTACTCCTTCTAATGGTGCGATTGATTACAGTTATTATCCGTAACACTAGAGACAATAGACAATATTGACAAGACTGTCTGGGTTTTTGGCGTCACATGAAAGACTTATTACGTGACCTGCATTTACTTCTATATCGAGTTTAGCTTGATTTCTTCGCAAAAATTTCGTCATTTTTTATAGCCCAGAAGCAGTTTAATGCTCAGGAGAGAGAGGTTCAAAGTCAGCGCAGTTAACATGGTGTCAATTACTCATTACCCAAAGTTGACTTGGAAATATAACTGATTTCAACCTTCCAAAGGCGAGTACAGTTGAGTTCTTCTTCCTATATTTACGAGCAATTATCAAACCGATAGCGTCAAAAGAGCGCAACTATAGCAAATAGCACATTAGCTTAAAAACCGTCATGTCTGAAGTTTAATTTTCAAGGTAATTCTTCCCTATTGTTTTATTTTGGAACTGGAAAATGTCAGTGTATTCTTTTTCGTATCGTTATTTGTGAGCAGTAACTTACCCTACATAAATCGAAACTTTTATCGAAATTAAAAGGTCAAACAAATTAATAAGGGTTTGATTTGTTTTAAAGTTTGAGCTATTATAGACTTGTTAGAAATCAAGCGCCATTATAACCGTTTTAGTTTATCTGCTGTCACTGTTACCAGGAATTAATTCCTGCTGTTACTTGAAAACACTTAATTATAAATCTATCTGCAACTCTACCAGCCTTTGAGGGTTTCGAATTGCACTCGCTTGGTATTACTCCTGACTTCAAAATGGCAATGAATCAATTCGAATTTATGGGAAATGATCGATATTTTAAATACAAGTATCTAGAATTTATATTTTAAAATCTTAAATGTTATCAGCGATTTGAACGTTAATCAATTATTATAGGTACGCCCAGGAGCTTTCCGTAAACGTGACAACATTTGCGGTGAGTTTATCAACATTCGATCGCGAGTCCCGGATGTAATTATTTTTCCTGATAGCAATTAAACTTAAATATTTCCTGTCAGGAAAACCGGAAGATTGAGAGTGGGGAGTCATTTTTCATCATCATGGCGAAATATTTCAAACGATCACTCAGTATGAAGTATTTTTCAGACTACTTTGAATTAGATTCGAGTAAATGGGTCAAACGAGTAAGAGTCGTGTTAACACACTAGTTCTCGCCCACTCTGTCAAATGGGTGTGCGAATATTCCAGAATGTTAATATAGCTCGCCTGTTTCAACTCGAACAATTTTAAACATTTGAAACTGACGATTATTACATATTTTAACGATTAAAAGAAGAATATTTGTTGATTATTCTTTAAATATTCGTTTAATCAAAACGGGTTTCGTATAGAAATCGACTATTTCAATCTTATTCAAAAAACAAGAAACAAAATACTTTGACCGCTAACTTATGGAAACTTATAAACTTACGATTTTAGAATAATTTACGAAGGACATAAAGTGCCCTTAATTGCTGTTCCAAAACTGACCACGGCTCCTGATTTTCTCAAAGTAATTGAAGAGAAATAAAACCAATACTACGGATGCGCAAATTTTTAATAACTTCGGTTCTTGTTATATTATCATGATACCCAAGATACGTTCATTTTTCGATGGCCGACAGGAATATTTCAGTTCGTCTCCGGTCTACCACATGATCAAGACTAATATGTTGTCCGCCGCCCCGAAGAAAGTCACGTCCATTTCCTTGTCCTTCTTAAATATGGACACTCCGGTCAACTTTGCAATTATAATCAACTCAATATTCAGTTCATTGAATTCCATTCTTAATTAAATTAGGTGGTTATTTTAACGGTGTCCACCATGGTCCTTCTGTCACTTTTGCTCGTCTTTCACTCCATCGTAACCAACCAAAACAAATCGTTGCCCACCAAGAGAGTTGTCAAGAAAATGGCCCAAGAAACCCTGGAAAATGTCTGGGTGAACGTGTCACTCTTGTGCGCTGAACGTAAGTAATTACTGATTAGCAAAGATTGTGCTCAGATAACAAGAGATGGTTGGCGCTTTAGTCAGACATAATTTTGTTCCCTACAGTGATTCCCTCCGTTTTGCCCCACATAACTTGTCGTCTGCTGGCTGCGTCGTGGCTGATCGGAGTGACTTTCATTTTGTTCTTATTGGGTTGTTTCTTGCGGACGGAATTCACGACGGAAAGGTACAATAGCATCGACACTCTCTCGGACTTGATCAAATCGGGAATTCCACCAACAATAATTAAAGCTACCGAAGTTCTAGTCTATCTGAAATATTTGGTAAATAGACGTGGTCGCGTTAAGTCCTCCATTCTTTTGATGTCATTAGTGCGTATCTACAGGCAAACCAGGATAAAGTTGTTAAAGAAGGGCTAGACGCAGTGGATCAGGAGAAACTGTTTAGTACTATAACGGATTATCCGAAGCTTAATGGATACATTTCGATTATTTCTGGGGAAAAGTCTCTAATCGCAGTGGACCAGTATTTGTCTTGGTTCTTGGGAGAATTCCTGTCATCTGATTCCGATAGTAAATTGTTCTTGATAGAAAACGGAGGCATTTACATTTCGCAGCCCGACCTTGGGTTCGACTACTCGCACTTCATTTTCAACGCCTCTTGGTTGAGAAGCTCACCGCAACTGCACGAGAACCTCCAACTGATATCGGTACTAATTTCTTGCAGTAAACTGATTAAAGCGCTTGACCAATGTTTTTATTACAGCCTGGAACCAATTTTTGAAACGCAACCTTTCACGTATGTGCATTTTGAAGAGCATTACTTGATTGAACAAATCAAGTGGAAGAGACCGTTGAAAAGCACGACTGATTTGGACCTGAGTAGCGTCAGCGTTCCTTTCTACTTGCTTTTCATGCTGTTGTCAGGCACAGTAGCCGTTGTTATGACTGAAGTATTCTTCAACCAGTTTGCTTAAATGCTTAAAATTTAACACGGAACAATACGAAATCGAATTTCTCGAAATTACATAAACATTTACCGCTTCTAAATGTAATACACATGTTTCATCATTTTAAATGTACCCAAACTCCTAAGGGGATAATTATACTTTAATTATATTATTGTGATTGAAACTGTTCACTTGAATGTGAAGTCGAGGGTAAAATAGAGTCCGGTATTTGACCGCCTTAGTTTAATTAATAAGACGATAAAGTGGTCTTCTTTTGAAACGAGTCTATCAAATAATAAACTGGTACTTGAACTTGCCCCCTCCCCCCAAGTTGTCCTATAGATTTGCAATCAATAAAGTGGTCCAATAACCCCGCTTCTTGAATTTTAAAACTTGGACCAGAGTAAGTGCGTTATTTCCCAGACTGGCGCCTAGACGAAGTCACGCGTTACTGCCATGTGTTAAAAATTCCCACGTTTTCTACCTTCGAACATAATTGCGGAAAAGTAGCCAAACGTTGGTTTGTTTTAAAAGTGGAAAATAAATAAGAAATGGTACATTTCAACTTTTAGAAGGGATAAATATTTCCTATTAAAACTTTTTTTTGTTCAATGTTGAACCCAACTCCTTCTAAAGGTGCGATGGTTCACAGTTATTATCCACAACACAAGAGACAATATAAACCAGACTGTCTGGGTTTTAGGCGTCGCCTGAAAAACAAAGTAAAATTTTGTGTGAAACGCATTTTTATCTTTATCAAGCTTCATGATTTCCCAAATATTTCTCAATTTTATTTAATACCCCAGAGGCAATTTAATGCTCGGTAAAGGGTGGCTAACAGTGAGCGCATGCAGTTAAAATGTAGTTAATGATTTATTTTCCAAACTCGACTTGAAAATATATACCTGATTCCAACCTTTCAAAGGCGAGTAGTATGGTATAGTTCTTCTGGCTGTATTCACTTGAAATTAACAGGCAGCCATCAAATCAAGAGCGCCGATAAGACAAAATCGTTTATTACAAAAAGAGAAAACAATACACAGGGGCGAGGCAGCCATTGGGGTATCCTCCCTCTTACCAAGAAGCCCCGCCAGAGGCAGTGCGAGTTGGTTAGCCTCCCTCCGCGTATAGTGAAGTCGGGCTCCGTCTGGCGTTGCTTCTTGGCGAGAGGGAGGATACCCCAATGGTGGTCTCGCCCCTGTGTGTTGGTTTAGCTGTTTGAATTGAACTACTTTGTGTAAAGCAAAGCAAATAGCACATTAGCTTCAAAGTATGAATCTCGAATCTTTCTTTTCAAGGAAAATCTTCCCTATTGTTCCTTTTTTTGTATTGTAAAATGTAAGGTTTTTCCGTACGTAATCTGTCAACGGTCACTTTCACGAATCTTTTATTAAAAGCCAAACAAAATAATGAGTCTTTTTTGTTTTGATATTGGAGTATTTATAGACTTGTTAGAAAACAATCACGATTAACAATTTTATTTTTTCCGCTGTTAATGTTACCTAATAACAATTGAAAATTTATCAGCAACTCTTTACAGCCTTTGAGGGTTTTGGATTTGGACTTCAAAATGGCAATGAATCAATTTGAATATATGGGAAATGATCGATATTTTAAATACAAGTACCTAGAATTTGAACTTTCAAATCTTAATTGTTGTCTTCGATTTGAACATTAATTAATTAATATAGGTACGCCCAAGAGACTCCAATAAATGTATCGACAACTAGGGTGAGTTTATCATTATTCGGTCCCAAGCCTAAGATGGATTTCATTTTCCTAATGGCAATTAAACTTAAATAATTCTCCTCAGGAATCGTGGGAGATAAAATGCCTCGAGTCATTTTACAAAATCATGGCAGATTACTTAAAACGTTCCCTCAACATAAAGTATTTTCATACTACTCGTGTTAACAAACTATTTCTCGCTGGTTCGGTCAAATGGGTGCTGCGAATATTCCATAATTTTAATATTACTTGCCTATATCGACTAGAATAATTTTAAACGTATGAAATTGACGATTATTCGAAATTTTTAACGATTAAAAGCAAAATTTGAAAATGATTCTTCAAATATTCGATTAATCAAACCGGGTTTCGTATAGAAATCTTCTATCACAATCGAAATCAAAAAGCACCATTCTAGCAACATGCAACAAAATGCATTGACTTATGGAAAATTATGATCTTATGGTTTCAGGTCAATTTACGAAGAGCATAAAGTGGCCATTAATGACCTTTCTAAAATATCCACTGTTTTGATAAGTTTCTTACTTTAAGATATATAAGAAGGTAGCGACGTAATGTCTATTATTAATAACCTTTATTAATAATAGAGAGTTATCATACAAAGTTATAATACAAAGTTTACGTTTAAGAGCGGGATACAGGTTTAGCTATTCTTTATTCTACTGTGTTCTAGTAGCGACTGACGAGGGATCTCTCGAGGGATCTACAGGTACAATCCTAGTGTTGATCGGGTTGGGTTCAGTTCAGTTCAGTTTCAGATAATATAACATCCCGTTATTTTTAGAGTTGATGCCAAATGGTTGCGAGAGCAAAAAAGTACAAAAAATGATAACAAAACAACAAAAAAACTTAGACATAATCGGCAAGACGACGCGGTCGCGTGACGAGACGGCCAGATCTTGTACTACGCGGGACGGGCGGCGAGTCGGGCGGTACGGATGTGGGGCGCGGCGAGGTGACAGCGACCAAAGTAGGGACGGTGATTGAACGCGAGTGCGGAGGTGAAGTCGGAGGTGGTGTCCGAGGTGTAGTCGGAGGTGGTGTCCGAGGTGTAGTCGGAGGTGGTGTCCGAGGTGTAGTCGGAGGTGGTGTCCGAGGTGTAGTCGGAGGTGGTGTCCGAGGTGTAGTCGGAGGTGGTGATTGCGGACGTGGCTGATAAATAATGGGCAGAGTGGGAAGAGTCGGGGAAACGGACGCCTTTGGTGACGACGATGACGGTGCAGGGTTTGTGGGTCGAGCGGAAAACCGATGGGCGGGTCGTAACGCAATGCGATTGCGGCGATACACGGTGCCCTTGGCCTTCACGAGATACGATCTGGGTGCGACTTGTTTCTCGACGATGCCCTGAATCCAAGGGGAATGGATGTCCTTGGGCGTGACTTTGACCCAGACCTGTTCGTTGTCGCGAAGTTCGCACAAAGGCTTGGCATGTTGATCGTAGGTCTGTTTTGTGTGACTTCGTTTGTTGGCAAGAGTGGCCTTGACGTGCGGAACGACATGAGGGTTAAGTAGTTTCGGTGGGGTTGGTAAGATGGAACGCGTGCGGCGTGCCATGAGGCGTTGTGTTGGGCTAGCGTTCACGGAATCCGTCGGGGTGTTTCGCCAATCCAGCAGAGCAAGGTAAAAATCTTCCTTGGTACTCTGTAGTTTCTGTAACAGTGTTTTAGCGATTTTAACAGCGGATTCCGCTTTGCCGTTGCCCTGTGAGTGATATGGCGAAGACGTTGTGTGTGTGAAACCCCATAAATCCGAGAATTCGCGAAATTCGAAGCTATTAAATGTGGGGCCATTGTCGGTAATGACTGTCTCGGGAATACCATATCGTGCAAAATGTTTCTTACACGCAAGGATAATCGCGGCGGCGGTAGTGTTGTGGAGTTGTTCGATCTCCCAAAAATCCGAATAGTAGTCTATTAAAATAAGATATTTTTGGTGATGTGCTTCGATGGTGAAGAGATCCATAGCAATCTTTTGCCATGGTAAGTCCGGCAGAGAAACGGTAATCAGGGGCTCACGTTGTTGTGAGCTGTGATACGTGTTACACGCATGACAGGTGGATACTGTGGCTTGTATGTCTGTTGTTATTCCAGGCCAAAAAACCGACTCCCTTGCCTTTCGCAGGCAGGCCTGTATTCCCAGGTGGCTGGAATGTAGTTGGGAGATAACTTCGTCCCGAAGAGCAGTAGGTATGATAACGCGGGAGCCTTTGTAGAGGTAACCCTGGTCGTATGTAAGTTCATCGCGAAATGTCCAGAACGGACGAATCGAGAGAGGTACCTTCGAGATTCTGTCGGGCCATCCCTTGCGGATAGCGGTCCGAAGGTCGACGCACACGGAATCGACTGCGGTGGCCTCCCGAATGCGGCGGAGTAGAGGTTGCCGAATGCGAAGGTAGTCCGAGTGATCAATACCGGCGAGTAAAGTCGTCGAATAGACGGTGTGTTCGCGATACGGGTCAGTGTCCGGTAGGGGGTTGATACTTGATATACGGGACAGACAATCCGCTATATACATTTGAGAGCCTTTTTTGTAACGCACCGTGAGAGCATAATATTGTAATTTAAGCATCATGCATTGCAAGCGTTTTGGCGCTGATAGAAGGGGTTTGTTCCAAATTGTTTCCAGCGGTTTGTGGTCCGACTCCACAATGATGTTATCGCGACCACCCAGATATTGGTGGAATCGGGTACAACCAAAAACGATTGCCAAGCACTCCTTCTCGATCTGCGCGTATCGGCGTTCGGTGGGAGTGAGAGCACGAGAAGCGAAAGCGACGGGTTGGCCCTCTTGAAGGAGCGTGGCGCCTAAACCCATATCACTAGCGTCACACTGGAGGGTGACTGGGAGGCGAACATCATAAAAGCGTAACACCGGGACGCAGGTTACTAGGGTTTTGATAGAGTCAAAAACACGTTGGTGCTCAGGGGTCCAAGACCATGGAACATCCTGATGGACGAGCTGGCGCAGAGGCTCAAGACAGTGGGAAAGCTTCGGTAAGAATTTAGCCAGATAAGTCGTGAAGCCGATAAAGCTTTGTAACTGCTGTACAGTTTGTGGTGCGGACATATTCTTCACGGCATGGATTTTCCGCGGGTCTGGGGAGACACCCGAGGATGAGAGAACATGGCCGATATAAGGCACCGAGGGCAAACGCAGACGGAGTTTATTTTTGTTAATCTTCATATTGAGCTTGCGGGCGCGTTCAAGGACAGCAATTAGTTTTTTGTCATGATCCATGATGGCGGATTCTAACGTATCCCCGCATCCAAAAATAATATTGTCATCAGCAATAACAGCCACACCTTCTAAACCCTCTAACGCCTCCGCTTGGCGGCGCTGATACTCCTCGGGAGCTGTAGAAATGCCGAAAGGCATGCGTAGCCAACGGAAACGTCCGAAAGGGGTCCAGAACGTAGTTAAGAGGCTACTTTCGAGATCAAGCTTGACTTGCCAGAACCCATCTTTCGCGTCGAGAACCGTAAAAACTTTAGCGTTGCTGAGGGTTGGAAGTATATCCTCGATCGTCGGGAGTGGATAACGGGCAATTTGTAAGGCTCGGTTAAGATCTTTCGGATCTAAACAAATGCGTAAATCATCCGGCGTGATCGGAGGCGGCTGTGCGTTGGAGATAGTCTGTTCGTCAGGAGTTTTCCTAGGTTTTCTAACGAGAACCATACTCGAAATCCATTTTGTAGGTTCCGTCACCTTTGCTATGACGCCTAATTTCTCTAGCTCGGCCAGTTTGCGTTGGAGAGGGTCACGTAACGCAACGGGTACATTTCTCGGTCGATGCTGTACTGGCTCCACCGATTTGTCTAGAACTAGATGACATTCTCCCGGCAAGCATCCCAAACCGTTAAAAACGTCCTGATAATCGGACAAGAGTTTTGCTTTGGTTAGAGGACTAGGAAGGGATGTGGGAGATTCCGTAACGGCGTGTACCGCTGAGCTGGGCACATGCATAGTCATCAATCCAAGGGCTTCGCAGGTGGCACCTGAAAGCAGTGAAGGTTTCGTGCCTGGGACGATAAGAAACTCAAGAACGTACGTGCACTGTTTATACAGACAATGCAAAGTTGCGATGCCGGTGGAGGTGATGGTAGATCCATCGTAACAGCTGAGAACCGTTGTCTCTGGGCGGAAAGTGGCGCTATTAGCGGGTAACGCGTCGAAATCAGTCTCTCTAAGACAGTTGCAGGTAGAACCGTTATCGAGTTGACAGCGTAAGTCAGTAACGGCGCTGTCGCCCTGTATTTGTAGGGTAACAAACCATTGCTTGCCCCGAGAGGAACGGGCCTGGTGAGTTTCTTCAAGGGCGTAAATTTCGTCAGTTTCATCGTCAGTCCCTGCAGCATCGGGAGCAGCAGGTTCTAACTGATGGGAAAAACCCTGTTTCCGACGGCCACGGGAATGACTTGATTTATTTCGAGGTAGAGGCCGTGTGGTAGCGACGGGATCTCGACCCTGGCGACAGACGGTGGAAAAATGGTTTTCCATGCCACAGTTGCGACAAGTCTTACCCAGAGCTGGGCACAATTGTCTATCGCGAGCGTGAATCGTGTTGCAAAAATTGCAAGGGCGTGCGAGTAACGCGACGGGCGGTTTAGAGGCCGATTTGCGAGGGTGTTCACGATTCTGGCGGTCCAAACGATGGACTTCAACGTGATTGGGTTTAGTCTCCGAAAATTGGCGTTCCGCCAGTTCATTTGCGCGACATATATCGACAGCCGAGGCTAACGTAAGAGTGCGTTCCTTACTTAGCTGGGCGCGAGTGGTGAGATTCTTATTTCCAACCACGATGCGATCGCGTATAAGTTCCTCCTGAAAGGTTTTATATTCACATGTATCGGATAGGCGGCGTAAACGGTTCACAAACTGATCGATAGTCTCATTGTGTTCTTGGACCGCGGAGTTGAAGATCATGCGATCATAGATAACATGTGTGAGAGGCTTGAAATGGAGTTCAATAGCGTCCAGAATATCTGTAGCACTGGCGCGCTGTTCTGCCGTGAGAGGCAAGTCTTGATACAGTTTAAAACAATCCTCCCCCATAATAGCGAGGAGGGTAGCCGCACGAACGGGCGCACCCTTAGTAGCCAAACCGGTAGCAATTTCATAGTTGGTCCACTGGGCGCGAAACAATTTCCAGTGCGCGGCCGAATCACCCGACGATAGCGAGACCGGGCGCGGTGGCAGGATCGAGGAGGCCATAATACCGCGTCAAGGAGCGATACACGAAAAAAACACGAGGCGGCCGAGGCTTAGGGCAGAAACGCGAGGCGGCGACGGCGACGGCGAGAGAACGGAGAGAGCCAAGGTGCAACGAGGGAAACGAGGCTTAAGCGCGAGAGGGAAGCGAGGCGAAAAAAACAGCTAAACACACTTCTGACACCATGTTTTGATAAGTTTCTTACTTTAAGATATATAAGAAGGTAGCGACGTAATGTCTATTATTAATAACCTTTATTAATAATAGAGAGTTATCATACAAAGTTATAATACAAAGTTTACGTTTAAGAGCGGGATACAGGTTTAGCTATTCTTTATTCTACTGTGTTCTAGTAGCGACTGACGAGGGATCTCTCGAGGGATCTACAGGTACAATCCTAGTGTTGATCGGGTTGGGTTCAGTTCAGTTCAGTTTCAGATAATATAACACACCGCGCCTGATTTTTTCAACGTAAGTGAAAGAGAAATAAGAGTAAACAGATATAGAAATTTTAATCACTCTTGTTTGTTTAGAAAGCAAATATTATGATAATACCAGAGCCACGCTCATTTTTCGAGGGCCGACAGGAATATTTCAGTCCAGCTCCGGTTTTCGAAACAGTCCGGACGGTCATCGTGTCCGCGGCTCCGAAGAAAGTCACGTCAACTTCCTTGTCATTCTTAAACATGGACACTCCAGTAAACTTTGCAATTACAATCCATTCAATATCCATTTCATTGAATTACATTCTTGGTTCAATTAGGTGGTGATTTTATTGGGATTTACCTTGGTCGTTCTGTCACTTTTGTTCGTAATTTACTCCATCGTAATCAAGAAATACAAGTCTTTGCCCACCAAGGAAGTTGTCAAGAAATTGGCAAAAGAAACTCTGAAAAATGTTTGGGAGAGCGCCTCGCTCTTGTGCGCCGAACGTAAACAATTATTGCCAGAGATTGTGTGGTCCCAAAACGACAGACATAATTATGTTCCCTATAGCGATTCCCTCCATTTTCCCCCACAATATTTGTCGTCTGCTGGCTGCGTCGTGGCTGATCGGAGTGACTTTCATTCTGTTTTTCTTGGGTTGTTTCTTGCGGACGGAGTTCACGACGGAAAGCTACAATTACATCGAAACCCTCTCGGACTTGATCAAATCGGGAATTCCACCTATAGTTCTCAAAGGAAGCCAAACTTTCGATTATCTGAAATGTTTGGTAAATATAGCCGTTGTCGTGTTAAGTCCTCATGCATTCTTTTAACGTCATTGATGCGAATCTATAGGCAACCCAGGATAAAGTTGTTAAAGAATGGCTAGACACACTGGATCTAGAGAAACTCTTCGGTTCTCGAATGGATTATTGGAACGTTGATGGATACATTCCGATTATTTCTAAGGAAAAATGTCTAATCGCGGTGGACCCCTATTTTTCTTGGTCCTTGGGGGAATACCTGTCATCTGATTCCGAAAGTGCAAAGTTCTTGGCAGAAAACGGAGGTCTTTACTTTTCGCAGCACGACCTTGGGTTCGACTACTCGCATCTCATTTTCAACACCTCTTGGTTGAGAAGCTCACAGCAAATGCACGAAAACCTCCAACTGATGTCGGTACTAATTTCTTATTGTAAACCGATTAAAGCGCTTGATCAATGTTTTTATTACAGCATGGAACCAGTTTTCGAAACGCAAGCTTTCAAGTATCTGTATCGTGAAAAGGGTTACGTGATTGAACAAGTCAAGTGGAAGAGACCGTTGAAAAGCACGACTGATTTGGACCTGAGTAGCGTCGGCGTTCCTTTCTACTATCTTTTCACTCTGTTGTCAGGAACAGTAGCCGTGGCCATCACCGAAATAATCTTCAACCGATTTGCTTAACCGCTGAAAATTTAATTTAGTATGTGACGACACGAAATCGAAAACACAATTAAAATTTTCTGATTCTAAAAATATTTCACACGTTACGTAATTTTAAATCTACCCTAACTCTTAATGGGTTATTATGTACTTTTAATATTACTAGCCGTTACCCGCGGCGTCGCACGCGTGTATAAAGAACTTCCATTTAAAATGATATAAAGAATGTGTAGATTTTACTGATGACTAATATTTTTGAAGCACCCTAGGAGCGAAGGCACTCGGCACAGTCCGTCAGCCCGTCGGGATATTTTTTATTACTTTTCACGCAGAAATTATTCCATAAAGAAGGGTTTATAAGTTTTTGGCCGCCATTTAAAAAGATGGCAACAAATCGAACCCAAATTACCATTCAGCCCGTCTATAGGTTAAAGGAAACCATTGTACTAAATATTTGTGAAATCGGTTGAAACGCGCGGAATTTATTGCATAGAGAATATTTTCTTACATTTCTGGGCGCCCTTTTAAAAGATGGCGAAAAATCTAACCCGAAAGACCATTCAGCCCGTCTTAAGGTTAAAGCGAACCAGTGTACTAAATATTTGTGAAATCGGTTGAAACGCGTGTACTTAATTGCATAGGGAATATTTTTTACATTTCTGGGCGCCATTTTTTAAGATGGCGGCGGATTGGAAAAATCTTTCTTAGTACGCGCCTACTATTTATGAGTAACGTTCCTGCAAATTTTCAGCCTTCTAGGGCAAGCGGTTTGGGCTGGGCGTTGATTATCAGTCAGTCTGTCAGTCAGTCAGTCAGTCAGTCAGTCAGGACTTTGATTTATATAGATATAGATTGGGAATAAAAATTTCCACTCGAGTGTGAAAAACTAAATAGCTAGTGCAACAATGCATCAAAGATGGGTCAAAAAGTTGAGTCAGAAAAAACTTGTCAACGATAAATTGTTAATATGGTGATTAAACTTGTCCAACTAATGTTTACACGACCCAACCAGTTTACTCAACTCAAGTTAACTCATCTAAATGAGTTGTAGCGTCTTTCCGGATACGATGGTTAGGTCGGGGTGAAGAATTAAGTCGAGAACTTGTGTTTAAAATTTAATTGCCGCGATGGCATTTATTAATGTTAGGAACATCTAAACTCATTAAGAGTCGCGTACATTATTTAAAACTACCTAGCATTTATATAAAGGTTAAGAGCGCGAGAACTGAGACTACAACCGTATCACAATGCAACCAAGAATTTATTTACTATAAGAATGCCTAAGTGGCGAGATTTTACGCTTCTACTCTTACGCCGGTGTTAGTGGACAAATAAGCCCCACCCCTTTCATGTCCGTCATTGCTCTGCGCTTTCCTATTGGATCCCGTGGGCATAGTTCATACACACGCGATTGACGTATTCCGAATAGAGAAAAAAAACCTCGAGCAAAGTAAACAAAAAATGGAGGCTACCAGCGGTGCTGAAACGGTACGCGAATGGTTTCTAATTGCTATTAACAAGTTAGTTAAAGGTTTTGAACCTAACTTAATGGATTTTGAATACGTGTCTCTACGTGAAAATCGTTAGTTCTATGATTGTTTCTAAATCGAATCAAGTGTACCACACTTATGATTTCGTGAGTTCCAAAAACAAAACCAAGGCTTAACGAAAAGGTAAAAGAGATAGATGGTGGAAAACATAGAGTAAGAGAAATTATTAAGCCCCGCCTCCGTTTCCAGCCTCCCCCACATGAGGGGGGATTGTCGACTATCACACGCGCACCGGACGCCATTTTAGGCATTCTTATAGCAAATAAATTCTTGATGCAACTGACTGGATCTACTTAAAAATTACAATTTTACACTGGTTTTTATACAAAATTCTAGAAGCTAAAAAACACTATCATTAGGTCAAAATAATATTTTAAAGTCTACTATTTGTCTACAGTTTTTTAGCCGCAACATGAGTAGAAAAGTTGTATCGTTTGAAAATGCCTTTAGTAATTTTGAACATACTATTCATAGGGTAAAAACAGAGATTATACTACCAAGCCTATATAGACAGTCACATGATCGTAAGATGATTTTAGTCGAGTCTGAATGGGCCTTAAAACCTGACCTACATTATTTTCCAGTATACAATCGAACGACAATAGTCATGTAATTGGAAAACCTACCAACCATAATGTCAAATTGTATTTTCCACGATAAACAACAGTAGAAATGATTCTCGTAGAAAATTTGTTAGTTTTCTTCCAATTCAAACAAACCACTCTTCTACTAAAGGTTTTATTAAATGAAAAAATTTACAGATTCTCTGATGCGTTGAAAAAAGTAATCATCGATATTAAATTCACTTTTAAATCGCGTCAAGCTTCAAGATACTTTTTCTAAATATTCAGTCTTTATTTCTGTTACCATAGGAACAGTTAAAAGAGCAGCTGCGAGTGTGTGGTTAAGGTTGGTCTTATTGACCCAACCTCAAAGGCGAGCACAATTTAAATATTCAAGTCTTAAATGCTATCGACGACTTTTAAAAATCACTAAGTATAGCTACGAGAAGGAACACCAATAAATGTACCGACAATATTGGTGAGTTTCTCAAAATTCGGTCTCGCGTCTCCTCCAATTCATTTTCATGATCAAAATTGAAGCTTCAATATTTCTTATCAGGAAAATGTTACTTCATAACAATTGAAAACTTATCAGCAACTCTTTACAGCCTTTGAGGGTTTTGGATTTGGACTTCAAAATGACGCAGTCTGAATATGAATATATGGGAAATTGTCGATATTTTAAATACAAGTACCTAGAATTTGAGTTTTCAAATCTTAAATGTTATCGTTGATTTGAAAAAGAGCTTATTTTGGTAGGTACGCCCGAGAGACTCCAATAAATGTATCGACAATTAGGGTGAGTTTATCAACATTCGGTCACGAGCCTCAAATGAATTTCTTTTTTCTAATGGCAATTAAACTTAAATAATTCTCCTCAGGAATCGTGGGAGATTAAAAGCCACGAGTCATTTTACAAAGTCATGGAAGATTATTTGAAACGATCCCTCAACATAAAGTACTACTTTGAATTAATTGGAGTAATTGGGCCGAACGAGAAATAATCGTGTTAACACACTAATTCTCGCTCGCTCGGTCAAATGGGTGCAGCTAATATTTGAGAATTTTAATATTATTTGCCTATTTCGACTCGAATAATTTTAAACATATGAAATTGACGATTATTCGATATTTTTAATAATTAAAAGCAAAATTTGTCGATGATTCTTTAAATATAAACTTATGGTTTCAGGTCAATTTACGAAGGACATAAAGTGGCCATTAATGACCTTTCTAAAATATCAACTGCACCTGATTTTTCCAACGTAAGTGAACTGGAAATAAGACCAAACTTTTAGTCTACGGGGGTACGAATTTTTAATAACTTTTATTCTTATTTAAGAATGCAAATGTTATCCTGGTAGAAAAGTCAAGCTTATTTTTCGATGGCCGACAAGAATATTTCAGCCCAGCTCCAGTTTACGAAACAGTCCGGATGACCATCGTGTCCGCGGCTCCGAAGAAAGTCACGTTAACATCCTTGTCATTCTTAAATATGGACACTCCAGTAAACCTAAATATTACAATCTATACAATATCCATTTCATAGAATTACATTCTTGGTTCAATTAGGTGGTGATTTTAATGGGGTCAACTTTGGTAATTTTGTCACTTTTGCTCGTCATTTACTCCATCGTAACCAAGAAATACAAGTCCTTGCCCACCAAGGAAGTTGTCAAGAAATTGGCCCGAGAAACCCTGGGAAATGTTTGGGACAACGCCTCGCTCTTGTGCGCCGAACGTAAGTAATTATTACCAGAGATTGTGTGGTCCCAAAACGACAGACATAATTATGTTCCCTATAGCGATTCCCTCCATTTTGACGCACATTACCTATCGTCTGCTCTCTGCGTCATGGCTCATCGGAGTGACTTTCATTCTGTTTTTCTTGGGTTGTTACTTGAAGACGGAGTTCACGATGGAAAGCTACAATTACATCGACACCCTCTCGGACTTGATCAAATCGGGAATTCCACCTATAGTTCTCAAAGGAAGCCAAGTTTTCGGCTATCTGAAATTTTTGGTAAATATAGTCGCTGTCGTGTTAAATCCTCCATTCCGTTGATGACACTACTGCGTATCTATAGGCAACCAAGGATAACGTTATTAAAGAATGGCTAGACGCACAGGATCAGAAGAAACTCTTCAGTTCCCAAATGGATTATAGGAAGCTTGATGGATACATTCCGATTATTTCTGGGGAAAAATCTCTTATCGCTATGGAGCCCTATTTGTCTTGGTTCTTGGGGGAATACCTGTCATCCGATTCCGAAAGTACAATGTTCTTGGCAGAAAACGCGGGTCTTTACTTTTCGAAGCACAACGTTGGCTTTGACTACTCACACTTCATTTACAACACCTCTTGGTTGAGAAGCTCACCGCAATTGCACGAAAACCTCCAACTGATGTCGGTCCTAATTTCTAATTGTAAACTGATTAAGGCGCTTGACCAATTTTTTTATTACAGCCTGGAACCACTTTTTGAAACGCAAGTTTTCAAGTATCTGCATCTTGAAAAGAATTACCTAATTGAACAGATCACTTGGAAGAGACCGTTGAAAAGTGCCTTTGATTTGGACCTGAGTAGCGTCTTCGTTCCTTTCTACATGCTTATCGTGACGTTGTCAGCAACAGTAGCCACTGTCTTCACTGAAATAATCTTCAACCACTTTGCTTAAACACCGTCTGAAAACGCAATGTCACAACACGAAACCGGTCGAATTTTTCGGAAACACAAACATTTCTCTACCAAGAAAATGATACGTCATTTTAAATTTCCTCATAGGGAAATTACGCACTTATAATAAATAAAGATAATAGTCGATTGTGAACAACGTTAGCATACCAATTTCCAATTAAGATTAAATTAATTGCTTAGTAGAAAAATAAACTGACAAATACATCCTATGAAAAACATTAACATGTACAAAAATGGGCCAAGCCTCGCTTCGTGCCCTCTCCGCCGTAAAACGTTCTGAGATCCCATGTAGAGCCAAGTCTGCCTTTTGTTCTCATTCAATCGCCAATTGAACAATTATGTTATAAATTAAGTCCTTTTCCTAATTAATAACCAATATTCTTTGACTCTATCATTATTATACATCTTTGTTCGTATCAAAAATATCAAGAACACACACTATTTCTGTTGAAAAGACTGCAGCGCCATCTAGTTTTAAAATAAAGAATTAAAGAACAATTTTATAAAAATTTCGGGATGTTTTAATTTTTCTGTGCTTTATAAAATAAATGAAAACTAAATCCTGAATTTTAAGTCTCTATCTCCTCTAGAAGTACCTTAGAATTTTGATGATCGGTGAGTGAGTGAGTGACAAAATAAGGTAAATTTCACCTGCGATATTTCGAAAAGTATATAGGGTAGAAACTTGAAATTTTAAAACTATAGCTACGATTGACAGTCCTCACGGCAAGCAAAATTTCAGACTTTTACTTGTACCCATAACGAAGTTAGAGTGGGCTTAAAAGTGCCACGAGTTGCTTCGAGAAAAGGGTGTCAGTGCTCGACTTGGCACGAGAGTTTTCGTTTCATACACAATTTCAGAAAAACTATTGAATTTATAGAATATTTTGCGAAGTTCTGCAAAATCGCATTTGTAGTTTCACGTTAGATCTTGAAAAAATATAGCAAAAAATGTATGTGAATTAATTGAAAATGGTCGACACAAATAAAACACGAATTTTCCAATCTGAAATACAATCGTTGATTTAAACAAATAGTCAATTATTATAGATAAGAGAAAGATACTGAAATAAAATAATCAATTAAAAAAATTATGTTTCACGAGAGAAGTTACATATATTAAATTAATTGTAAAACAAGTCGAAATTAAAATAAATTAAAACCTGGTCAGTTATTTTGCCAAATTAATATTGCAAATTTACGTAAATATATACACCATTGCCACATGTCACTAATTTCCAATTACTAAACAACCCGACGAAACTGAAAATTTTCAAACCAAACCCGCGCATCTTTTACGTACGCAGTCTAATTAAGCGAGCATAAAGACCTCACCGACGTCATGGTAAGATAATTTTATTGTAGTCTGAATGGGCCTTGAAACTTGACCTACATTATTTTCCAGTTTGCACTCGGATATCAATAGTCGTCTAATTGGAAAACTTGCCAACCGTAATCTCCTTTCCATGATAAACAATAGATGAATTTAATCTTTGAATAAAATTTGATTAGTTTTCTTCCACGTTAAACTTTCGCAACTCTTGCCATCATGGTTTTATTAAATATTGATCAGATTCTCTGGAGCGTCAAAAAAAGTAATCATCGAAATTAAATTAACTTTTAAATCGCGTCAAGCTTCAAGATTTCTTCTAAATATTCAAAATTTCCATTTCAGTTACCCTAGCAACAGTTAGAAGCGCAGCAGAGAGTGTGTTGTTTACAACAAGAAACGTTACGGGGGTATTATTGACGCTTTACCCACACTCCGTACTCAAAGGCGAATACAAAGTGTTCTTATAATTATCTTAAATTACTATCGTTTCTCGACGAGGCTTGTTACTTTTGTCTTAAATTTCGTAATCATACTAGAACATAATTGGACCGTAAAAATGGCGCAAACAGAATTAGAGTTTTTGGGAAATGATCGATATATTAAATACAAGTATCTAGAAATTTGCATTTTCAAATTTTAAATGTTACCGTCGATTTTTAAAATTACTCATTATAGGTACGCCCAAGAGACTCCAATAAATATATCGACAGTAACGGTGAGTTTATCAATTTTCGTTCTCGCGTCTCCGATGATGGAAGTTGAAGTTTCAATATTTCTTTTCAGGAAACTTGGGAGATTGAGAGCGCATCGTCAACATACAAAACCTGGGCGGATTATTTAAAACGATCCTTGAACATAAAGTAATTTTAATTCCACTCGGAATTGCATTCGAGTAATTGGGTCGAACGAGAAAGAATTGTGTTAACGCGTTTGTCTTCGCTCATTTGCATAATCGAAAATACGAATACTTCTGAGATTCTGAATATTTCTCGGTTCTCTTGGCTCGATTAAAACCAAAATTCACCCAACAAATACATTTATTAATACCATAAGTTTATAAGATATGTTCCATAAGTATGACACTTCGCATACTTCGTAATGCTAGAGACTTACAGAGAGCTAGTTCGAGAATGACAAGCGAGAATTGATTACACCCGGTTTTGCAGGCCATCTTCCTTTTTAGTCTGCACTAAGCCTTTGACAGCACCTCACCAGGCGTCGCTTTACGAGAATCTATGACGTTTATGGAACATATCTTATGAACTTATGCTAATACATGTATTTCAGAAGATTACAGCTTACCCCAAGTGCGGCTCTTTTAAAACTCGGTTAACTGTTATTTAGAAACGAATAAAAATGAACAATTATAAAATATGTTTATATGTTACAGTAATTTAGTTTTTTCGATGATCTTAGGGCGATTTTCGAAGGGCATAAAGTCAGCATTTTCGAATCTGATGAAATATATACCGATCCTGACGTTTTCAACGTACGTAAAACAGAATTCAGAATAAAATTTACACACTTTATTTTAATCCTCTCATTGAGAATGCTAATGTTATCCTCCAAGCCGTGTCAAGCTCATTTTTTTACGGTCGAGAAAAATATTTCAATCCATTTCCGGTGTTCGGATTCGGAAAGGCCAGGTTGATTATCGTGTCTGGTCCCCCAAAGAAAGTCTTGACCACTTCCTTGTCATTCTTAAATATGGACACTCAAGTAAACTTTGCTCAATTACAATACCAAAATCATTCAATTACTTTCCTGTTTCAATTAGGTGCTGATTATAATGGGGTCAACCTTGGTCCTTCTGTCACTTTTCCACGTTGTTCACTCCATCGTAATCAAAAAATACAAATCGATGCCAACCAAGAAAGTTGTCAAGAAACTGGTCCAAGAAACCCTGGAGAACGTCTGGGAGAACGCGTCGCTCTTGTGCGCAGAACGTAAGTGATTAAGTGCTCGCCTATATTTGAAATTATACAAAAACGAGTTTTGCTTCGCAGTCCTTAAAAAACTGCATTTATACACAATCCGCGGCACTTTTTCAAACCCACAAAGGGCCAGAAATTAGAAATTATTTTATGTATTGCAATTTGAAATTAAGTTTAATCGATATAAGAAATTTGGTTTTAATTGCGTAGTTCAAACATTTGTTATGATTAGAAATTTTACAACAAAAACGGGTATAAATGCGGCGTTTCGAGATAAAGGGAGCTTAGATTTTCACGTATGAAATTATATAGAATCTGTTCCCCTAAAAACTTATCCCTCTCAAATAATTAAAGCGAAAAAATAGAAAATGAGCTTTTAACATTTTAGTTTTTCAGGGTGGAAGAGATAAGAACACTTATTTCGAGTAAAATGTCGCTTTACTACTCCTAAAATGAGGTCCCTCATTCTGATTTGTGGTTTTGAAAGCAGTGTCGTATTTCAGACATTTATCATACATTCAGAAAAGGTGTTCATATGTGTGTTGTTACATCTTGTATAAGTTTTAAACTTCAATTCGAACTCGAGTCATAATAGTCCTTGATTTAGCTCTTTGTTCCGAAACGCCGCATTTATACCCGTTTTTGTTGTAAAATTTCTAATCATAACAAATGTTTGAACTACGCAATTAAAACCAAATTTCTCATATCGATTAAACTTAATTTCAAATTGCAATACATAAAATAATTTCTAATTTCTGGCCCTTTGTGGGTTTGAAAAAGTGCCGCGGATTGTGTATAAATGCAGTTTTTTAAGGACTGCGAAGCAAAACTCGTTTTTGTATAATATCTGTCCCTTTTTGGGGAGAAACGTTATTTGGGAATAAATTAGTTCTGGAATAGTGAAACTCATTCGTCCAATTTTTTAAGACTAATTATATAGTATTTCACTAAATCGTAACTTGCATTCGGAAATTGGAATGGTCGGATAATACAATGCACTGTATAAAAACACACTATGCTAAATATTCGTTGAAACCATGTGAAAATTATAAAAATTCTCCAACTATTTCTTTGTGATCATTTAACGTTAGGCTTACAAAGACAAAAATTAGGCCCAAAGAGATTTAAAAAAATCACGTGAACTTAATTAGAGAATCAAAATGGTGAAATTAAGCGCGAGATTTGAATTGAAACTTTAATTGAAATGCAGCGCGTGCTGGCGCGTGAGCTAGCGCGTGGTTTAAAATATTTATTTTTAAAACCTATACAAAAAGGCCAAGTTAACCTTACACTACGAGAAATGAGATACTATACCTTTTCAGCCTTTGCTAGTGCTGTAAAGTTAGGCTGTGAAAAAAGTGTACCCCCTTGGTCGCGAAAATGTTTCCACCTCATAATGTTAAGATCCATAGAGTTTAACATTACGATTTTGGATTGAGTATAAATAGAAAATCCCTGACGGGATTTTCTTAATAATTCGTGTAGGAGATCCTATTACCAGAGATTGTCTACCAATTGATGGCTGACGCTCTAATCATGATATTAAGCAAATGGGATAATCATGTTTTGCAGCGATTCCCTCCATTTTGCCCAACATAACTTGTCGTCTGCTGGCCGCGTCGTGGCTGATCGGAGTGACTTTCATTCTGTTTTTCTTGGGTTGCTATTTGCGGACGGAGTTCACGACGGAAAGCTACAACTGCATCGAAACACTCTCGGACATGATTAAATCGGGAATTCAACCGATAATCGTAAAAGAAAGCGAAACTCTCGATTATCTGAAATATTTGGTAATTAATCGTTTCCGTGGTAAGTCCTCCATTACTCTGATGTCATTGGTGCCCATCTATAGGCAGCCCAGGACCCAATTGTTAAGGAATGGCTTGACGCGCAGGATGAGGAGAAACTGTTGTCGTCTAATATGGAATATTTGGAACTTGATGGATACAAACCGATTCTTTCGGGAGAAAAAGCTCTCATAATAGCCGATTTCACGTTGTCTTTGTTAATGGAACAATTCCTAAAATTAGAACCCGAGAATAAAGTGTTCTTGGTGAAAAACGGAGGTCTTTACTTATCGCAGCACACAATAAGATTCGATTACATACATTTCATTTTCAACACCTCTTGGTCGAGAAGCACACCACAATTGTACGAAAACCTCCACCTATGGTTGGTACGAATTTCATGGTAAAATGATTAAGGGTCTTGACGAGAGTTTTGTTGCAGCTTCGAACCGTTGTTTGAAACGCAACCTATGAAGTATCTGGATTTTACCAAGCATTACAAAAATGAACAGATCAAGTGGAAGAAACCGTCGAAAAGCACGACTGATTTGGACCTGAGTAGCGTCAGCGTTCCATTCTATTTTCTCTTCATACTGTTGTCAGGAACAGTAGCCGCAGTCATAACCGAAATATTTTTTAACCATTGCGCTTAAACCCTATCTGAAAAAATTGAATGTCATGACACGAAGGAGAAGTTTTCCAAAAACACAGAAGCATTTTTCACTTCGGAAAATGTTACGTTATTTTAAAACCTCCTCATATATATCTATATAAATCAAAGTCCCGACTAACTGACTGATAATCAACGCCCAGCCCAAACCGCTTGCCCTAGAAGGCCGAAAATTTGCAGAAACGTTACTCATAAGTAGTAGGCGCGTACTAAGAAAGATTTTTCCAATCCGCCGCCATCTTAATAAATGGCGCCCAGAAATGTAAAAAACCTTCTCTATGCAACAAAGTCCGCGCGTTTCAACCGATTTCGCAAATATTTAGTACACTGGTTTCCTTTAACCTATAGACGGGCTGAATGGTCTTTTGGGTTCGATTTGTTGCCATCTTTTTAAATGGCGGCCAGAAATTTAAAAACCCTTCTTTATGGTATAATGTCCGCGAGAAAAGTAATAAAACTGTCCCGACGGGCTGACGGGTAATGCCGAGTGCCTTCGCTTCTAGGGTGCTACAAAAATATTAGTCATCAGTAAAATATGCCCATTCTATATAACATTTTGATGGCAGTTCTATTTACAAACGAGCGACGCCGCGGGTAACAGCTAGTTAAATATAAATAATAAACATTATAGTCTATTAATTGTTAACTCCACCAGCATACCAATTAAGACTAAATTAATTGGCTTGCATTAAAATAAACTTGCAAATATACAAACAGTTTTCGTTTCGTCTACAAATTACACAAAACCTTTTGATAGAATATTTTGCATAGTTTGGCAAAATCAAATTTGTAGTCTCACGATAGAACTTGAAAAATTTAGCACAAACTGTATTTGAATTTGGTCGACACAAATAAAACACGAATTTTCAAATCTGAAATATAATCCTTCATTTCAACAAATATTATAGGTAGGCCATAGAGAATCCAATTAAATGTTTAATTAAAAAAGGATAATGTTTTCACACAAGTGAAGTTACATCTATAAAATTAATTGATTTAAGCCCATAGATTAATTTGTCAATACCAAAGACTAAATTTTAAAATAATAAATCTGGTCCGTTCTTTTGACAAATTAATAAAATGCCTTTACGTAAATGCAACATGTCACTAATTTCGAAACACTACATTGCCCTACGAAACTGAAAACTTTCAAACTAAACAAGGGAATCTTTTACATTCTAATTATTAATTAAACCAGAAGTAAAATAAGGGACTAGAAGTGAAATGCTCTATCATTGGTAATAGATCCTGGCACTAGTGAACAAATTTGAGGATTTTATGCCGCTTCCATCGCGCCTACACTAGAGAGAAAAAAATTGGTCGAGTTCCAAAATAAATTTCCTACCACCTTCCCCTCAACCTAATGCGGCGGAACACAGGCGCGGGTGCTTGAATCTAGTTCGGCCGTCCACCACCGCGAGCGTCTTACGTTTTGGAGGGAAAATTTAGAAACCTCCACCAGAGGGCCAACCGTTAGTATGTTATCGAGAATATTCACTTTCGCCAAGTGAAGAATTTGGTTAGCTCGATACTTCTAGCCCCTTATCTTACTTCTGATTAAACTAGTAAAATGACTTCACCGACGTGATCGTAAGATGATTTTAGTGTTGTCTGAATCGGCCTTAAAACATGACCTACATTACTTTCCACTAAAAAATCGAACGACAATAGTTGTGTAATTGGAAAATCTGCCAACCGTTATGTATTTTCCATGATAAACAATAGAAGAAATTTAATTTTAGAATTGGTAAATATACCCGAGTTGGACAATTTGATTACATCTTTCCCACGTTAAACTTTAGCAACTCTTGTCATCTTGGTTTAATTGCAAAAATATTGACCAGATTCGATCGGGCGTCGAAAAAAGTAATCATCGAATTTAAATTTATTTTTATTTCGTGTCAATCTTCAAGATTTTTTTCTAAATATTCACCATTTTCATTTCAGTTACCCTAGCAACAGCGAATGTGTGGTTTACAACAACAAAGGTTAAGTGGTGATACTGACGCAAAACACAAACTCCGTACTCAAAGACGAGTACTAAGTCTTCTCAAAATTCTGTGGGTGAAGCTCGTTAGTTTTGTCTTCAACTTTCGAATTCGTACTGGGATTTAAGTTTAACGGAAGAATGACTAAAACAAAATTTGAATTTATGGGAAATAATCGATATTTTAAATACAAGTATCTAGAATTCTAATTTTTTAAATCTTAAATGTTATCGTTTGCAATAAAACTACTCATTATAGGTATGCCCAAGAAACTCCAATAAACGTAACGACACATGCGGTGAGTTTATCAACAATTATTTTTCCTGATGTCAATTAAACTTAAATATTTATTGTTAGGAAACGTGGGATGTTGAGAGCCACGCGTCATTTTACAAAATCACGTCGGATTATTTGAAACGATCTCTCAACATGAAGTATTTTTCACATGTTCACTTTTATAATTTATAATATGTTTATATCTTACAATAATTTCATTTTTCGATGATTTTAGGTTGATTTTCGAAGGGCATGAAGTGAACGTTGACCAGGCTCACGAAATGTATACTGCTCCTGAATGTTTCAACGTACGTCAAAATGAAATCAGGAAAAATTGAAATACCCATTAAAACATGTTTTAAATCATCCTCTCATTTAGAATGCCAATGTTATCATACAAGCCGTGTCAAGCTCATTTTTCTACGGTCGAGAGAAATATTTCAGTCCGTCTCCAGTAATCGGAACGGCCAGGACTATTATCGTCTCCGGTCCCCCCAAAAAAATCATCTTGACCACAACCTTTGCCTTCTTAAACATGGACACTCCAGTAAATTTAGCTCAATTGCAATACCCAAGTCATTTGATTACATTCCATTTTCAAATAGGTGTTGGTTTTAATGGGGTCAACCTTGGTTCTTTTGTCACTTTTGTTCGTCGTTCACTCCATCGTAATCAACAAATACAAATCGCTGTCCACTAAGAAAGTTGTCAAGAAAATAGCCAGAGAAACCCTGGAAAATGTTTGGCACAACGCGTCGCTCTTCTGTCTCGAACGTAAGCGATTAAGTGTTGTTCCCTTATATTTGATAAAAGTATTTCCCGTTATGTCATAAGCCAGTTTCGTATGGGTTTTCCAATTAGCAGAGATTGCCTTCTTATAACTATAAATGGGTAGCACTTTCGGTTTGAAACACGTTCAGTTTCATAATGTCTTAGTTTTGAACATGTTATTTTTCCAACTGTTGAGTCTCATTTCCATGTGTTTGGGTTTTGAGCATATCGAGATTCCAAACGTTCAGGTTTCAAACACGTCGCGTTTCCAAATGTTTAGGTTTGAAATACGTCGCGTTTCCAAATGTTAAGGATTTAAACGTGTGGTTTGGCCAACGCGTTTAGGATGTAAACGGATTGAGCTCCCATAACATTTCCCTTTCAACGCGTGGAGGTTGATATAATTAACATTATGTTAAAACAAAGATGAATTCAAAGGACTGTTTTAATTAATATATTTTTGAGACGACGTTTTTTCGTCAGCATGAATATTTGGTGTTTTTTTTTTTAAATTACGGTGCAAAACCAAACTTGCGCCAATACAAGTGGATAGGACTAATCCAATTCATAATAAAAATTTAAAAGTTAGCAAAAGGACAATTTCAATTTTATCTCCATGATTCCACAGACAAGGACACTTTGTTGTTTTCATCATCATTCAATGATACACGTTGCGGTGCACTTTTCGGCACTGCAGCTGATGCTTTACCATAAAAATATAAATAGAAGTTAAAAGTAAACTCACCTTAGGAAAGATTTTAAAATATAACAAATTTTTCTATCCGGAACCATGCTTTCATCTACAGTATTAAAGAAGTTATGTGAAATCGAGTTTTTTTAATAGACACCACGCGTTACACTGCTCTCCGAAGAAGATGCTAGACCTAGGCCCAGCTCTATTGGACGAATAGAATTTAATTTTGTTATTATTAACTATTGCTAAAGAATAGGTTCCATTTCTATAATAATTTATTTACGGTTCTTCTTCTAAGCGCAAAAACAAACACCCGTTCAGATTGTACATTTCTACGCTGGGAAAGCATTTAGGTAACTAGGGAATAGAATACGTTAAGAGTTAACTTTTTAAAACTTTATTAAAAAATTATTTAGAAAAATGGAGAGCCTTGCGTCTTTGTCTTTACACAGAAGCGGTAGTGAGTGTCGAGCGAATCTAGGTATGGTCTTATCATTTGCTGAGATTCGCAGAATTAAAAAAAACTACAGGAAGGTTGGAAAAGGGCAGAGTCCAACGGTTTTTTTAGTGGTTTCTTAGTTCAAGAGCTACGATTATCAGCATTTTTTACGCTTTTTTTAATAGATTTTTATATTATTGGGGTCGTTTTACGTGAATTTCACATCGAATAGAGAGATTCCGACCTTTACTCATTCTTACCTGTTTACAGTTTTCATCAATAAAAACAGTGAAATTAAAAAATATCTATGAAGTTTAGGAATGAATTAAAGTAAAAAAGCCGTCTCCCTCCCGTATTTTTACCTCTCCGAGTGACGTATGTCACGGAGAGGTTCTAATTTCGACGTGTCTGTGTGTCTGTCTGTTGTTATTGACTTACACCCCAGGGGACCGCGTTCGCAGTTTTCAAATCGAAGCAAACGTTTTCCCAAATTCCGGACCGCATTTACAGTTCCAGGAAATTTGGAAAAATGTATTCCACTTACCATAGCTATTATCCATTACCTGTCTAACACCACCATCCTCTGGCCATTTGTCCATCTCATATGGACACCAGTCTTTACCCACTGGCTTCTATAATCCACCATCATTTTGGCTCTTTTTCCATGCCACATGGACACCAGTCTGTACACACTGGCTTCTACACACCACCATTTCCTGGTCTTTGTCCATCCCACATGGACACCAGTCTGTACACACTGGTTTCTACACACCACCATCTTCTGGTCATTGTTTTTGTCCATCCCACATGAACACCAGTCTGCACACCTGGCTTCTACTCCATCATCATCCTTAAGGTTAAGACATACGCGGCGATCGGCCAGGGTTACGAGAAACGTCCGGCCTCCCTAAGGTGGGGCTTCCACCAAAGGTTCACGCAATTGCGCTGTTCTTATCCATAGCTGCGATTCGAAACCCTTATATACTACCTATTTTAGTAAGGCGAAGCAACCGGCGTATGCTTCATTTCAAACACCAATATTAGTCAAGTCTCTCAAGAATGTTTAATTGTTCTTTTTTAAAACGATGTAACGTTCAATAAGGCGAATAACTAACGAAGAAAATATTAAATATTAATTTTATTTATTTTAATATTTAAGATAATCTTGTTTCTCAATTCAAATTTAATACGGAAAGAGTTAAAAAGCAGTCTATGTTATTGTCTGTGTGTGTCCGTCCGTTATTACACTAGTGCCGCAGTGCGCTGCGTTAGAAGTTCGTTTTGTTTTGATGTGTAAAGAAATCCTACAGAACCATAATATTCCCTTTATCCTTAATATAAAGTGAATACGATGAAATATTTTTCGTAATTATGATGCATTTAGTGCTTTTGTAGCTTTAAAGCTCTGTTTCATTTTGATATTCCAAAGATTTTTTAATATTATTATTTGAAATAGCTGTTAATATATTACTTAAGCTATACTACATCTGTATATAGAATAATCCTTGGTTTAGTAATTTCATGAAGAAAGCTAAGATCTAGATTCCGGCGGGTATATCTAGTATTACTTGCAATAAGCTCAGTGAAATATAGAGTAAATAATTGAGGCCTGAGGTGAAGTAAACTTTGGGTTTTGATTTTCGTGTTTGAAATGAAGAGACATCAACGGCTCAGAGTGAGCCGAAAGTTAAATACACTCTTAAATAATCAGGTTAAGATTTTATAATAGAAGAAAAGATCATAGTGTCAATTAGATTAGTAGGGCTAAGCTACAGAGTTTTTATTCTCTTTATGGTGCGCATTGACTATAAGTGCGTCTAGCTACAATTTAGCTTTGGTATTATTTAACGTTAACACTCATGTTGGCAAACTAAGAATATTGTTGAGGTGAGACGAGACGATAGTGTTTACACTGCTAACCAGTCGTGAATGTAGCTATCTGAATATAGGGTAAACAGCTGAAGCGTAGACTTCATTTCCTGTTCTTTTTGCCATTAACTGATTTCCATGTGTCCAAGATTTATCCTTATTGGATGTAAAATGTCGTCTGGTTTACTGTATATTCGCTATGCTTGGAATACTGCTTCAATATTTCGTAAACTTTTACTTCAAAATAGAGAAATAATTCCATATCTAGGTAAATAACTTTGTAGTAGTAGACCTCTTGACTCGGAGAGGTAATATTTTGGTTTTCCCAACTTGTTTCTCGCCTTTTATCAATATACAAATAAGGGAACCATTGTAATTGTAAAACTGTCAACGTGGTCTTCCCTTAGCAAAAACGTGGAACTGACCGGTCCCATTTACAATTTATAGGCGCCTACAAAGGGTTAAGAAAATGTGTAAACCTATTCTATATACTCATTGCAAGTTTCGAATCATCTTGGTTTTTCATTTTTAGGGTGGTACAACAAAATAACATATGATATATTTTGATAGGTTATAATTACTACTGTTCTAAACTTACAGTTCAGACCAAAAATAACACTGAAACAATTTTTGAAGTTCTTGCCTGGCTTTTTGTGTAAAAAGCCTCTTGGCTTGAGAAGGGGTTAAAACCGACACACCGAATAAAATATTAATTATTCTTCCTCAGCCGCTTGGGTTAACCACATAACGTCAATATGTTTATATCCTATACATTAGAGACTGTTTTGAACACGTTTAAACCCTGGAGTTTAGGTTTATGCACACTTTACTTTATAGTACAGTCATTTTAGCCCAAAAATAGAGGGAACCCTGAACAAATTGAAACAAAGGTGAAAATTTCAGATTTTATAGATTTTTGGGCGCTCTTTAACGTGGTGTGGTCTCCCACACTCTCCCATTGGAGGAATTTCCGCCATATTGGAAAATGGCGGACAAAATCGAGAAAAAGTTTAATAACTCCGGTTCTACTTAACCGATTAACACGTAATTAGGCTTCAATTGTAGATCACCTTCAAACACATAATTCACCTCTTAAGATATTTTGTCCTAGAACTAACCGGAAGTTCACAATCTGACTCTGAAGATTAGCCTCATATAAAAATGGGAATTTAAAGCATTTTATGGTTTCTATATTCAGAATACATTTCCAAAATCGAGAAAAAGTTTAATAACTCTGGTTCTACTAACCCGATTAACAAGTTATTAGGCTTCAATTGTAGATTACTTTCAAACACATAATTCATCTTAAGATATGTTGTCCTACAACTAACCGGAAGTTCACAATCCAGCCGGAAAGGTAAGGCAAATTTAATATTTGAGTATTTCGAAACGGTTTCAAGCGAAATAAATGCAAAGCGGGTTTTAAACCTAAAATATATTATTCCCACTATATTTTTACATCTTTAAGTGACGATGACGTCACGGAAAGGTATTATACTGGACGTGTGTGCGGGGGGTGTCTGTCTGTCTGTGTGTCGGTCACCGCGTCCGCAGTTGGCAATTCGGAGCAAACGTTTTGCTTCTACTCCCAACGTTAGGATCAAGAAGTGCGTGGCGATCGGCTAGGGTTACGAGAAACCTCCAGCCTCCCAGTTGCAGGGCTTCAACCAAAGGTTCATGCAATTGCGGATTTCTTATCATTTATTGTGAATCAATCGCCTTATATACCCTAAATTTCCAAAAATTGTTAAAGAGGCATACGCTAGAATTCAAACGTCAACAATAGCTATGTTTAAAATTATTTTAGGAATTATGTTTCTTAAAACGACTTCAGTAGAATTACGTTAAACTACTGACGACTAAAGTAATTAATATCAATTATATTTTCTTAATTATTTTCTTAATATTATCAGAAGGGGATAATAGAAGAAGGATGACACTCTGTGTCCTCTTAATGCTTTAGTTATGTAACGTCATTCTTACCAGGCTCACCCTTTTAGTTTGCTTTCCCACTGATCAAACTACAAATGGGCATCGCACCGTAAGGTGAATTCTATAGTTGTTTGGCACTAAATCCCCAGCAATCACCCCACAAACCTCGTCTTGACGTGGGACAAAAATGCACAAGTGCGTCTTGCCAAATAATTAAATGCTAATAGAGTAATGATGAGGGAACTATTTATCGCGTATGTGATTCGTTTTAGTAACCTTGCTCTAAATGTTCCGATGTTGGGAAGAGTGATGTTACACTTACCCAGCTTTGTGGTACACTTCTCTCGAAGAGAAGTATTATATACTTCTGATATTATTAATTGCGTCTCGTATCGGAGAGGTTTATTTAGGTTTACCAACTTGTATATTAGTATATTTATCAATATTGGTTAAGCTTAAGTTTAATCATAGTCCTCTACTTGAGGTTGAGCCTCAAAATCTCTATGTTCATTTGAACAAGATACTCCCTTGCATTGTCTACAAATTGAAGAACAGACTGGACCAGTTTTACCGCATTCACATTTCAAATCACTGACTTCCTTGCATTTACGAGGGATCATATGCAGAAGCTCAGCTGGAGCAGGTTGTAGAGTGGTAACGATTGGTTTGAGTTCAGATCCTACCTGTCCCCAACCCCATTCTCTAGCATTTAGGCTGCTTCCAAGCTACGTTTGAACTTGGTGATAAACTCTATTTGAATGTTGCTTTGCTGCCGCACTTGTTGGTGGAAGAGAAGCTAATTCAAAAGCTCAATTCCATAATCTTCATTTAAAGTATACACTTGGTTATGTCAACTTTGTTTCACACGATTTAACTCAACTTTAGCCGTATTGACAAGTGTGGGCGAACAATGGTATATATTAAAACATTAAGTTTTATGATGGTAAAAAGGCTGTTTTACCCTCTCCCGTACTATACATTATAGCTCTTGTCAGATAAAAAAACAAAATTTGTCAGTAATAGAAACTATATGTACGCAAGTTGATAAAGAAATTAATAATCTTTTAATTAGTTATGTTAGGAAGGAAATGATTAACGCAAGTTGATAAAGAAATTAATAATCTTTTAATTAGTTATGTTAGGAAGGAAATGATTAACGCAAGTTGATAAAGAAATTAATAATCTTTTAATTAGTTATGTTAGGAAGGAAATGATTTACACAAGTTGATAAAGAAATTAATAATCTTTTAATTAGTTATGTTAGGAAGGAAATGATTAACGCAAGTTGATAAAGAAATTAATAAATTAATAATAATTTGATAAATATTATGGGGAAGAATATAATACTTCTTTTCCCCTTCTGATATGGGAACTCATGACGGAGACAATAGGGAGCTAACAGTTCTGACCCTGAAACGTCACACCCTTCTATCTCTTACTGGAGTTTCATCCCCCCTAACGGTTGGAAACAGTATTCTACTCGCAAAAATTCCAACCAGAGAGGGGCTGTGTGACGTCAGACTATCTGTTCCCCCTAGCCAGTTGTTAGCTCCTTATAGCTTTTAGACCAAACTACATTTTAAATGTCAGGAAGCTTTGACTGTAATTGGATTTAGGAATATTTTGAACTAATAATTCTACCCAAATGATTAAAATCTTAAATTAGGTAAGGCTTTATGAAAAACCACGCTTTCTACAGAAGATATCCACATATTTCTCGCCAACGTAACATCTTTGTTTATCTTGCAAACTATTAAACATAAGAAAAAGCACTGTCGTTAACAGTGATTTTCCAAGGAAAGTAATGACAGCACACCTTATTTTGTTAACTAATGGACCCCAGATTTATAATTTATCTCAAACACTTTTAACAAGTTTTATTAATGTTTATTTTGTTACATTTTAAATATTTTTTGTTTTATTACATTTTTAAATATTTTTGGTTTAATACATTTTAAAAAGTTTTGGTTTATTAAATTTATATTTTTTGACAGTTATGATTATTAATTTTTTTGAAAAAAGACGCTCTACAGTGCTGCCCCCAATAATTCGTCTTCAGCGCTAGCTAGGTTAGTGGTGGTCTTTAGAACTTTCGTAACCGACCAATCAAAATTGTTTTTGCTGGTTTGCAATCAGGGTTGGAAATAAGAAATATTTCTTATAGGACGTGTGTCCAGTGACCCCCTATTTGACTCGAAAATTTATAGGACATTGTAACTGGAGTGTGCGTGCCAAAATATTGTCGCTTCTCCATAGTCAAGATATCAAAATTTCGGGATACTCATTGGTCAAACTGTCCATAGTTTAAAAAAAAGTTATGGGACATTTTAAAATTTTATTAGACAATGTCCACTGTCCTGTGCTTATTTCCGGTTTCGGGCTGCCAGATTCTGAGTGAGTCTGACGTAGCAGACGACAAATGAGTTTTCCTTTAAAATCCTCATAGAGTGGCACAGGCTTAGCAATTTTAATTAATATTTTAGTTAAAAATGGTTTATTGTTCAGTTTTTAAGTGTAAAAGTCGCACGGAAAAAGATAAGGGGATTTCGTTTTACTGTTTTCCTTGTGTAAATAAGAAATATGGGCCTTATATTGAAGAACTTTCGCGTAAAAGAAGGCAGGCTTGGGTTAACGCCCTTCATCTTGAAAAAAAAATTTCAACTTTTGATCTAATACAGAAATGGCATAGAATATGTAGTCGTCATTTTATTTCAGGTAAGAAATACTAAAATTAAAGAAATGGTACAAGTTTTAAAATTTTTTCATTAATGCAATGTATTTTAATTTAGGAAAACCATCAAATTTGGAAGATGAGACGCACCCTGATTGGGTTCCATCACTTTTCCTGGGATATAGAAGTGTGCAAAGCTTAAGATCTCCAAAATCCAGACTAGATTTACATAATCGGTATTTAGAGCGTTCTGAGAAGAAGAGAGAATTGGAATCAAAAAGTGAAAATGCGATCTCAATGTCATCATTGGGAAATGATCTCTTCGTTTCTGTGTTAACGGAAGATAGTCAAGATGATTCTGTGTTAACGGTAGACAGTCTAGATGATTCTGTGATTATGGAAATAAGCATTCTTGAAGACAGAATTGAAGATTCTGGAAGAGCTGAAGTTGCTTGTCAATGCGTACCACTTTTTTTAAATGCATCTGTTCAAGCTAATGTTAAAATGGTGGAGGCATCGAGTCAGACAAGCAATAATACATACAAAACTGCCGAAATTCAAACTGATCTAACCATAGAAAATATAAATTTTTATGAAGACTTCAAAAAATACAATCAAATGAAACGAGGACCGTTTATTATACTTGCCTTCCATCAATTCTGTAGTACCATTTGATTAGATTTAAGATGTTCATAGTATATTTTTGCAAATTTTAAATTTTTTATTGCACAATTAAGGTGGAAGCACTCCTGTAAGCCAAGCTTCTGGGCGACAAAGTTTTGAGGGAATAAGGGACTTGTCAGCATGCCTACCCTACAGGAACTGACTACCCCGTGTCCGCGGGTGGTGAAATACCCCAAATCCCCCCTCCTTCACCACCCGATTAAACCTCAAGTACTTCACTCGTAACTCTAAAAAACCCAACTGTGATTAACCGCCTAATCACCTTGGACTTCAATTTAAATTTCCATCGAAACGCCTTATGAACGTTATTTTACGGACGTTTGCCAAACAAAACAAGCTCGATGGAATTAGTAAAATAAAGCTGCCAATTAATGACGTTAAGCAGTAATGCTATCTGAGTTCAAAAGGAAAAAATATATAAAAAAAAATAAAATGGACTGGAGATGTCGCTAACAAAACAAAATCACGCGCGATGGAGCTAGTAAAAAGCTACCGATTAATGACATTAACCACTAACGCCATCTTAGTTCAATAGTGAAGCACAAGGCTCCTCATTAACTGTGAATTAAACTGCAGACTCTACATCAATAAAACAAAACCAAGCACGATGGAACCAGCAAAAAAAGCTACCAATTTATGACATTAACCACTAACGTCATCTTAGTTCAATAGTATTAAATGTTGAAAAAATAAAAATCAACTGGATTGAAGATGTCACTAACGAAATACAAGACGCTTCATTAACTCTCTGAGCTAAACTGCAGATTCTACACCAACAAATCACTACCCTTTTTAAAAAGCATCTTTGAGTATATTAGCAGTATTTTAACAAACTCCCCCTTCCCTTTTTTATACCTAAAATAATTTAACATTAAAACCCATGCTTACTATTTTTCTGGCTATTATATATTCTCAATTTTACAGTCCTAGGATTACATGTGTATAAATATTTTTTCATCATTGAATTATTCACTTGAGAGATTAACAAAATGATTATTGGTGCTCTAACGTTAATGTTGAACTTTTCACACTTTTTAAATCCAACCTTCACGTATGACTCTCTTTGAACATTTTTTTAATCCCTCTCATGTATTCATAGTGAAACTTACATTTTAGATTCAGTTAAAATTAATTATAGTTATTCCTAGCTTTTCCCTGTTAAGGTCTATTTTTTGACAGTTAGGACGCTATCACTAATTATTCTCAAAAGCCTTTCTGGTGTCCAAAATAATTTTCCTTATAAAGTTACGAATGAAACCCTTTAAAAAATACGCAACTATTAGCTTTAAACGTGAAAAATAAAATTTTTATTTACTGGAAAATAATTATAATGAATACCATAAATAAATAACAACCAGGGAAATTCAATTCCAAATTGCGTCCTATAAATAAATGTAGCAATTATCAAACCAAATGTGTTTTTAAAATAAATCTTTAGCACATGCCAATAAAATAATAATCATACGTGTTTTAACTTTGAAAAAAAAGTTTAACAAAAATATTCTTAAAGCAATTTATTGTTTTAATGACTTTTAAGTAATTACTGAACAGCCATAACTTTAAAAAATTACAATTTATATTTTAACTATTATATAAAATAAATAATACTATTAACCCTAACTTTTGTCATCAATAAACTACTGTAACTCTCATTTCACTTTATTTATCAAAGGTAAAATAGTTACCATTAGTTTCATAATACATTATAGCTCTTGTCAGATAAAAAAACAAAATTTGTCAGTAATAGAAACTATATGTTTAATTTTTGAAACTTATTCTGAAAATAGAAACCATAAATGCTATAAATCCCCATTTTTTATATGAGGCTAATCTTCAGGGTCAGATTGGGAACTTCCGGTTAGTTGTAGGACAAAATATCTTAAGAGGTGAATTATGTGTTTGAATGCGATCTACAATTGAAGCCTAATTACGTGTTCATCGGTTAAGTAGAACCGGAGTTATTAAACGTTCTCTCGATTTTGTCCGCCATTTTCCAATATGGCGGAAATTCCTCCAATGGGAGAGTGTGGGAGACCACACCACGTTAAAGAGCGCCCAAAAATCTATAAGATCTGAAATTTTCAGCTTTGTTTCAATTTGTTCAGGGTTAAAACCTATTTTTCCTGTACTATTATGTTTAGTTTTTAAACGTGTTTTCAAAGGATTTCATAGCGCTGTTGTGTGTAGTTTTCATGTGTTTAGCTATTAAACGCATTGGTACTAGTTGGTGCTTAGTTTTCACACGTAAAATTTAGTGGTTTAGATTTTCAACATGTTTAATATAAATTCATGTGCTTAATACCTAAACGTTGTTTTTTCTGTGTATTTCTAAATACCAATACCAAGAAGTTATATCTAGTATCTCAGAGAGAAGGTATAAATTCGCCAGATTTCGAGCTTTATCTCCAGTCCAAACGTAGGTCCGCAGTTAATCTCCGTCTCTAAATTACAACCAGCATCTCATTGGTTCTTGAAAACTCACGTCAGCGCGACGACGAAAATTACGTATTTTCCGACTGAGGAGAGGCGAAATAGCCCGGCGCCTCCTTTTACGTTCCCCCTTGTATTTTGAAAGGGGGACTGGGACTATGGCGCGCGAATACAAAGGCATCTTATACCTTCTCTCTGAGATACTGATATAACTTCTTGCCAATACATAATCCCCCTAAGTACGGCTCTTCTTATCCACTGCTATAATAACTATCTCTTAGAAACGAATATAATCCAACACTTATGATGAAAAAACTGTTCATATCTTACAATCATTTAATTTTATCGATGAATTTAGGGAGATTTTCGAAGGTCATAAAGTGAGCATTTTCGACACTAATGAGATGTATACTGCTCCTGATGTTTTCAACGTACGACAAACCAAAATTTAAATGTACAAAAATACACTATTATTTTAACCCTTCCTTTTAGAATGCTAATATTATCATACAAGCCGTGACAAGCTCATTTTTCTACGGTCGAGAGAAATATTTCAGTCCGTCTCCGGTGATCTTAACGGCCAGGACCATTATTGTGTCCGGTCCTCCAAAGAGAGTTTTGACCACTTCCTTTTCTTTCTTAAATATGGACACTCAAGTAATTTTTCCTCACTAACAATATCCTATTCACTCAATTACATTCTTGTTTCAATTAGGTGGTGATTTTAACAGTGTCCACTGTGGTCTTCTTGTCACTTTTGCTCGTCTTTCACTCCATCGTAACCAGCAAATACAAATCTTTGCCCACCAAGAACGTTGCCAAGAAACTAGTTCAAGAAACCCTGGAAAATGTCTGGAAGATAACGTCGCTCTTGTGCACCGAAGGTACGTAATTAACTGCTTTTACCAGAGGTTGTCTACAATTTAATGACTGGCGCTATAAGTAAATGGTATAATTATATTTTGCAGCGATTCCCTCAATTTTGCCCCACATTACTTGTCGTCTGCTCGCTACGTCGTGGCTGATCGGAGTGACTTTCATTTTGTTTTTCTTGGGTTGTTACTTGCGGACGGAGTTCACGGCGGAAAGTTACAGTTACATCGACACCCTCTCGGACTTGATCAAATCAGGAATTGCTCCAACAATAATAAAAGAAAGCGGAACTCTCGATTATCTGAAATATTTGGTAATTAGGCGCTTCCGTGGTAAGTCCTCCATTATTCTGATGTCATTGGTGCCCATCTATAGGCAGCCCAGGACCCAATTGTTAAGGAATGGCTTGACGCGCAGGATGAGGAGAAACTGTTCACGTCTAACGTTGAATATTTGGATCTCGATGGATACAAACCGATTCTTTCCGGAGAAAAAGCTCTAATAATAGTCGATTACGTTCTTACTTGGACAATGGGAGAAATGCTAAAATCAGATCCCGAGTTTAAAAAGATCTTCGAGGAAAGGCAAGGCCTATACTTTTCGCAGCACGAAATTAGCTTTGAGTACACTCACAACATTTTCAACACCTCTTGGTCGAGAAGCTGTCCGCAGTTGCATGAAAACCTCCAACTAAGGTCGGTATGAATTTCATGGTAAAATGTTAACGCGCCTGATGAGTTTTATTACAGCGTGGAACATGCAATGATCGAAACACAACCTTTGAAGTATCTGGATTTTGAGAAGCATCACTTAATTGAACAAGTCAAGTGGAAGAAACCGTTGAAAAGCACGACTGATTTGGACTTGAGTAGTGTCAGCGTTCCTTTCTATTTGCTCTTCATGCTGTTGACTGGATCAGTAGCCCTTGTTATAATCGAAATATTTTTCAACCACTTTGCTTAAAAGTTGAAGTGATGGACAAGAAATCCAATTCCTTTAAACATATTTTATCATTTTTCTATAAAATCTTGATCACGAATCGTTTCAATTGACGTCACCTCAAATCTTTTCATTGAATATGAATATGTTATAAATATTTAATCCTAACTTATTAGGGGTTAATAATGTACTTATGATATTAACATGCCAAAAATTGCACTAGCGTGTGAATTCAATTAGAATTATTATGTCAAATCATGAATCTATATAACTATGAATATACAGCTGCGTTACGCTGTCTAACCTCTCGATAAGGTTTGGGCGGGGCTTAGCGAAAGGAGACATCAGTCACGTGTCTGCTAGTGTTAGGAGCGGGAGAAGGAAGGGGGAGTCCGGGGTTGTGTAAATTCGAAACGTCACTTCCTCTTGTCTCGTGATTGGCTATTAGAGCTACGCAAAACGCGTCAAAGCTAGGATGGTAACACCCAAACCAAATCGACATGATAGAAGGGGCATATGACAGAGCTGTATATTCATAGTTATATAGATTCATGGTCAAATCAATTGCTTTAATATTTTAGATATAAAGTTCAAACAATCATTATGCTCCTATAAATAATAAAAATGAAGAAATTCTAACATTACTGAAACTGTATAAGTCGCGTTCACTTTTAACTTTCGTCGATGGTTATTTGGAAGGACCAGGGCTTAACGGAACGAGGATGTAATGCGAAGTAACTTAAAACTTGTTCAAAGAATCAAAAACCGCTGGTTTCGAAATTTTTCAAATTCTCTCTTCTTTTTCTTTCCTTAAGCTCTAAAAGTTTCAAGGTCCGTCATCCAATCAATGACGTATGCAAATATAAGGAACTTTCCAAGGGTTAGATGGGAAAAAGGTGGGCCGGTGAGAATTTAAACCCCCTTCAATTATCAAAACGTAAAATCGTGTCCCGGCACTTTTTCGTTTTCTCCTCGTCAGTTTGAAACAAAAAGGAAAAAGAAAAAGGAACTGCACTATTTTTCCTTTACTCTACGTCTAAATGCGCGCACGAAAGAAATAAGTCGTCACGTGCGACATAAATTTTCAATATTTGTTAAGCCATTGTTCTTGAATTTAGATATTAAGCGAGTTATAAAAATTGATAGTTATAAGTAATTTCACCTCATTATTGAGTACGGTGGTTTAAGAATAACATTGTTTTAGATATTAGACGAACTATCAAATAAAAATTCTCAGCTAAATACCGAAAAGACAGACGACAACAGGCAAACGCAATTTGTTAAGCCTTTGTTTATGAAATTTGAAATTTTCGCGCGCTTTATCAATTATTTCACATAATACCAAGTGACTAGTGAATACCACATGTGACGAGGAAGACCAAATGCAAATACTAAGGTCATAAGGCTATTCACTCGTAGTTTCCTTGTACACCGATTACGGATTACATCTAACCATTTTTACACTGTCTATGGCAAGACTCTACAATATTTTGTGTAATAATAACTTTAATACGGAAAAGACAGAAAATAAGACCGAATTCAAGAAGCATCATTTAACCCTAAAAGATATTATCCCCAGACAAAAAAGAAATAAGAGAAACTATGGGTGAGGATACAAAATTGCGCGGAATAAATTCCTTATTTTCTTTACATCCTCTTAAGCTTTGCCACTAAAAAACTAAAGAAATAAATAAAGAAAAAACTTACATAGCGAACGTAAAAGAGTGAATTGTTCCCCTCAAAAATTAAAGCAGTTTCCCAAATTCTCATCCTCCTTTTCTTTCTCTTGATGCCATCTTCCGAAGATGGATGCGTTTCAGTTTCCTACTCCCAGGAACGAATAATAACAAGATGGCCCAAGGGCTGGGCCTTAATACTAATTTTACACGGCTCACGTGACCCCCCGTATAGTTGATCTCCAATAAATCGTACAACTAAAAACATTTCTGAAACACAATCGTGTATCCCCTTAATTTCTAATAACGTCACATTTCAAATAATATTAATGAGACTAAATTGTGCACCCCACTAAAGTACAATTTTTAAAAACCATACGAATCAAATAATGTATCTAAAACAAAATCCTGGATCCCCTAAACCAGAAATAAGTAAACCGTCCCCTCTATTTTACGAATACTAACCTAACCATCCAGCATAATCTGATGTATCACGCGCACAAAGTGCAGTAGTGCACGAAAATTATCATCTTGTTTCCATCACCCAAAAAAGCCCGCGAGATTTAAACTAACATTCTTTCCTCTCTCTCCTCTCGGAGCGGGATGCCCCCTCTCCCTCTTCCCCCTCTCACTAATATACCAGGCAGGCAGCGGAGCTTCGTTTCCCTCCGATCTGGGAGGCTATTCTCTAAGGTCCTTTTGGAGGAATTTCGATCCGAAAGATTAAAGGTAAAAAACGTCGTTGAATTTATCCTACATTTAAGGGATAATTTCGCGAGATCCAATTACTTAACACAGATTTAATTGTTCATTTTAATATTTTTTCTACCGGGGCTTGTGAGTTAGAGCCACCTATTTTTGACCAATTGCATCAATTATTAATAATTGCTAGATTAAATTTGGTTATTTCGTTTAGCATCTATTTAAATTATTAAATTTTGGTAGGTGTGTAACCATTGATGGAGGGCTAATGATCTACATTAATGAATTTATCATAATCTCACGAGATCCACACAATTGGATTATAATTTGCGATTAATTAACGTTGTTATTCTAGGTTCTCATTGCCTCATATTTAACCCTACCAAAACTTGCGCTAAGTTTCATTCAAAATTCGACGTATATTAACTGTTGTTTAGCGTGTTCTTTAATACCATTTTAAAAGAATATTATGAAGCAATTTAGGAATAAATAATTTTTTATCAAAAATAAATAAATAAATAAAAATGGAAAAAAAGCACTTGTTTCTATCTTAAGAAAAGAAATCGAAATTTGCTTTGTATTGAATGTGTTCCCAATACAAAGACCATTTCCCAAAATTTCCACTCCTTGGAAAAAACCAAAGTTTCCATCCCTTCAATTTGAAAGCGCGCCAAATAAAATTGTCCAATAAAGAAAAAGTGGGCGTCAAAAAGTACCACGTGGCTTAAGAGGAAGTGACGTCCATTTGGATTGAGAGAAAATTTTCGAAGTATTCGAATGACGATAAGGATTGGGGTTAGAGAATACGGTTTGTTCGGTCCACTCCGAATGAGCCCGATCCGAATCATAAGGATTCGGAGTGATCCGAATGATTTTCGATTTTTAGAGAATAGCCTCCCTGGGTTCCATCTCTCTTCGTATCGCCATCGCGTACGCTAGCGATCTCTCTCTCCCCGCACGCTTTCGTTTTCCCTCTCTCTCTCCCATCGTAAGCGTACGCGAAACCGGTTTCGCGGACGCGTCCGGCACAGGGGTTTTGGTGCCGTTTCTTAAATTTTACCGGAATAAAATTCCGTGTAAAATTAAACAAGATGGCCCAAGGGCTGGGCCTTAATAGTAATTTTACACGGCTCACGTGACCCCCCGTATAGTTGATCTCCAATAAATTTTACAACTAAAAACATCACATTTCAAATAATATTAATGAAACTAAATTCTGCACCCCACTAAAGTATAATTTTTAAAAACCATACGAATCAAATAATGTATCTAAAACAAAATCCTGGATCCCCTAAACCAGAAATCACTATGACCGTAAACCGTCCCCTCTATTTTACGAAACCTAACCTAACCATCCAGCATAATCTCTGATGTATCACGCGCACAAAGTGCAGTAGTGCACGAAAATTATCATCTTGTTTCCCTTCACTCAAAAAAGCCCGCGAGATTTAAACTACCTTTCTTTCCTCTCTCTCCTCTCCGAGCGGAATGCCCCTCTCCCTCTTCCCCCTCTCACTAATATACCAGGCAGTTCTCTCTCTACGTGGAGCTTCGTATCGCCATCGCGTACGCTAGGGATCTCTCTCTCTCTCTCATCGTAAGCGTTCGTTTCGCGGACGCGTACGTTTTCCCTCTCTCTCTCATCGTAAGCGTTCGTTTCGCGGACGCGTCCGGCACAGGGACAGGGACAGGGACAAGGACAGGGACAGGGACAGGGGTTTGGTGCCCTTTCTTAAATTTTACCGGAATAAAATTCCGTGTAAAATTAAAAAGAAACAGAAAAAGGCCTAGCTTCTATTTCTTTTTTTTTTCGTTCCCTATATCACTTAATGGCCAATGAGAATACTGAGAAAGGCGACAGAGCTTAATGAGGGACATTCTATTTTAGCTGATAATTAGGAAACTACTAATTATCAACTATTATTTATATTGTTTTTTCTCGGCAAAATGGTAGCATACATTAGTTGTTACACACATGGAAAGAAAACCACAAGAAATTATGATTCATTCCCTTAATATTTAGAATAGTTCTGGCATATACACCCACTTTATGCTTTTCTGAAAAACGGGGTATATATAGAAGTTGGGAAGGTATAGATATCGTAGTTGCTTCGGCACTACATATACTAAAATTGGAACGATACAGAGAAGATTAGCATGGCCCCTGCGCAAGGATGACACGCAAAATCGTGAAGCGTTCCAAATTTTTTATCATTATTTTTATACAATTTTAATTTGATTACAAGTTGGGAAAACCAAAATATTACCTCTCCGAGTCAAGACGAGGACTACTTACAAACTTATTTACCCAGATATGGAAATGTTTCTTTTTTTTTATGAACAAATACTGAAGTTAAAATTTATGAAATATTAAAGCAGTATACAAAGCATAGCAAATATACTGTAAATCAGACGACATTTTACATCCAATAAGGATATACTTGTACACATTAAAATCATCCGATGGGGAAAAAACGGGAAATGAAGAGATAAAACTTTGCGTGTTTGTAAAGGCCCAATTTTCTACTCCTCAACTGTATACCATCTATGTTCAAAGTAATATTCACAACAGGGTTGCCATGTAAACACTATCCTCTCGTTTCACCTCAACGATTTTCTTAGTTTGTCAACATGACTGTTAACGTTACATAACACCAAAGCTAATTTGTGGCTACACACACAGTTTTCGCTTCTTTGCGTCCTCACCTCGCAAAGATGCAAATTTCTCGCGACTAGGCCAAGAATTTCGCGCCTTCGCGACAAAAACACCAATCTCAGACGAGAGGAAGGCTGGAGCGATTAGTTTCGTTTTTCTCTTTGGACAACGTAGAAGGAGAAGGGCAGATGGCGCAATGATTGCTCAAACTTTATTGGCTCTCAGAATGGGAAAAACAAAATGTGTGCGTGTATCAGAACAGAAGTGCAAATGTTTTTCGTGATCGGTTGCGAAGATGCGAATAGACGAAGTCGCGAACTCGAGTTCAATGTGGACAAAGCTTTAACCTTAAGGATGATGATGGAGTAGAAGCCAGGTGTGCAGACTGGTGTCCATGTGGGATGGACAAAAACAAAGACCAGAAGATGGGAGTGTAGAAGCCAGGTGTACAGACTGGTGTCCATGTGGGATGGACAAAAACAAAGACTAGAAGATGGTGGTGTTAGAAGCCAGTGTGTGCAGACTGGTGTCCATGTGGGATGGACAATGACCTGAAGATGTGGTGTTAGAAGCCAGTAAGTACAGACTGGTGTCTATGTGGGATAGACAAAAACAACGCCCAGAAGATGGTGGTGTTAGAAGCCAATGAATACAGATTGGTGTTCATGTGGAATGGACAATTGACTAGTCAGATGAAGTAATAGTGGCCAGTTGAATTGTGGATGGCCTCAAGTTTTGAATTTTCCTGGAACTGTGAATGCGGTCCGGAAATAGCGAACACATTTGCTTCGATTCGGAAACTGCGAACGCGGTCCCCTGGGGTGTAAGTCAATAACTGCTAGTACTGGCTCGGTCCCTTCCAGTTCCTACCATTTCTTACTACTTACTAAAAATGCAGTTTTCATCCCTACTGCTAGCAGCTAATCATAGTCTGATTTTTATCTACGTAGGTAATGGGTAGAAAATGGTGGCCGATTTTGAAGGCGGTATTAGAAATTTGTATTTTTATTCACGTTTATCTTAATTAATAAATTTTTCTCGCAATTTTTACTGACTCCCACGTTTCAAAGGGTTCTTAATTTATGGAAAACTAATGTTAGTTTGCTCTACTCAGATAAACCTGGAACCATCCCTTTAATATCCCGTTGAAAGTTCTTGTTTACACACTTAATACTATTATCGTGTAAAAAAAGTTTGCTATGCTGTTAGACCTTCAGAGCTGTAACTGTTTAGTTATCACTTAGTCATAAGTAAAAACGTCCTTTAGACCATTATAATTTTTATCATTACACTTTTTAACCAGTTCATTTGTAGAAGTATTTGGTATCCTGTTACCTTATTTAAAAATATGTAGTTTTATGTAAAAATAACTTTAAATCCAGCTATCTACACAGGCGTCACCTTAATAAGTATTAACAGAAGTAAGATGAGACTAGTAAAGATCTCTAGCATTGGTAGTAGATCCTGGCACTAGTGAAAAAAATTTGAGGACTTTATGCCGCTTCCATCGCGCCTACACTAGAGAGAGAAAAAAATTGGTCGAGTTCCAAAAACATTTCCTACCCCCTTCCCCTCAACGTAAAGCCGCGGAACACGAACGAGGGTGCTTGAATCTAGTTCGGCCATCTACCGCCACGAGCGTCTCACGTTTTTGAGGGAAAATTCAGAAACCGCTACCAGAGGGCCAACCGTTGGTGTGTTATCAAGAATATTCACTTTCGCCAAGTGAAGAATTTGGTTTTCTCGATACTTCTAGTCTCATCTTACTTCTGGTATTAACTTAGTGTCTTGGAGAAAAAAAATATTATGATTGTTTATAAACTAATTAAGTTGTTAAAAGTGCTTTGTATCCTAAACATGAAAGTCCTAGTGAACCTATGGTAAATACCAAAAGATGTGCTGATAACGTAACAAATCTTGCCATGTGTAAACAAATATACAGATTTCATGTCTATTTCAAGGGGTATAAAATCATGTTAAAACTACGGTATAATATCTCAGTGACGGTTCAGAACACGTTAGCCGAAAGTTCAATACACATTAAAATTACAAGTATTTCGTTCCTTCAACAGAATCAAAGGTCATGATTGCAACTACATCGTCGAAAGTATAGGTCTCATCTGTCAAAGCCTTACAAAAATAATGCACATTCTTTTTGATTGCGGCTATAGAAAATTCAGCTTTAATCAGTATTTTAAGCTTGACACCTGCAGCTGCTTATCACTAAATATAAAAATTCCGTTTTCAAGTAATTAAGTGGATAGTGATAATCTACATTTGATAGTATCACGCTTATGAACTACGTGAAGTTTAACGTTCTTACTTATTGAAAATTAGGGTTTTGGTCGCTGTACTGTATGTTTGTTACTTAGTATTTCACCTTTCCGACAAGCGTATTTCCCACTGATCTACGACTAGAATGCTCAAATTCAGATAACATAACATTTTGCCACTACAAAATTTCTAAAGTTCATAGCCAAACAAAAATTCACGCGACATAAGATGCCGAACAAAAACTAGCATATTTTTAGGCTTTGTTGTTGATAATACAAAACAAAGCCTGTATAATAACACCTAAAATTACAATTAATGCCCAAAGAGCCGATCCATTCCGATAACCGAGGAAGTCAATGAATGATCCACCGAGCATATCACCCAACGTTATTCTATTAAAGACAATTAAAAATTCATTAAAAGTAATTGGAGCATGCACTGGTTCTTTCTTAACGTCAAATGTAACTTGACTACTATTTTGAAAAAAAAAACATGGAAGAGATATTCTGCATGTAAAAATATGTATTTTGACAAACATCCATTTGTGGGCAACTAAAGTGGCAAGCTTATACTGGAGTTTTTAACCTAAAGTGACCTCACGTGCTCTCTTGCATGGAAAACATTAGCTAGCCACGACGAACATCTTTTTCAACAAACTGTGCAATCACTTTCTAATGATTTCGCACGTCATTTGAATTGTTTTATGCAACTTAGTCTATATTTAAATAATCTAATTTGAACCTTATTGAAAAACTAGTTATCTTTTGAATGTAAAATTTGGTACATAGGTTTTTAATATTAATAATGTCTTCAATCTTCGTCAAAAGTACGTCAACTTTTGACCATTTGGTAATTGAACTTTACTTTAAAGCTTTCAGTGGAATTTATTTGTTAGACAGTTAAACAAATTTAAAACTAAGATGAATGTGTTGCATAAATTAGATGTGTCAATTCTTGGTGTGATTTTAAACTCACCCAACGTCACTGAATCCAATGTACGCTGCCGAAATGACTGCGGCTGCTACGTTTTCTGATGGACATATTTTTCTGAAAGGCAGTCATGCCACGATGCAAATTAAAAATATGACTTTTTAGAAATAAATCTAATAACACTTACAGAAGTTCTATTTTTCCCAGGAGGAAGATTGAAATAGATATGGCAGAGAGTCCGGTACCACACAACGCCAATGATACTAAAACAACTGGTAGCTGACTTAAATAGAAATAAGTAACAGTTTAACAGGCTTGTTACTATACCCATATCAAAGATTGACAGAAATAACAGACAATGGGGCTCTTCGGTCGATAATGTTTAGGAAACTTAGCCTCGCTTTTTCATTAGCTTCTATGGTTGCCTGATTACCGCTTTGATAAAAATTGTTTGGCTGTGGCTTCAAAGAATACATATACATACACGATTCCTCTAGCTTATGGCGGAACGGTCACTTTTTTTCTTCGCTCAAAGGTAACGTGAAATACACTTCGCCTACGAGCTCTCTACTATCTCACTTTTTTATTACTCTTTTTCTATGCACATATTTTACCTAGCCGAGTCAAGTGGAATATTATCTCCTAAAGCTGGGCCGATACCAGTTTTAACCGATACCGATATCATTCGATACTTGGGATACCGATATCATTCGATACTTGGGAAACCGATATTTTACCCGATCCTTCGAATAAACCGATACGTACCGATACCGATATTTTACCCGGTCCTTCGAATAAACCGATATTAAACCGATACCGATATATTAACCGATATCAATAAGAAAATAGATGCTATAATATGGGCCGATACCGATCCCATATCGGTATCGGTACCGATATTTGATTTTAAACTATATCGGTATTTGTTGAAAATGAACCGATAACTTTCCTAAAAAAATATCGGGTAGAAATATCGGTTCATTTTTAACCGATACCGATATATCGGTTAAAGTCAAATATCAGTACCGATACCGATATGGGATCGGTATCGGCCCATCTCTATTATCTCCCCATTTATTTTCCCTGAACATGCATTTTTTTCTGTTTGATGACAAGCTAGTGCCTTTTATAATTATGAATTACTATATAGTTTTGGTGGGTATAGGTTCATAAATAGAGTTGAATTTATTCTAAAAACTGCTATCGCGATGTACTAGTGCAACAACGGACACAGTTAGACGACTTTATTACTCTTAGGGTATTAACTTTGAGTTCAGAAACAAGATTACCATAAGGGTAAGATCAGTGCAACTGCTTTAAGCAGTGTGGAAAAACCGCCATGGGAGGCTAAAGGTTTCTCGTAACCCTAACAATTATAATAATGGAGTAGAAGCCAATGTTACAGATTTGTGTTTATGTGGGATAGATAAAGATCAGAAGATTCGGAGAGGTAAAAATGGAACCTAAATTTTATAATTGTTTTGAAAATGGCTTAGGTGTATTTGTATCAACAATTAGACGATGTCTGTCATAATTTTTACTATTTATATAAATTTTTCAATTATATTGTACAAAGTTGGAAAATGTGTTCATTTAGAGACTTAAGGTATTTGTATTCTGTGCTGTGCTCCAAAATGATTTAATTCAAGTTCGCCCTACACCTTTTATGAGGTGACCCTTTCTTTGAATGGAAGCATCTAAGCCCATAGAATGGGCTCAATTACGACACAGACCTTTAAAATATCTTTAATTTTGGAAAATAATTATGAAAATGGGTGCTCTCTGAAAACACTTTTTTCGACCTGGCCTTTTAATAGCTTAATTTGGTCCCATTTAGTCATTTTTGCTTACTATTTTTATATTAACTAGTCACTTATTCAACTAAAACTGAGCGTATTAGTGAGTATCAGACCTGCGGTTGTATTACCACTATAAAATGAAGTCAAACTTACAACCAACTGGCTGGAATTCCAGGCAATGGCCCAAAGAATATGAGGCCCGAGAATATGAATGCATATCCAAGAAATAGTATAGCGTTGTACTTTTTCTGTGCATTAAAACATCTTTGAATTTATGTACGCCGATAATGGATTTCAAAAGAAAGAAAAACTGACCGTTTTATCTGATATAATTCCCCATACTGGATAGGTTGCCGCTTGAATTCCATTTGTAATTAAAATCACCGTACCTATATAAGCTGGAGTTAAACCAAACTACAGATTTTGAACAAAATTTTGATTATTTTCTCTTTTTGCTTAAACGATACACGCGGAACATTTTTAATTGTGTTTAGCGTATAATAACAGAAGTTCACGAGGTATACTCCTATTAGATAGAATCCCGTTGGACCGAATTCAGATTTGTACAATTGTAGCCAAATTAAAAACAATTTATAGCCCAAAAGAGCGATTTTCTGCTCAATGAGAATATTTATATGGAAGAGCTTTCGACTGAATGGGATGGGTTTACACATATAGAATCATAGCGTTTTCCTTAAGTTGCCGAGCTCCAGTAGCGTGATGAATAGAGTGAGTTGGATGATCGAAAAAGTTAAGCAGCATCGAGCGCCGTCAGCATTTGGGAGGGAGTTCTCTTAAAGGTAAGGTTGGGTTAGAGTTAAGTTAGTAATATTTCATAAGAAAAACTAAAATGTTACGCCTTTTCCAAATTATTGAAGTTTATCTTCATTGAATATCCAAATTAATATGCCTTTCCAAAGATTAGGTTAGGTTAGTAATATTTTATAAAAAATTAAAATGTTAGGCCTTTTCCAAAATATTGAAGTTTTTCTTCATTTAACTCTTCGAATTAATATGCCTTTTCCAAAGATTAGGTTTGGTTAGTAATATTTTATATAAAACTAAAATGTTACGCCTTTTCCAAAATATTGAAGTTTATCTTCATTGACTTTCCAAATTAATATGCCTTTTCCAAAGATTAGGTTAGGTTAGTAATAATTTATAAAAAACTAAAATGTTACGCCTTTTCCAAAATATTGAAATTTATCTTCATCGACTTTCCAAATTAATATGCCTTTTCCAAAGATTAGGTTAGGTTAGTAATATTTCATAATAAGAGAAACTAAAATGTTACGCCTTTTCCAAAATAATGAAGTTTATCTTCATTGACTATCCAAATTAATATGCCTTTTCCAAAGGTAAGGTTAGTAATATTTTATAAAAAAAATCTAAAATGTTACGCCTTTTCCAAAATACTGAAGTTTATCATCATTGACTTTCCAAATGATATATTACATTTTATATTCACTTCCGATGTAACGTTATAATATTGTTCATTATTTTTGTACTAATATATACCCATTACAAATGAAACCATTAGCTCTGATCATACGAATAAATACTAACTTAAAAAAGCCACAATTTGAAAAAAAAACCAGAAATTAAAGGAAAGTTCATGATTATAAGGACCAAGAGGATTCGGTCGAACAAGACATTCGATCCAATGGGATTCGACCCAATGGTATACAATCGTTCACGAAACAAATATTTCGTAACTTGTAATTCTAGGTCGCACTGTGCTACTTGGTTTGATAATGACAATTAAAAATATTTATTGCTTTATGAAACGTATTTACTTTTCTCAAGTGAGGTTCAATCATTCCTCCAAAGAAACCAATGAGAGCTCCAAAAACGGTAAAATGATACAAATATGTCAACATTTTAACGGAAAATGTGTGCGAAAGAAGAGCACACACGGTAAAGCCTTCTTTGTGTTCTAAAAATAAAGCATTTATCAATTTGATGAAAAATTCCAGTGAAGAATATTTTTGTGAAAAAAGCACCGAATTTAATGGGAATTTCAAAAATTTCAAAATCTGACATTTATAATAGCAGGGATAGATGCAATTTTAGAAGCAGGAATGGAGAACGCTTAGTATTTACTTTTGGGATGCACCGATATGGGTACAGCCGATATATTGGAAATTCGTAGCCGATATTATCGGCCCATAAAAAATAATATTTCTCCATGAATATCGTTTCCAAGAGTAGAATCAGCATTATTTAGGACCATTTACGTTTTTACTTGGTTTTATTAGAGATATGTGTCACATCTCTTTCGTTTAATGTGGTACCCATACATATTTTAGCCTTAACCCCCTTCCTTAAAAAATGGTATGGTCAGAAGTTAATGACTTCTTATCCTGGGAAGTATTGGACACTAAGGCTTTATATAGTATCCATCTCTGCTAGTCAAAATTGCCTATGGCAATCGTAAAAGGGGGTCGAAAGATTCCTCCCCACAAGAAAAACGATCTAGTCTACTGAAAAAAAATCCCACACCGAGAGGCTGTGGCTCTCAAACTGTGGGGCGTGTTCAAAACATCTTCACCGCCAATCGTTGAAAAGCCGTCTGTCTAGAACTCTCTGAAAATCCATTATAATCCCTTGGGCCTAGGACCCCACGCTAGTTTGAACGGATTATCTAGCAAACAGCTGTTCTTGTCACCGTTTCTGATTCGTTACCTCAAACCACAGGACACACCTTAAAGTTTCGTTACTTGCCCGCTGCTGGCGCGCATATCAGCCTGCCAACTCAAAATGAGAGAAGCGCCGTAGGTGGCGCGGTGATCGGACCTAATAAGAAGTTGGCTAACAGAGATGGTTCCGGATATGGTTAGAGTCCAATACTTCTCAGGATAAGAAGTCATAAACTTCTGGTATGGTCTAAGTTAAATCCTTGCTTGGCTTTTAGTAAAAATGCAGTCCTTTCCTAGTTCAACATGAAATAGCGTTATAAGCAAACTTATGGACCACAAGTGAAAAGTTCAAAGTGTAAATTAGTGACACCAAACACATCAGAGAGCGTCAGTGTCGACTTCGATTGTTTGCGGGAGATATGGGATAGTCGTGAATAACGGCATAAAACTGAGATTGTGGAAAACCTTGCATTTTTAAAGGGAAATGTTAAATTGCGGGAATAAATTTGAGTGATGTGTTTCAATTAGTATCTTGTCAAGTTTTTCCCGGAAATATCGGTTTACATGAAGCCGATATTGGCCGATACCGATAAGAAAAAGATAGGCCGATAAATCGGCCGATATATCGGTCCATCCCTAAATTACTTTAGTCCGACTCACAGCGCAGTATAGAGCCCCTCCCTCCAACACGTAACGAAAATTTTAAATTATCTTATTGGCTCACTTAAACTACGTTTTGATGACGTTCTGACGGGACGGCGAAAAATACGTTATTCCTTTTTACCTCTGTCGCTAATACTTAGTTTAATATGGAATATCACTCCGCATGGCTTTGACAATATATAGTAATGCACCAAAACGCTATATAGCTCTAAAATTATCAAAATATGCTTGGTTTTTTTTTGGTTTTTTTTTTCCAATGCCAAAATCACCGAATTTATTTCAAAGTGTCGCTTGCAATTATATTATATTATAATTATTTATTAATTATGGGAAATTTCCTACATATTGGCAACACAATATTCCTAGTGTCTCACTTTGTGTTATTTCTATTTCATTTTGACATTAGAAACGAACCTACCTTTGTTTTCTATGTAAAACGCCATTAATAAAGAATCCAATAGACAAAGTCCTCCAGAAACTAGGAAAGGCAAATAAAACCCTTGCTCCTAAACGTAACCGAAAGATTTTTCAAAGTGGTCGCATGACTGCGCAACTGATGTGATCTTGCGTTTGCGGTCTTTACCGTTTAATTCATACCTCATATAATAAACCTCCAAGTGGAGCCGCCAAGGCAATTGACACGGAAAGAAGTGCTTCCAAAACACCCTATAATAATTAAACGAGTCTTCTTCATTTGAAAAAGCAAAACTAGGGGTTTATTTAATCGTTTTAAGAGTTCGAGAGTTTTTGAAAATGAACGTACATTGCGTTTCCTTCGTATTAGTGAATAAAATTCTAAAAAAGTCTTCAATTTTAATATAATTTTGAGTTCGCGAAGACTATGCAGTCACTCTCTCTATTTTTACACTTCGAAGAAAAAAACCTACCCAATCAAATGACCAAAAACAGTTCGGCCAGTAGTTAAACAGACCAAAAAAAAAAAAATATATTTTTTAAAATGACGTAGCTAAAACTGCCCGTGGAGTGAAAGCTCTACTGCTACGTTCATATAGTGGCAAGAACATGCAAAGGTGGGGGGAAACCGAGACGTTATGTTATAATTCAGAGATGTATGCATATACTTGTAACAGTAGATTCTTTGCAAAATTTGGAGTCAAAATCTCCGAGCGGTTTTGGTCTACACCGAACCGTTACAGAGTTACGAACCCTTAAACTTCGGGCCCATTTGGGCTTCAGTCGAAGCGTAAAATATTGTTTAATAAAACATAGCTTGTTTAATAGTGTTGTTATTTTTGAAAAGAAAACGAACTGTAAAGTGATTTTAGTTTAACTAAATTTACGATATCAAACCATGCCTCTTACTACCTTTCTCTAACAAGCTTTAGTTTTTACGTGCCGTCTGAAGAGAGTATTAAACAAGAGGTGAAGAAAAGTTTAAATTGAGATGCGATCGGTGATTTCCAAATTAAGAAGTTCTTACAAATTCTCATTTTTGCCTCCAAACCTCTTCAGACGAAGCTTAAAAAGTACTTTAATACATCATAATTTGTTCAAGTCGAGATGCGATTTTATGAGGATGATATTAAGAGGCCGATCGTGCAACCTTTACTTTCAATCAAAAAAAAAACCAAAATTTTAGAAAATTTCTTAATTTCGGTGTAACAAAAGAATTTAATTTAAAAAAGGGTCTTCAACATCATACTAAAGAAGTTGCTCAAAATGAGCACCTTTTCAGCGTTGATGCATGCTTGAGGTCGACGTCAAAAAGAAAGTTGATAACCCTTAAGCATTTCCGCATTGGCTCAAATGTACGCCCCAGCATGTTGAATGTGCTACCAAAGAACGTCTCTGGTTGCCACGGGTAAAAAATAAACCATGGCTTTCATGGTTCCCCACAAGAAAATATCCAATGGAGAACGGGGAGACCACAGCACTGGTCCAGCACGTCCTATACATCTTCCTGGTTATTGTTCTTTAAGAAAGTGCCGAACCGCACGACTGTAGTGCGCAGGAGCACCATCCTGCAGGATCCACACTCGTGCTCGGATAGCCAAAGGGACATTTTCCAATTTAGTAAAGGTAGACCCTGTCGAAAAAAATTCTAAATATGCTACACCAGCTAGACGTGCTGAAAGCATAAACGGACCAACAAGGTGGCTGCCAAGAAGCCCGACCCAGACGTTTATGGAAAACTAGTGCTGATGACTTTCCTCTCGTGTTAGATTAAGGTTTTTCTGCAGTTCAGTAGTGCAAAATGTGTAGTTTTATTATGTCCTTTCTGGAAAAATGGGCTTCATTCATGGAAAGAAAACAGTGTTCAAGGATCTCTTAGACGTCGGGCTCGGGCATTCATCAACGCTAACGGTGCTCATTTTGAGTAACTTCTTTAATATGACGTTGAAGACTTTTCTTAATTTAATTTTTTGCTACACCAAAATAAAAAAGATTCCTGAAACTATGTATTTATATTGAAAGTAAACGTTGCACGCTCGGCCTCTGAATTTCGCCCTCACAAAATCGCTTCTCGACTTGAACAAATTATGATGTATTGAAGTACTTTTTAAGCTTCGTCTGAAGAGTGTGTGCCTATCAGCAGAGGCTTGGAGGCAAAAATGAGAATTTGTTAAGAATTTCTTAATTTGGAAATCACCGATGATATCTCATTTTAAACTTTTCTTTACCTCTTGTTTAATACCCTCTTCAGACGACTCGTTAAAGCAAAGCTTGCTTGAGAACGGTAGTGAGAGGCATTGTTAAATATCGTGAATTCTTCAGAAAACCTGAATTTCGTTAAACTAAAATTGCTTTACAATTCGTTATCTTTTCAAAAGTAGCAACAGTATTAAACAAGCGGGTCTTAAACCAAGATTTTACGCCTCGGAGTTTAAGGGCTCGTAACTCTGTAACGGTTTGATTTAGACCAAAACTGCTCAGGAATTTTTGACTCCAAATTAATAACAATACTAATAATAATCTAAGCTTTGTCTATGAAGGGATTTCCACACTAAGCGAAGAATACAGGGTGTATCTGAAATGGACGTAGGAGCGAAAGTATTTGGGTTCCTGGGGCCAATATAAGGCGAAACTGTGGTATGACATTTTGTCGTACGCCAACCCATTTGGAAGTTACTTGAACCTCACACTTGCTAGTTTGCATAAATCACAGCATGTTGACTTCGATTAAAACAGTAGGAATTAAGTTCAAGATAGGATGATTATTGCAAATTAGTGTTTGCCAGCTAAAACAAAAAAGCCTCATAGCCATAGAGCAAGGTCTGTATATGCGCAATAGTTTATAGTCAATTTTTAAGGTGTAGAAAGTTGTACAGTTGGTGAATCATAAAGAACATCAATGTTAAACAACATGTTACGATTTAGTGTGTTGAAACAAGTTGGGAAAACCAAAATATTACCTCTCCGAGTCAAGACGACTACTTACAAACTTATTTACCCAGATATGGAAATGTTTCTTAAGTTAAAATTTATGAAATATTAAAGCAGTATACAAAGCATAGCAAATATACTGTAAATCAGACGACATTTTACATCCAATAATGATATACTTGTACACATTAAAATCATCCGATGGGGGAGAAACGGGAAATGAAGAGATAAAACTTTGGAGGGATACTACCTTTACGTGTTTGTAAAGGCCCAATTTTCTACTCCTCAACTGTATGCCCTCTATGTTCAAAGCCATATTCACAACAGGGTTGCCATATAAACACTATCCTCTCGTTTCACCTCAACGATTTTCTTAGTTTGTCAACATGACTGTTAACGTTACATAACACCAAAGCTTATTTGTGGCTACACACACTGAAAGTAAATGCGTACCATGAAAAGCATGAAAACACGAAGCTATTATCCGATTACGATCAGACCTTTCACTGGTCTGGGCTGCGTTCAGCAGAGCTCACCAAAAAAGACAGCGGATTTTGGAAATGTTTACCGGTGAGCTCTGTCGTCATAGCTTTTCTCCGGTCATCGGCGTTTTATAAATGACGCTAGCGCAATAAAGCGTGCAAGGTACCAAGGCTTAACAAAAATTGTATGATAACATATTTATAGAGATAGATAACAACTTTTATAATTAAAATTAGAAACTAACATATCTCTTAAAATTCTCGCGTGATCAACTGGTTTCACGCCAATTAAATAGCTATAGTCCCATAGAGCTATTTGTATTGATTCATCCATGGTTTTTTCGCCAAGCTGAGAACTACACGTTTTACGTCACGTTATCCAAAAAGCGGACTATTTTCTTTGAAGACCGCGCTAGCTCAGCGCTAAGCACCGTGACGTCAAAATTCAAAAACAAAATCCCGTTATGTAGGACACTGCTAACAGCGCTGGGCTCTGCTGAACGCGGCCCAGATTTCCACCATGGGCCTAATTATTTAATAGTGTATTTAACTTTCGGCTCACTCTGAACCGTTAATGTCTCTGCATTACAGAAACGAAAACCAAACCCAAGCGTTTACTTTTTGGTTCACTAGGCCTATTAACAAATAACAGTTCATTTGACCAACATTGTAGCGTTGCGCTTGTATTCACTTTAGGAAGGATTATGCTATAAACAGATGTAGTACAGCTTAAGTAATATATAAACATCCATTTTAAATAATAATATTAAAAAAAATCTTTGGAATATCAAAATGAAATAGAGCTTTAAAGCTACAAAAGTACTAAATGCATCATAATTACGAAAAATATTTCCACATATTCATTTTATATTATGGAAAACGGGAATATTAAGGTTCTGAAGGATTTCTTTACACATCAAAACAAAAACGAACTTCTAACGCAGCGCACTAGTGTAACAACGGACGGACACATATAGACAAACACATAGACTACTGTTTTACCCTTTCCGTATTAATTTTGAGTTTAGAGACATGATTATCTTAAATATTAAAATAAATATAATTAATATTAAATATTTTCTTCGATAGTTGTTCGCCTTATTGAGCGTTGCATCGTTTTGAAAAAGAATAATTAAACATTCTTGAGAGACTTGACTAATATTGGCGTTTGAAATGAAGCATACGCCGGTTGCGTCGCCTTACTCAAATAGGTAGTATATAAGGGTGTCGAATCGCAGCTATGGATAAGAACAGCGCAATTGCGTGAACCTTTGGTGGAAGCCCCACCTTAGGGAGGCCGGACGTTTCTCGTAACCCTGGCCGATCGCCGCGTATGTCTTAACCTTAACGATGATGATGGAGTAGAAGCCAGGTGTACAGACTGGTGTCCATGTGGGATGGACAAAAACAAAGACCAGAAGATGGTGGTGTTAGAAGCCAGGTGTACAGACTGGTGTCCATGTGGGATGGACAAAAACAAAGACCAGAAGATGGTGGTGTTAGAAGCCAGGTGTACAGACTGGTGTCCATGTGGGATGGACAAAAACAAAGACCAGAAGATGGTGGTGTTAGAAGCCAGGTGTACAGACTGGTGTCCATGTGGGATGGACAAAAACAAAGAACAGAAGATGGTGGTGTTAGAAGCCAGGTGTACAGACTGGTGTCTATGTGGGATGGACAAAGAGCAGATGACGGTGGTGATTAGAAGCCAGTGTGTACAGACTGGTGTCCATGTGGGATGGACAAAGACCACAAGAGGGTGGGGATTAGAAGCCAGTGTGTACAGACTGGTGTCCATGTGGGATGGACAAAGAGCAGCAGACGATTGTGATTAGAAGCCAGTGTGTACAGACTGGTGTCCATGTGGGATGGACAAAGACCAGAGGCTGGTGATGTTAGACAGGCAATGGAGTAATAGCCTGTAAGTGTAATACAATTTTCGAAATTTCCGGAAATTGAGAACACGTTTGCTCCGATTTGCAAACTGCGAACGCGGTCACGTGGGTATAACAACAGACAGACACACACACACACCCACACACACACACACACACAGACACGTCGAAATTAGAACCTCTCCGTGACATACGTCACTCGGAGAGGTAACAACTGACCGATACTAACGGGAAACTGACAGCGATAAGTAGCGCAAACTAATAAGGAACACCGACATTTTGCTTCATTCTTCAAACAATCGAAAGGTAGCATTTAGTTTAATGTTGCAACTTATCGAAATCGGTATTCGTGAATAAATGTTAGTGGGCGAATGTTTGGGATGGGATGTTGGGCAACGCCTGTTAAAACTGAGCAGTAAAATGCATAATTTGTAAAATTTAATCCTTATAAAAATCAACAAATAATGAAGAAACCTAATACCTAGCCATAGTCAAAACAAATACGGATGGTTGAACAAGAAACTGTGAGGGAAATGATTGAAGTATCGTAGCATGCGAACGTTTTATAGTGATTTGCAGACCACCCTAAAACTTTAGACTAATGACGTTTATTAACTGGTAGCAATCTGGTAGCGTTGAGAACGACAGGAGACCTACGTGCAATGCGAGATGCAATGTAATGTACCCATAAGGAAATGTACATTCTTACTCCTTAGAATTATTCTATGAAAATTGCCAATAAAAACGGTAAAAAAGGTTCTTCTTTTAAAGGTTCAAAGTGTTTTCAAGCATGTAAAAAATAAATTTGCTAATCTAATGGAAACAAGACGTCGCCGGATATTTAGTCTTGTACACAAACCAAAATGAACGCTTTAGCAACCTTTCGATTGTTTGAAGAATGAAGCAAAATGTCGGTGTTTCTTATTACGTTGCGCTACTTATCGCTGTTAGTTTCCCGTTAGTATCGGTCAGTTGTTTCAACAAACTAATCGTAACAAGGTGTTTTACAATGATGTTCGTTATGAGTCACCAACTGTACAACATTCTACTCCTTAAAAATTGACTCTATGGCTATGAGGCTTTTTTTGTTTTAGCTGGCAAACACTAATTTGCAATAATCATCCTATCTTGAACTTAATTCCTACTGTTTTAGACGAAGTCAACATGCTGTGATTTATGCAAACTAGCAAGTGTGAGGTTCAAGTAACTTCCAAATGGGTTGGCGTACGACAAAATGTCATACCACAGTTTCGCCTTATATTGGCCCCAGGACCCCAAATACTTCCGCTCCTACGTCTATTTCAGATACACCCTGTATACTGTTACAAGGAACGCATACATCTCTGAATCACCCTGTATACTTCTGACGATACTCACCATAGCCCTAGAAAGATATTTCATTGGAGTTTCAATGTTAGCGATTACAAAGACGGCAATATCGACTGCAACAATTCCAAGTCCTTGAATCGTTTTCAAGAGAAGAGCGACAACTATGAAAGTGGTATTGTTCGAGATTGAATCTGTCAAACTGATAAATTTAAACAAATTCAGAATAGTCAGAAAAGACTAAAACTAGTTACTTTTACAATCGTTTAAAGGGAGGGTGAAATAGTAAATCAAGTGATTTTTTTATCGATTCTTCTACTAATTAGAAGACCAGTCTGCATAGTGAAACATTCAGGAAATACTTCCGAATGATTTTAAAATTCAATTTAGGTTCAGATTTTAAAGATAATTTTAAATAAGGACCTCCGACCGACGCCCTGCCTTTTTATTAACAAAATTCTCGTGGCACGCTCCATGTCTCGCGCCACGATTGTCACTTCGCGTGCAAATTTTATGAAATCTCATGGTAAATTTCATTCGACAAGGAACGTGCCACGAGAATTTTGTTAATAAAAAGGCAGGGCGTTACGCGATTGGTCGGAGGTCCTTATTTAAAATTATCCTTAAAATCTGAACGTAATTTGAATTTTAAAATCATTCGGAAGTATTTCCTGAATGTTTCACTATGCAGACTGGTCTTGTAACTAGTAGAAGAATTGTTAAAAAAATCACTTGATTTTCTACTTCACCCTCCCTTTAAACTATGTCTTTATCAACATCCATCTAAAACCCATTTACAATCAAAAACGCTGCCAAGCTTGGAAGTGGCGGCCAGAACTGTAAAATAACCTTCCTAATTAGAGATGGCCGATACCAAGCTTAACCCAATGCCGATCGATACCGATGCGAACATGAACCGATACCGTTCGATACCGATATTTACTCACTATGATCCAAAAAAACGATACTTCAACCGATACCGATATTTTTAGGTGGACAGTGCCATTTACAGATGTATTAAAAATACTAGGAAATAATTTAAGGACTAATTTCGTGGATTATACTACTAAGTACTATGTTTAGAGGTATTTTCAAAATAATATCACGGCTTGTCTTTTTAAACTAGTATATGCTGAGAGGCCCTTTTATCCTTAAACTTCTAATAAACTTAGTCATAAGATAAACTAAAATCAGGTTCTTTTTATTATGAGAAATCATCACCATTGATACTCATAGAAATAAGATATCACCATCAATACATTACTGAAAGACCTAAAAATGTCATGTAGCGCCATATAACGTATTTTAAACGAGTATCGGTTTAGTATCATATTAAACCAACCGATCCGATACTATCGGGAAACCCCGAGTATCGGTGCCGATACCGATATATATCGATGGAATAACTTCGGTACTATGCAGCCGAGGGACTAGTCATTCGCAAAATTTTTAACATCTTATGATTTCTAATTTCTGAATTTTTATGTGAATTCCGTTGATTACTGGACGAATTACTTGATTTCTGTGATTACGATTATTTGAAAAAGCGTAGATATGTAATTTTTTTAAAATTAATTTAGCGAGAATAAATGGTATTCGGTAACCGGTTCGATACCCAAAAAGTGGTATACGCAAACCCCTTATTAAAATTGTAAGATCTGATTGACTGACTGACTGATAATCAACGCCCAGCCCAAACTGCAAAAACAAAGGTATTTTCCAATTCACCACCATTTTAAAAAATGTCGCAATGGTAAAAACCTTTATGGTATAACATCAGTGCTTTCAATCGATTTCCTATCAATTTAGCACACTGGTTTCCTATATCCTATAGAAAGGCTTTTGGAGTTTCAAAAAAATTAAATAACTTCTTTATGGAATAACGTTCCCGCCTTTCAGCCAATAAGCCTTTCCGAAAAAAAAGGAAGTCAGCTCAGTTCTAGCAGCAGCCAATCAAACCAAATTTACTCACGCAGTCGCTTTGCAAGTTTGCATTGCGTAATACTACATAAAATTTGGCCTCTTTCTGTCTAAGATCTGTCATAATAGAATTTTGTCCTTTCGAGCTCCCAATTTAAGTTAGTTATTATTTATACCTAATTTCGTAAAATATAGTGTAAATATTATCTAGCAATACGTTTATAACGGTTTTAAAAAAGCTAAACCAAACTATTTCCGAATAATCCAGTGGCAGATGGCGCCCGCTGTCGTATCAGTGACGTTTATCCGGCTGTTATGCGCGTGCGCAGGAACTTATAAACAAGAATCCCCGGGCTCCGAAACATTTTCGAAAAGGCCTATTCAACTAAAATTTAGTACACTGGTTCCATGGACAAAGCAATACTGAAGGACGAATGGCAGAGGGAGAAAGTTGAAAAATACTTGTTAATGCGCCTTCTAGCGGCAGATAGTAGCAAACCGGATAGTGGGGGGCACATGGGGGAATCAACGTTCTAGAGAGGGAAGCAGCTAACGTCTTACTTTGTCTAGATGGCGCTAGTTTTTTCCGGGATTTGACTCAGTATTTTTATAACCCCCCGTCCATTTTGGGCCTGAAAAGGGGGAAGTAAGCTTAACGTTGGATGTTTAGTCGTTTAGTATGGGGCTCTATGGGCTGCCATCGGTCCTTCAGTATTGCTTAGTCCATGCTGGTTCCCTATATCGTACAGAATAGCTTTACGCAGAAGTTAATGACTTCTTATCCTGGGAAGTATTGGACACTAAGGCTTTATATAGTATCCATCTCTGCTAGTCAAAATTGCCTATGGCAATCGTAAAAGGGGGTCGAAAGATTCCTCCCCACAAGAAAAACGATCTAGTCTACTGAAAAAAAAAATCCCACACCGAGAGGCTGTGGCTCTCAAACTGTGGGGCGTGTTCAAAACATCTTCGCCGCCAATCGTTGAAAAGCCGTCTGTCTAGAACTCTCTGAAAATCCATTATAATCCCTTGGACCTAGGACCCCACGCTAGTTTGAACGGATTTTCTAGCAAACAGCTGTTCTTGTCACCGTTTCTGATTCGTTACCTCAAACCACAGGACACACCTTAAAGTTTCGTTACTTGCCCGCTGCTGGCGCGCATATCAGCCTGCCAACTCAAAATGAGAGAAGCGCCGTAGGTGGCGCGGTGATCTGACCTAATAAGAAGTTGGCTAACAGAGATGGTTCCGGATATGGTTAGAGTCCAATACTTCTCAGGATAAGAAGTCATAAACTTCTGCTTTACGCAATATTGGGACTTAATTTTGCGCCATCTTTTAAAATGGCCGCCTGGAAAATGTTCCGACGAGCAACGCCGGGTCCTTTTGCTGCTAGTACTTCATAAAATTCCATGATCTTAAGTAAAAGAGAAAAGTTTTTTTCTTCTTATCGCTAGGTGCTAGACTGCCATTTTTTCAACATCTCAGACACCCCTCCCCATGCTCTTTTAAGTCCGCGAAATTCGAAAGCTGAAACGAAATGCTTCTTCAGGGAAATATTTGTTCTCTTGGTATCGCCACTATCGCACAGCTCGCTAAGAGGCAGGCTGAGAAGCAAGGGTTTTTTTTAACCGGACATATGGCCAGTAGAGCCCAAGCACTTTAATTAAAATTCTGGACATAGGACAATTTAAATGGTTAGCCTTTTAATTAATTAAGTGGCCTCAAGGCCATTAGACCCGAAGCATTAATTTTTGACCAACGCCTCTCTGGCACTGTTTGTTTTCTCTCGGCCTGCTCAGATTCGAGAATTTGCGTTGTGGAACTAGCGTGCCGGTGTCTGGCTGTTTTTAAAGGCTGAAGAGGGTTTGAGGGTGTGATGGACTTCTGGACTTCTGGAATTACTGATACCGATCTAGCACTATTTCAAGTTAATGTATCGGAAATTTAAATTGTGAATTAGCCTAACGTTGTGGTACAAATTGTAACGTAAATTTAGTTATATACTCTTATGTTTATGGTTGATTTTTATAACTTACCCGAATGCGACAGAACTTAATCCTGTTATTACAAGTCCTCCTACAAGTTGGCGTTTCGGAGAAACAACATTCATCTAAAAAATAAACCCGGATTAATGGGATATTAGAACATGAATCATAGCAGAAGTTAACGATATATATCCTGGATAGTTTATGACTCGAAGCATATTCGAAACTACATGTTTCTCAGATTGTTTACTGCTTTTCATCACACTATCTGATCTTTGGAGGATGAAAGTTTCAGTTCTATGGTAGCATAGTTGGGGACCGTATGTAGCTGTTTGAAATGCCAGACTGCTCTTCGTGGTTTGGAATCATTGAGTACAGTCCCCTAATTCGAGCAAATTATCTTTTACGTTGCAAAATCACGTGTAAAAAGACCATCGAACAAGACGTTCATGGCGCCTTAAGGGTTTAGTGGCTCCATTTAATGTCTATATATAGGAAGGAGCTATTTTGTAAGTGCTACAAAGTATGCTACCCCAGAATCAAACTTTCCTCATCCAAGCTACGGCACTCTTCCGGTTTTTAGCTGGAGCCCTCATTTAGTTGGAAACGAGTCTTTTTGGGTTTGCGATTTTAGTTAACGATTAAAGAAGGATCCATGACAGGTTTACAATTAACAGTTCTATAATCTGCACATCGCTGAAAAGTCTGAAGATGGGGTGATAGTAGAGTGTGGTGGACGCTAAAACAACGGTTTACTTTCAAACTATAAACCTCCTAGGGAAGGTAATGGCCAGGGGGCTATTGAACAGCCAAGTGCTCCCGCTGTAGAATTTTAGAGAAAGAAACGTTTTGTACCAAACCTTTTACGAATACCATAGCCAATTTTGACTCATAAAGCTTTCGTCTTATTATTCTACCCAGGGTAAAACCAGAAGTTTATGAATTCTTATCCTGAGAAGTATTGGACTCTAACCATATCCGGAACCATCTCTGTTAGCCAACTTCTTATTAGGTCCGATCACCGCGCCACCTACGGCGCTTCTCTCATTTTGAGTTGGCAGGCTGATATGCGCGCCAGCAGCGGGCAAGTAACGAAACTTTAAGGTGTGTCCTGTGGTTTGAGGTAACGAATCAGAAACGGTGACAAGAACAGCTGTTTGCTAGAAAATCCGTTCAAACTAGCGTGGGGTCCTAGGCCCAAGGGATTATAATGGATTTTCAGAGAGTTCTAGACAGACGGCTTTTCAACGATTGGCGGTGAAGATGTTTTGAACACGCCCCACAGTTTGAGAGCCACAGCCTCTCGGTGTGGGATTTTTTTCAGTAGACTAGATCGTTTTTCTTGTGGGGAGGAATCTTTCGACCCCCTTTTACGATTGCCATAGGCAATTTTGACTAGCAGAGATGGATACTATATAAAGCCTTAGTGTCCAATACTTCCCAGGATAAGAAGTCATTAACTTCTGGTAAAACTCGTGAACTTCGGATCATACCCTAACTACCACCTTGTGTTTAAAACTATCAACGAACAATTTTGTGAGAGCTGCGTGGTAAACCCCATTCGTTTCTTATGTGGGTAGATACTACAAAAAATACGCTAAAATTAACTCACCATCCAAACTTGTCCATAAACGGCGAATATAGCAATACCTTGCGTCACACCCATGATAATCCCAATGACAACACCTGACAAACCTCTTGATTGACACTATTGAAAGGAGTTTGAAAATTAGTACGTTTATTAGAACGGAACCTATGTATTTGAAGAAGGCTCGTGCCCTCTCTACGGAGTTCGGAGAGGGATGTTTTAACTTAAGATGCTTGCTGTGGTTTCGAGATAGAGAGCCTATCTCAAATACTACGGGCCGTTCATAAAGGAAGTATTGTTGGAGCGTTGCCTACGTTAATCAAGGCCTGTGCACGCCGCCGATTTTTATTTTCTGTTTGGCAATTTAAGTTGCCGAGGAGAGCGCTATTCTGGACTTAAAGTATTTGAAATGTTCATTTTCTCGAGCTTGGAATTTTAAATGGTCATTTTCGCGCGCGTTTCGGTCCAGCTATCAATGCCATCTCCCGGTAAAATAGAGAGAAAATAAGAAGTCTCGTTTCTTAAAAGTCGCCCCCTTCGAAGCTCCCGCGCACAGGCCTTGATTAACCTAGGCAACGGTTGGAGGTCATGTAGAAAGTACAACTTTTTATTATATTTCTCAGAGTATATGAGATCAAATATTGGGATAACTAAAAAAATTGTAACGTGAATTAAATATATTTTATTTCTTCATGTGTATACCTAAAATCTAATTTTTCTTCCAAAAACTACAATGGTAGGCCAGCGGTAACTGTATATCATGTCGAATGTTTTTCTAACTTGGTAATTCTTTAATACAAACCCTTTCAAAAATTCTGCTATATATATTTTCACTTCAGGTACGCGATTATAAAAAGAAAAGCAAAAAGGAATACTCCGTTCCACATATTGCGAAGATTTCCTCGCCCCATTTTCCCCGAGAAAATAATGAATAATAGGGCTTTGATAGAGCCAGGCTGCCAGACGTTCAGTGCGAATAAACATACAAAACCAATGTATGTCGTTTGTGCACTGAACGCATTTCGTCTGGTAACCGTTACTATTTGAAAGCCGGAATGCAACACGCATTTCCACCTTTCCAAAAAGAAACGCACTTTGGCATTACGTTCAATTATTTGAATTTCCACTACAAAAAGATGCAAAACGAAGCAACGAACGCATACTCAGCTGAGACGATAGAGAGAATCACAGACGTAGCCTTAACCGTGAAAGTGACGAAACGGATAACCGAAACGTGGTGCAATAACAGGGTTGCCAAACTATACATTTTTAAAAACCACAAAATAGTGAAGTGTTGCTTGTCCACTTAAGTTAAATTCTAAGAGAGCGGTAGATGTAACATTTTTCGTATTATGTTTATTCCACTGCTCTACAATCCGGGACCTTAATATGTGGTTAAAATTTCGAAGAGATACTTGCAATAGTTTTTCTAATAGAAAATAAAGTTTCTAAGGGTGGTTTTCATTTGCATAAAAGTATTCAGTCAATTTGGCAAAAAAAAAAAAAAAGAAAAGGAAAACTTTCCCTTAGGAATAACATGGGAAATGTTTGCTGTGATAGCCAAAGTTTCTCGAGTATTTTTTGAAGACTATATGCTCTATAATTCTGAAACCGGTTTTAAATGAAAGGTTGAGCACTAAATTGGTGCCTTTTCAAGTTTCATTAAAAACAATTAAGCTTAAGTATTGTTTTTCATAGTTTTAATTACATACTCTGAATTGCGTTGTTTACCCTGAAACTGTGGTATGGGTTAGGTAGTCGTTTTACCGCGAATATAGCGACTTTATAGTCAATTATACTATATATAAAGGTAATTAAGCTAGGTTAGCGATTTTAGCAGGGCCATCACCAGAGGGGGGTCCAGGTGGGCCCGGCCCACTCTGCCGTTGGTTTGGCCCTCCCTATGAAATTCATGGTGGGGAAAATATAGAATAGCTGGCCCTTAATAAACTTTTGGTAGAATACAGAACAACTAATTTCTACGATAAAATGTTAAAAGTGATGTGACTGATGTGACGTCTTGGAATTTTTAAAAAATAATTGCTATTATGCTGTAGATGCTTAGAAGATTCATACCAAAATAACAATTTCACTAGGAGAAAGGGCTATTTACCTGGAGGTAGGAGGGCAAAAAAATCTGCTTTTTGTCCTCCAGGCGTCTTTTCTTCCCTGCGTGAATGGTATCAATTCTCCATGTGTGAAAAGCAGCTATATCAGGCAATGAGCAATTTTTTTTAAATTGTAGCTGTAGCCAGTAGAGCCAAGGTAGTTAAATTTTAGGTAATTGAACTAAGTTAACGATCACGGGTAATTGAACTATAGGTTAGCGATCGAGGGTAATTGAACTATAGGTTAGCGATCGAGGGTAATTGAACTAGGTTTGCGATCGACTTTAATTGAACTATGTTAGCGATCGAGGGTAATTGAACTAGGTTAGCGATCGAGGGTAATTGAACTAGGTTAGCGATCGAGGGTAATTGAACTAGGTTTGCGATCGAGGGTAATTGAACTAGGTTAGCGATCGAGGGTAATTGAACTAGGTTAACGATCGAGGGTAATTGAACTAGGTTAACGATCGAGGGTAATTGAACTAGGTTAACGATCAAGGGTAACTGCACTAGGTTAGCGATCAAGGTTAATTGAAGTAGGTTAGCGATCTAGGATAAGTTTCCACTGTGAAAACGAAGGGAAAGCTATTAGAGTTGAACTGGGCGTTGATTGTCATGTCAACCAGTCAGGATTGACACTTTAAATAATGGGCACGCAAAGCCCCAAGACTTAAAAGGAGCGCCTGCTTTTCTCTCCTAACGTTTAAAACGCTAGTTTCTAAACAACTTTAATTAATATTATGACTGAAGTAACAGATATTAATAAAAACTTGTCTTTGCAGACAAAGATGAGAAAAAGTAAGAGATAAGTCTTTGAATTAATTGTCTATGAATTCAAATTTTCACTTTTGAAGACATGATTATAAAACATTAAATATTTTAAAAAAATTATCTTATTTTTTTTTTTTACCAAAATTTCATATGCCGAAAATATTTTTCAACATTATTTAAAGAAGTATTCTGCTCTCAATAATAGTTCTAGAAAAAAATGGCATTTAAAAGAATATTTTGATACCAGCGTTTATTTTCGACTAACATGTGCTTTTAAGACTTTCAAATACTCGGATACCTGAAAAATTAAACTAGATGAATTTAAATTTTGATATTTTAATATTGAAAATAATGCGAAGCGGAAAATTATATAGCCCGTTTGAGTGTGATATAGTCATTAGAGTCGAAAAGATCTGTCCCTTGATAGTGATCTTTTGGGAGCTATACAACACGTTCATGTTTGAAACTTCGAAAACTTAAAATTTTCAGCTATCAACGATTTTCTGTATATTTTATTCTCCTTATAGAGCCAAATACTCAAACCAAACTGTTAATTTTTAATAGAAAGTAAAATGCATATGCGTAATGTTTTTAAAGCGATGCAGATACTTCATAATAAAATATTTTTATTAAAGATATTTTGGTGAAAAAAACTAAGATAAAAAAAACTAAGATACGAATTTTTTTCAAATTAATGTTATACATTCATGTCTTCAAAAGTGAAAATTTTAATATCTGTACTTTCAGGCAATTAATTCATAAACGTATCTCTTACTTTTCTTGTCTTTGTCTGACAGTTTTTATTAATATACTTAGTCCTACCCCTATTTATAGAACGGAGTATTTAAAATGAAGACTGTGCCCCCTTTCGAAAATAATGCAAAATGTAATGATAAAATATTTTGATGAAAAAACTATGTTTTATAATTACGTCTTTCAACTGAATATTTTCATTATTTGGCCCGTTGCCTACGCTATATAGCGTAGGCAACGTTTGGCCCTTAAGTCATTCCTATTTGCTCACTTTTCTAATTTTTCTAGTCTTTGTCCATAAGAATGATTTTATTAATTTATTTTTGCCATTCAATATAGTAATCAACATCGAAAGAAAACTTCCCAATTTGAAATTACATATTAATTTAAATAGCAATAAATTTTATAACTCACGTAATGTGGATAGAACGAAGATAAAATGAACGCTGATTGGAAGGTGAAATATTGCGAAAACGCCAACGACAAAATTAGCAAAGGCACGTTGATTGACCTTGTCGAGGAGGTAGGAATAGCATTTTCTACACTACAAACTTGAGATTCCCCCATTTTGTAAACGTCCCTCGAAGGTTCTGTGGGTCCAGGTTCACTTTCGACGCTGTATGATCTCATCTTCGACGGCATTATAAATTTGGTTTACTAAAACGAAACACAAAAGTAGAGATGTGAAATTACCGTGATTTTTAAAAATGGTAATTTACCCGGTAAATTACCGATTAAAATTTTGGAATAACAAAAATTACCGTAATTTATTTTTATTTTTATTTTATATTTTCACAGGCTTATTACCGCTGTAATTTACGTAATTTACCGGTAAACTTCCATTTTAAAATTACGGTAAGATATGAATCGGTAATTTACGCGGTATTTGGTGAATTACCAGTAATTTACGGACCGTAAATTATCGGCTCACATCTCTACACACAACATTTGTTGTGGCAAGAATTAAATGTGTTGCTCGTACCTCTTTATGGCTGTGGTGTTTTAAAATCCAGCTTGAACGATGGGAATGCTTTAGCTATTTAAATTTGAAATATGTTAATAATAATTTAATTATACCAAATATATACAACTACTTCTAGATTATGTTTAAAAACGACCTGGAAAGTCAGTACGAGCCGCCTTTGACTATGGCTTTGGCTGTTTACTAAAGTTCTACAGACCAACAACAGATGTTTTATACAATTATGTACTAGTACACAGGATTGCTGAAAGTCGGAATGCCTCTTGTACAGGTTTATTTGCGCCTAGGAAACTAATCTGGAAGGAGAAACTCTAATTGTAGTTATTATAAAAAAAGTTCGTCTCTAGTTTTTACTCCTAATTTTACACTGACTGTTAGTATATCTATAACATTTTAACAATGAACTTATTCTTTATTCATGAACCATCTTATTTCATTATTCGACTAAAATAATTTACTGTCTATTGTAGTAATTAGCAATTACTATTAGATATAATTACAATATTAATGGTATTTATTATCTTAGCAAGTTATTAACCCAAATTCCTCTACCCAACGTGTAGGACTGTTCATGAGCTCGAGCCAGCTCGGGCTCTTGATGAGCGAGCCGAGTTCGAGCCGACACTTTGGCCGCTCGTTTAATTGGTCTTGCTGAACTTGGTGAAAAATAAGAAATCGTCATCACAGTTGCGCGCGATTTTGCACATGACGTAAGTCTGGTGATTTATTGTTAAGCCATGGACATAGAATGTGCGTGAGGAAATTTTTTTTCACACTATCTTATAGCATGAAAAAAAATTTCCTCACGCGCATTCTTTCCATGATCTTACGATTCTGAGCACGAGCGTCATTTCTCCAGACTAGAAACGTCACTCGTGACGATTTGTTTTATTTTTCAATTAGCTCCTCCTACTTTATATATTTACCTATTAGCGAGCGACCTTTTTTAAGGTCAAGCCGAACCGTGCCGAGCGGACAGGCATCGAGTCATTACTACTCGCGAGCTTAGTCACTGAAATAGTGCTTCCCTTTTAGTCTTTCATCTCTCCATCAATAGCGTTCCATTGTATTTTTACATGAAATAAAGCGTGTGGAAATTTTGCTTTCTCTCGCCTCTAACCGTGATAATATAACGGATTCTTCACATTTTACCGAGCGTGTTTTACTGAACCACTATATTCCTAAACATGGGATGGCATTTCTAGTCGTTCTCAAGTCTTACGTAGGTAGTAGCAATTTGTGTTAACCAAGCCAACTCAGCTCGGCTCGATAATTTTCGAGCCGAGCCGCCGATTTTTCGACCCGAGCCGGGCCAAGTTTTAAAAAGCTCGCTCAGCTCGACTCCTGAACAGTCCTACCCACGTTTAGCTTTTGGTGATTCCTACATAGGGTCTTCAAGTTATATATATTCCTTGCTTCGTTTTAAACTATTTGCTAGAGAATTATACAAAATAAATAAAAACGATACTGGCCAATCGAACTTTTTATATATAAACTAAAAGTTCCTACTGCATAAGTGCACCAAAAACATGATATTTCAATTGAGCAAAGTTGTACTTACCTGAAAAAAACATTCCACGATATTCCTATAATTGTTGTGAAGACGTTCTGATTGTACCAATCGCCATCGCTTTAAACACAACACATTAATGCGAAAGAGCGAAAGGGGGATGCTTCATTGAATATAATATCGTACTTTGATCTTTCAACACGTTAGCGAACTGCTTACAATTATTCCGCCGGTTTTTGGCAGCGTTAGTGAATATCTTATAGCACGAATTATATTGAGAAACACGTAACATACGATTTGAATTAAAAATGAAATTAACAAAATTAACTTATATAATATTTCCGAAATATTAAACTAAAACCTGCATTGATTTACACAACATTTGTAATTTAATAATGCCGAACAATAAACACCACTCGGAAATTAAGACAACTTTATAGAATCAAGCAATACACAGAAATTGATACAATTTGCGATAATACTTACACGAAATTATCAATAAAAAATATGTTTATATAAAATTAAACACAAGATAACCCATTTAAGAGCATATGTATTCGAAGATCGAGTGGAAAAGGAAGGTCAAGCTAAACCAGAATTGGGAGCACAATTTCTACGTAAGGATAGTGTGGGCTGAAAACGTGGTCACATGACAAAGGTATAGCCATCTATAAATAAAGCTGACGCAAGCTAGTCTCCAAAGTAGGGCAAGGTTCGCTCGAGGAGAAGGAAAATATTTTTGGACGATTGTGTAACGATAAAACGGTTGAAATCCGAATAATTTATAATCTGCCACTATCCCTTTATTTTATTCACTATCCCTTCAACATAATTTCCGATATTGAATCCGACAACAACAAATTTACCAGGTTAACTTCTGAATAATAATATTATATAAAAACGTCTTGGTTTGGACCAAGGCCGAAAAAACAAACGATATGTGTGAGGTTTATCAATTGACTGAAGTTTCAGATATTGAAATTTTTTCTAGTTATTTTTATACACTCAATCCTTAATCAATATTTAATTCAATCAACTGATTTTACTGTTAATCGACCTAGTCCCTCTAAATTAATTGAAAAAATTACATATCTACGCTTTTTCAAGAACAATTACATTTTCCGAAAACATTCTATCGTGAAATTAATTTATCATGTCGAGGATACAGTATTGAATATTTGAAATGTTCTACTGGATGTCTAAAACAAGCAAGCGAACTTTGGCATAACTCGAATGGAAAATGTAAATATTTGATCGTGGATGCCAAACAAGGGTGTTGCGCGAATTTATACATTTAATTTCGTATATCGAAATGCTACATTTCTATTGTCGCCTCTTTGATGGTAAAGTTGCACTGGAACTTCCTTTTCCGTACTTAAGAATTTCTTGGTCATAACTCAGTCTATGGTAATATTGGCTGAGTGTGTTGCGACGGCTCAGATGACCCATACACTGAAACCACTGGTGATTATAAAATGCCATATATTGGGAAAATAGAGGAAGGGAGGGGGTGTCGGAGTTAAATGTGACCTTCTTGGCATAACTAGTAATGAATGATTTGTTTAACCATATTATTTCCGCGGGAAATGAATATAACAAGTCTGAGAAGTATTTCTGTTTATGTGATCTTTACCCTTTACCACACAGGATAAACTTTGTTGCTTTGTCTTAAGTAGACGACATTCACTCTAAACGACAGTCTTATCAACAACTTAAAACAGATTTAAACTTCTTTTGGTGCAAACTTGAAAATTTGTCAAGCCAGCAACAATTAAAACTATGTCGGTCAAGATGCTCACAAGTTAGTGAGTATCGACACGAAATCCCTTCAAAATAATTAATTTCATGATAAAATGTTTTCGGAAAATGTAATTGTTCTTGAAAAAGCGTAGATATGTAATTTTTTCAATTAATTTAGAGGGACTAGGTCGATTAACAGTAAAATCAGTTGATTGAATTAAATATTGATTAAGGATTGAGTGTATAAAAATAACTAGAAAAAATTTCAATATCTGAAACTTCAGTCAATTGATAAACCTCACACATATCGTTTGTTTTTTCGGCCTTGGTCCAAACCAAGACGTTTTTATATAATATCTGTCGCTTCAGTCTTAATGTAATTAAATTTTGAGTAATTATGTTTTCTTTACCGCTTATTATTATGTCCAATTACGATGGTCAAAACATGTATCTAGCAGGGCCCAAACGTTGCACCTTCCGCGTGTTAGGCGGACGAGATAACCACTACACTACACATACCTGGTAATACTGAGATTCCTAAGAGATCTAGCTTATTATTATGTCCAATCACGATGGTCAAAACATGTATCTACCAGGGCTCGAACCCGGGACCTTCCGCGTGTAAAGCGGACGTGATAACCACTACACAATGAATACTTGGTTATTCTGAGTTTTCGAAGAGATCTAGCTTATTATTGTGTCCAATAACGATAGTCAAGTCATGTATCTACCAGGGCTCGAACCTGGGACCTTCCGAGTGTAAAGCGGACGTGATAACCACTACACCATAGATACTTGGTTATTTTGAGTTTTCGAAGAGCTCTAGCATTATTATTATGTCCAATCACGATGGTCGAAACAAGTACTTCTGTAATTAACTAAAATTAACATACTTAGACTTAATTGTTTCTGATTAGACTAGCCGATCGCACACCCTGAATACTTAATTGTTAAATTAAGAGTATTCCGAAAAGTAACTTCGCTCTAGTTTTTCAGTTAGAGGTGGTTAAATATCACGAAAAACCCCATGTTAATCTCCATAGGAAAATTGGTAAAAGCATGTGAATTTTGATTTAACGTTACAAAAGAGTATCAAGTCATATCTACAAGGGCCTACCGGCCCTGTAGAATAAAATATTTTGAGCAAATGTTATTTTGGTGAAAAAACGAAGACAAGTATTTTTATCAATAATTTGTTCATAATCATGACTTTAAACTTAAAATGTTCCATTTTGTTCTCTTATCTATTGCTTTTTCTAGTCCAGTAAGGAATATTTTTATTAATATAGAGATGACTTGGGGAAACAGCGAAGGAAAACAAAGGAGACATATTAATTTATAACTTGTTTATAGAAAGAACTGCTACGAAGTTCTTTTCACAAGATGTTAAATATTTCTGGATGATATTTATGATTTTGTATTGTAACTTGTATTGTAATCAAAGTTGGCGCCGGCCACTTCACTAAGCCATTCAGCATCCACTTTCCCAGTCGGGCCGAGTGGACCAACCTGCTGCCTCTTGGCACTGGAGGTGAAACTATTTGGTTCACCGATGGTTCCAAGACTGACTCCGGCGCTGGCGCCGGCTATTACTGCCAAACCACAAGGGTCGATTTTTCTGCTTGCCTGGGCACCTTTGCTAGTGTGTTCCAGGCGGAAATTGCCGCGATCTGTTGCGCAGATTACTGCATTAACAAAGGGTATACCGGACGGACTGTGAGAATTTACCCTGACAGTCAGGCCGCCTTGAATGCGCTGAACCAGTGTCAGATTACCTCTCAACTGGTGCGCAGCTGCCTTGTCTGCTAGCGCGACTGGCATCCCGCAACAGGGTTCTGTTGTACTGGGTGCCAGGGCATAGCGGATATTATGGCAATGAGCAAGCCGATAGATTTGCGAAAAGGGGCGGGGAGGCCAAGCTCTTGGGGCCGGAGCCGGCCGTCCCCATCCCCTACGGGTATGTCAAACGAAGTCTGCATGACAGGCTGACTTCATACAAAACCAGCTCTGGCATAACATGGAGGGCCAGAGACAGACAAAGCAGTTAGTCAATGGTCCCTGCAGGTCTCGTGCTAGAGACCTAATTTCGCACAGCAGATGGGATATTAGGCTGGCCACCGGTCTTCTGACCGGACACTGCCGGCTAAATAGGCACCTCCATCTGATGGGTTTTGCCGAGGATCCTCTCTGCAGGTCGTGTCGGGAGAAGGAAGAAACATCCGCTCACGTACTTTGCGAGTGCGACTGCTTCGTCTCGCTTAGACTAGAATATTTTGATTCACACACTGTGGAACCCTCGCGGGTCTCCTCTATTACGGTGGAGCGAATTCTTCGCTACGCTGTGGCCACGGGTCTATTCAAGGCCTGAATACAGGGATGCAAAATATGCCTATGGCATCGGTGCTGGGGCGCGAGCCCCCTATCCATTAATAATAATAATAATAATAATAATCATGCAAACATCTTGAATATACTTCGGAATAGACCAATTTGAATATTATTGTGTATAGAGAAACATGGACGTTGGGGTAATATTCGAATTTACCTATAGGATTAATACTAATTCACAATGATTTAACCAATATAGACCAAGATTTAAAGAATTCACAATGATTTCACTAAGAATTCACAATGATTTCACTATGAATTCACTATGATTTCAAGTATTCAATTTGAATTCAAAATAATTTCCAGACTTCATATTAATTTCGAAATGATTTCAAGACTGCGTTTTGATTTCGAAATGATTTCAAGACTGCGTTTTGATTTCGAAATGATTTCAAGAAGATTTCTAGAATTCATTATGATTTCACTACGATTTCAATATGATTATACTACGATTTCAATATGATTTCACTACGAAGAATTCACTTTGATTTCAAAATGATTTCAAGAATACAGTTTGATTTCAAAATTTTATTTTGATTTCAAAATGATTTCATGTCGAGTGTACACTTGATTTCACGAGTGGCTAGCCCCTCGTATCTAAAGTTGACATCGTTGCCTTAAAGCGCGGTAAAGACAAGGTTACTTGGCAGTGATATTAATCATGAGAATGACAATCGTACTTGGCAGTGGAATTGTAACGGGAAGAAAACGTTGACACGGGCTCCTTATAGCCAGGGAAGGCATAATTATTTGACGGATTGTTTGAGAACTCTACTCTAAAATATGTTGACAGTTCCAGAACAAATGGTTGACAGCTAAGGCCGTATGATGCACGATTCGTGGAATTTAAAATAGACACTTAAAATGGAGCGTGCCACGAGAATTTTGTCAACAAAAAGGCTGGGCGTTACGCGATTAGTCGGAGGTCCTAACTTCAAATTATCCTAAAAATCTAAACCTAATTTGAATTTTAAAATCATTCACAAGTATTTCCTGAATGTTTCACTATGGAGACTGGCATTATAATTAGAAGAAGAATCGATAAAAAATTACTGGATTTTCCACTTCACCCTCCCTTTAAGAAATGAAATGTATTGACCAAGTAGGTCATCATGATCACATGCAGAACACACCTACGTTCCAAAAAAATTTAATTTTCGTCTCTTAAAGGGGGGGGGGGATTTTTTTAAGGAGACCCAGCTTTCCGTGGCAGACTTTAGTTTGGGCCGAGAAAATATGTTATTAGAAAAAAACTTTGGGTGTTCAACTACCGTTTACTCTACAGTTAATACGTTCGGCTTTGCCTTGGGATGTTAACTTTTATGAACACTCGAGATGAGACGTTCGACAGCGAGAACCTGACACACAATACCCTCATTCGTAAGCTGGTGAGACACCTCCTTGATGTTGATGATCTCCTTGTGATATGGGGGAATTATATTGTATTTAAAAATCAGTACTTTTGTAGTAAACATTTTATAGAGGGTGGTTGAAACTTGGCAGTTTAGGCAGGCATTTAAATATTTGGTTAAAGATGTAAATTTCACGTTATTTTAAATAATTATGAACTATATCAGGGGAACTCGGCGTTGCCGTCCTAGTATTATCAAAAGCGGATTATGCTTCACACATAAAGTACGTAAGTCCCATTTTTCCATAGCTTTGGCCATGGATTTCATGATATTCCCGAAGTAAAAACTAAGCAGACGAACAAAAAAGCTTTTAACCAATCATGAGCCCCCTAATCATAGATAACCTCTTTAATGCCAGACCAATCGGCGACGGCTATTACTATTTTCTTGAATGGGAACTCGACTCGACCTCGCCGTCGACATAACCGGGAAGCCCGGAAGGCGAATTTCGGTAGTCGTTATAAAATATTTAACGTTTTAAAGCTAAAGTTTCGAAATTTTTCGAGACATTTAATAAGTCTTCAACTAAATATTATAAGATTTTCATTAAATTTCAACAGAAAAATAGATCTGCGAATAAAATTAGACACGAAAACTACACTAAGCCTTGGCTAGATATCAGCGGCTGGGACCGAGCGGCGCATCTCGAGCCGCCGGCGGCCGGGCTTGCCGTAACGGCGAGAACAGAAAAATACCTCGTTAAAAAACAGATACACGGCGTCTTAAATAGTCCAAGCAAAAGCTACCCAGATTTATAAGATTTTCTTTAAATTTCAACTGAAAAATAGCTCTGCAAATAAAATTAAACACGAAAACTACACTAAGCCTTGGCTAGATATCAGCGGCTGAGGCCGAGCGGCGCATCTCGAGCCGCCGGCGGCCGGACTTGCCGTAACGGCGAGAACAGAAAAATACCTCGTTAAAAAACAGATACACGGCGTCTTAAATAGTCCAAGCAAAAGCTACCCAGATTAAAAGATTTTCGTGCTTTACTCCCAAATAATCTATCGTATTGGGAATAGTTTTAACTAAAGAATATTTCAGACACTCTACTCAATATTTATACTAGTTCCCTAATTTCAACAGAAAAATAGCTATGCGAATAATAATAGACTCTAAAACTACACTAGGCCTTGTCTAGGTAACAGCGGTATGGTGCCGGTATCCCGATTCCCGAGCCGCCGGCGGCTGAGCTCGCCGTAACCATGGATTAACTAACGCTAGGGATAGTCCACTAACCGCGTTTCCCATGTATTTCCATCGCCAACTACATGTTCCGAAGTAGTCATTGATTCCCCCCTTCATTCCCCCAATTTATTGGACCAAACCGGATGTAGATATTGCGCCATCTCTAGGCAAAATAAATAGTTTCGCGGATTTTAAAGATGGCGGCGCCCAATTGAGGCGGGATTTGTATTGTGAGACATTTTGTGATTAAAAACTTAATTAATGCTTAATAAGAGAGGAGAAATCGTTAATTGGTGAGTAAATATTAAAAACCTCATAAGTATTCATAGGTTGTGCAGTACTAATTATGTTATTTCTGCAATTACGAACCTGTTCTGAAGTTTGAATATATTCGACAATTGTGGATTGGTAAGTGTTTGGTGTTAATAACGATATTAATTAATTTGAGAGTGTAAATCTTTCTAATTATGCATTTAATATCCTTATAGATATATTATTTGTAAAATGAGGAAGAAACGGTGTGTTTATAACGGTTGTGTTAGCAATTCCCAGTATAATCATAAACCACACATGAAGGGTGTATTTTTCGTGAACTTCCCAAAACCAAAGAGACAATATGACAAATGTAAGAAGTGGATCGATTGGCTTGCAAGGGAAGACTACCCAATCGAACGGGTTAGTGGGGACACATACTTATGCTCCAAGCATTTTGTCGGTGGAAAAGGGCCGACAGAACTGTTTCCTGATCCCATTCATGAAGTCAAAGTAATATACTCATAAATATGGTAACTTAATTATTAGGATAACCACAATTAATCTAAGTTTTTTAACTCTTCCAGGGGTTGTTATCTATATTGAAACCCAAAAGTTCAATATTAATCTGTGAAGACTCCGCAGTTAGTGTTCTTGAGTTGCAATTAACTCTTATGGTTCTGATGTGGTGATTAAAATTTTACTTATTATATCAGGAAATGCAAATGGATTCTACAAATGATGCACCAGTGAACTCTACAAACGTAGCACCAGTGAACTCTACAAACGTAGCACCAGTGAACTCTACAAACGTAGCACCAGTGAACTCTACAAACGTAGCACCAGTGAACTCTACAAACGTAGCACCAGTGAACTCTACAAACGTAGCACCAGTGAACTCTACAAACGTAGCACCAGTGAACTCTACAAACGTAGCACCAGTGAACTCTACAAACGTAGCACCAGTGAACTGTACAAACGAAGCACCAGTGAACTCTGCAAACGATGCACTAGTGAACTCTGCAAATGATGCACTAGTGAACTCTGCAAACGAAGCACCAGTGGACTCTAAATATGAAGATAATGATCCTCCGAACTTGCGGAAAATGGTTCATCAATTTCCTATACTATTAGGTTGGTCACAGACATTGCTTGAGAATAACTTTACTGTTAGAAAAATCCATGAAGGTACTGGCTTAACTGTAATAGGTGTTACTATTAATGAAAAGTTACAAGCTTCTTACAAGATAAATAATCATGCAGTGAGTGATGCCTCAATTTTAGCAATATTGCCTGAAAGCATTCAAACACAAGAAGAACTACAGAAAACCATTGCCCTTATGTCAGAGTTAAGAATATGTATTGGAAACGGCGAAGAAAAGTACAAACAAATTTTCAAAACCCGCATGCAACCCTTGGGATTTGAAGACTACTTGGGTGCCATTCACAGTCAAAGGTGCTGCCTAGCTCTATTAAAACAAAAAACTAGACGATGTTTCTATTGTATAAAGCAACGAGACAGTTTTAGAATTACGGCAAAAAGATCGAAAAATAATAACCAAAAAACATTAACTCCTTACCGCAATTTGTCAAAAGATGAACTTATTAGTCAGCTGAGAGAGAAAACGAACAGTGCATTAAATTTAAAGGCTAAAATTAAACGTCAGAAGATTAAACTTGAAAGACATATCAAGAAGCGAGGGGAGACAGTGGATGATGATAAGCACGCTTTTCTGTTAAACATTCTTGAATCAAATTTAAGCCAGAAGCCTCATGAAGATGGCCATTTGAAGGATAAAAGACAGAATTCAGAGAAGCCTGGGAGCTCCTGGAACAAGAACCAAAATGAATTCTCAACCATGTTCTTGAAGAGCCAACTGGCTGTGGCAAAGTCCAAGCCCAGTGCCAGACGTTGGCATCCCCTTGTAGTTCAATGGTGCCTCTTTATGTACGAAAAGTCTCCTGGACTCTATAAGGCATTAAATGATTCTGGAATTTTACAATTACCTTCCAATAGTACCCTACGTCGTCATTCTTCAGATTTTGGAACAAAAACTGGATTTCATCCAGAGATATTCACAAAAATGAAGAATGATATAAAGGAGTTACAAAAGTTTGAACACCAGAAATATTTCTGCCTAGTTTTAGATGAAATAAAAATCCAGGAGGATTTAGTTTATAGGGTTGATACTGGGGATATTTGTGGTTATACTGAATTAAATGATGTGACAGAACGTTTGGCACAATGCAAATTAGAATTGTACAAAGAAAAGCCTTTAGCTACTCACATACTTCAGTTAATGCTAAGAGGTCTAACGTCAGGATACATTTACCCATTTGCGTATTTTGCAACCGCTTCTCTTACTGCAGAGAAGCTTGACAGTATAATATGGGAAGCAGTTAGGAAACTGGAACTGGCTGGCTTCAAAATTATCTGTGTTGTAGGTGATGGCGCTGCAACCAATAGAAAGTGTTTCCGCATGAATGCAATGTCTGAACAAGATTACTACAAGGCAAAAAACCCCTACTCTGGTGCCGATGACCGCTGGATTTATTTCTTATTTGACTCTCCACATTTAATAAAAACTGTCCGTAATTGTTTAGCCAACAGCACTGAAAACTGCAAATACAGGCTAATGCAGATCAATGGTGAAAATTTAACTTGGAACAAGATCAAGGAACTATATCATAAAGATCTTAATTCAAGTGGCAACTTAAGAAAACTGCATAAATTGACTTCTGACCACATTAACTTACAGAATCGAATGAAAGTTCGATATGCCACACAAGTGCTCAGTCAATCAGTAGCTAACGCCATGAAACTGGAGTTCGGGGAATCATCGCGAGAACTAATTCGATTTATTGAAATATTCAATAAATGGTTCGACATCATGAACGTTGGACATTTAGTTGATCATTCCAGAAACCCAAATATTCGCCCTTTTACGTCGAAAAACGATTCTCGACTTAAGGTAAATTGGTTGCTATAATATGTGATATTTGACCCTTACTTAAATTTATTTGTTTTAGTGGCTGAAAGATGTATTCCTTGTTTATTTGGAAGAGTGGGAACAGTACGTTGCTGAAAAACCCATGAAACGATCCGAAAAAAACAAAATGTTGCTTAGCCAGGAAACTTTGTCGGGTTTGCGGCAAACAAGTAATAGTTACTTTTCCTAGATATTTAAACCTTATTTCTAATTAGTTATGAATTTTAGCTAATTGCCTTTTGGAACTAGTGCCGTTTCTATTGGATAAAGGAGCAAAGTTTGTTCTAACAGACCATTTTAATCAAGACCCGCTAGAGCAATACTTTAGTAAGCAACGCCAAGCTTGTAAAGCTGGTTCAATGCCAACCTTGTACAAATATTCCCGTAGTGCACCAAAATTACAATGTCTAAAAGAGGGTCGTGTAAAAATTAAGATTGGTGGTGGCAACACAGTTTAATACTACAGTTTATTACAATTTTGTCATAGTATCGTCATTGACAAATTAAAGGAACATTTAACCGAAATTACAATTTATACCAATCATATCACAGTTTATTACAATTTTACCATTGTATCGTCATTGCCAAATAAAAAGGAACATTTCACCGAAATTAAAATTTGTGCCAATCATATCACAGCACCGTCATTGACAAATAAAAGGAACATTTAAACGAAATTACAATTTGTACCACATCATATCACAGCATTGTCATTAATGAGGAAATAAAGTAATATTCAACTGAAATGACGATGTTTATCATATCGTGTCATAGTACCATTATTGATTTAATTCAAAATTGGACGCATAAACTTGGGTTAACTGTTAAGCGTTAGTTAATCCATGGCATAAAATTCATTCCAAATCAGTCTCCGAGAATTTTGTAATATATGTTCAATTAAATAATAACGTGATCGCACTATAATTATTGAGATCATACGAATACTACAATACTATTTTGTGCTTGTAACTCAACTGCTTCTTCACCTCTTCAATAATTTTAAGCTTGTTTTTTTCTTTGGTTTTGAATTTAGTTTGAAGTTGTTTTTTCCTGGTCTCTTCTTTTTTGTAGTTTCTTAATTTGTTAGTATGCCCCTTCCCAATTGTATTAATGTATTTTCGAATAAACATGCATTTAACACTGTTTATAAAGTCTTCGGAAACACCAGCTTGTATAGCTATACTGGCCCATTTGTCGGTTATGGCTTTATCGTTTTGAATCAGTTCTGTAGCCTTTCTAGCCTTGTCCGTTTGGTAAATTTCATTGTAGACGCTACCAACGTGACGCTGGATATTTTCGAAGACTTCTATGGCTTCTGCTGTTGCATATTTGAGGGCTCCACGGTCCTGCCTTTCAACCCATTTGCGAAACTTAATTGGAACCTTTTCAAAATCATTTTCTATTAAAATATTTCCCACCTTCTTTGCTTCGCTGGAACTCTTGTGATTGAGAAGCTTATTTATAATGTATCCAATAACATAATATAGATTGTCTTTCTCTTCTTTTAGTGGAGGATATGAATCATTTTTAGGTGAACTACTTTCGTAACACTTTCCAATAGAGTACAAATGCTGCAACAATACATGCAATCCTTTCAGCATTTCAAGGTCTGGTATTGTACTTTTGTAAGTAGTACGAATGTTACTTATTAAAGTATGAAAATCCAGCTTTAGTGCGTCTTTGAATGTAGTATGCACAAACTCTTCTTTGGTGTTGGTAAATAACGTGGCCAGTAATTTCTTCAATGCCGAGTACAAATCTCCATTTACTTGCATTGAACAAATAAAATCTTTCAACATTTCATTGACAGGATTCTCCTCATCAGCGTATGTTTCAAACTCGTTATTTACTGCAGTTAAGCTCTTTTGCCATGTTTTTTCAAACATTAAATCATACTCGTTTTCTAGTAATGCAGGTTATGATATAATGAAACTGGTAATAAGTTTATAGTATTGCTTACGCTCGACAATTTGGGCACGGCCCTTTGGTTTGGGTGTGCATCTCCTTTTCTTCGTATTTGGTACGGCATTAACTATGTTTGTTAATGGAGGTGTTGGTTCATTAGAAATTTCCTTAACCTCAAAATCCCGTGATACTGCTTCTAAGTCCTCGTCTGCTGTAATGACAATCAATGAAACATGAATGAAACGTGCATTTAATTTAAATTGTTGCTACTTTACCAACACTACTTACCGGAGGAACTTTCTCCATAACTTAATGTTGTAGTTATTGGACGAGAAATACCGAGTAATTCATATGTATGGTTCGAGAACATATTTTGGTAAACAACTAAACAAATGAATATCTTGAAAGACTTATATTTATATTTCATGACAACAAAAGTAATGATTTATAACTCCCACTGTTGCTTCAGCTTTTCATTTTAAAAATATGTTTCAAAGCAGACGACAGGCTGGTCTTTAAATTTTGACGTCATAGGACACGTGATATTTGGTCCAATTTTCTAATGACTTCCTGTTAGGGATAGTACCTGCTGCTAGGGGGCGTTTGGAACAAGCATATTTCATCTTTTAGTTGGAACGAACAATCCCTAGCGTTAGTTAATCCATGCCGTAACCGCGAGAACAGAAAACATTCATCGTAAAAAACAGATGCATGGCGTCTTAAATAGTCCAAGCAAAAGCTACCCAGATTGATAACATTTTAACGCCTTACTCCCAAATAATCTTTGGTATTGTGAATAGTTTCATCTAAAGAATATTTTAGACACCCTACTCAGTCTTTATAGTAGTTCCCCAATTTATGTACCTGGTAAATCGGTTCTTAAGGCGGAAGGATCGGATGGATCCGAAAGAGCCGCGTTACTGAACTATTTCCCTCCGCGTAAGGGGAGGTTCTTTCCTAGGAGCTTAGAGAATATCGTGTAGCTCCCCCAGGCACATGTTACGTACTTCATGTGTAAAGCCTAATCGGCTTCTGGTATTATGTCGTTTTCCATTGGATGCTAACAATTTGCCACCATTGAGCAATATTGAAGGAGGTATACAGGCATTTAATGCAGTTTTAAAGGAACTTTTGTTCTCACTCCAAGAAAATGCCAATGGAAAACGGCATTAGTTACAGATATTAGAAAAAATAACGGAATATTAAAACCAAAAAACTATAACAGGGTTTGGAAGAAATTTTTATATTGAAATCCCTGACTTTTCCAGCTTATACCTGACCAAATTTTCTCAATATCCCTGATCATTTTAAGGTGTTAACCAGAGTCCACTTCATAATTACACCTGGGCCCATATTTAGCATTGCTCGAAGTAATCATGGTTTGATATACCAAACGAAATCCCTGACCTATCCCTGACTTTTCAGGGAAAAAACTTCAAATCCCTGACTTATTCCCACATTTTCCTAATCCCTACCTTATCCAGGTTTTCCAGGTTATACAGGTTCCATACTTTTCTTCGTCTTACTAGCACAATTAAATGCAACTTTCAACCTTACAATTAAAAACTCCTTCAATTTTAAACACAAACAAACGAAAAAAAAATATCATCACCTTACCACAATCCTCTCCCTTCAATTTTATACTACCAAAGGCGATAATATGGCACAACGACTACTACAGGAAGGTCGGACTAATAGCCTCTTGCATTATCACTTATCAGTGTTAGCGTTTCGATTTCACTAATTTAAATACAAAACGCAAAAACTTTCAATGATTACCATCTTTTATTTATGTCTCCATTAAAAAAGTACAAAAAAAATTATTGAAATAACAATTTTAAGGAACTTATTTAAAATTGCGTAGATTAAGAAAAACACTTCTTGAACATGAAATCAGTTGAAAACTTTGTTTGTTCAATAAAAACTACAAACATGTGTTCGTTTATTTCGAATAAAGCTTTGAAAAAAACCCAACAAAACGAGTAACTTTATTTATAATCACAAATTAAGAGAAGTCTGAAAAAAATTTTGCATGTAATTCTATATTTGTTATTAAAAATTGCGTAGCTTTTGAAAGAACGAAACTAATACGATGATAACAAAAGTGATAGCCATGCGTCGCTTAATATGAAAAAATGCTTTTTAAAAAAATCCTCTTGTAACAACTTAATTTGAGCAATTAGGATCCAATTCAGGAAAAAGCTGAATTAAAATACCAGTAATGGTTTCCTTCATTATATCTTGAAAGCAATAAGGATTCTTCATAAATATCCTTAAAATAGTTAAAAACACCATTAAAATGCTTCTAAATATCCTTAAAATAGTTAAAAACACCATTAAAATGCTTCTAAATATCCTTAAAATAGTTAAAAACACCATTAAAATGCTTCTAAATATCCTTAACACTCGATATTGTTTTTGAAAATTAGGCCTATTCTCACTTTAAAACACGCGGCGCAAAAAAATTGCTCGAGAGAAATAACGTACCCACGTGACTACCACGCCAATCGCTTTTTCGGATAAAAGCGAAAGCAAATATCTACCCGAGGTAGACGGGTCGATTTAAAGGGCCTTCAACAGTCCAGCTCAAATTGGCTACTTGGTGTTCCAGCGAAGTATCAGTGACGTAGCAGCTAATTTCGTAAAGCCAATCCAATATTTCATCTCCTACATCATTCAATATATCAGGGTCATTTCTTTAATATGTTTTGCTATGTCGGAGCGCGTCAGGCGGGAAATTGCTGCGTCGTTCATTAGCTTGGGGTCGAATTTACTGCTCGTTTTCAATCAAGCAAAAACTTTACGCTTTTTTAGTCAGGGCTTGGCGTTGTAGAGAAATCATAGGCAGTTTGGCAAGCTCCACTTTGAATTGTTCAATACGGCTTTTAATAAATGGGCGTATTCTCTCTGTGTAAATACTTGATATATCGAATCTTCAAAATTTTCAATAGCGAGTAATAGTGTTAGCTAATTTTTTTCGATAAGAATCCGTAATTTATTCATCAGGAATTCTCCCTCTTGTTTACCTAAAACAATAAAACCTAACCAGATGTTATTAGGAATTTCTTCCATGCCAACCAAAAAATATGCATTAAGGCAGTCATTGTAAAATAAAACGCAATTGCATGCAGTAAGAGCAAAATGAAACATTCCAAAAGGGATTTCTTAAATGAAATACAACTCCTTGCATCTTGCAAGAAGATAGATTGCTAAAACGCATCACGATGGTACCATAAGACGGCAATCTCCTCATAGTATCTTCAGAAGTACACAATACTTCTTTTAGAGAGAAGTGTACCACAAAGCGGGGAAAGTGTAACGTCATTCTTCCCAACATCAGAATTAACATTTATTATAGCAAGGTTACTAAACCGAATCACATACGCGATAAATAGTTCCCTCATCATTACTCTATTAGCGTTCAACTATTTGGCAAGACGCGCTTGTGGATTTTTGTCCCACCCCAAGACGAGGATTGTGAGTTGATTGCTGGGGATTTGGTGCCAAACATTTATACAATTCACCCTTGCACGGTGCGATGCCCATCTGAAGTTTGATGAGCGGGAAAGCAAACAAAAGGGGTGATCCTGGGAAGAATGACGTTGCATAACTAAAGTATTAAGAGGATACAGAGTGTCATCCTTCTTCTATTACCCCCTTCTGATAGTATTAATGGTGTTATAGACTAGGTAACTCTTGTTTCGGTTCAAAGGGAGATCAGGTTGCCACCTTTTAGCTCTTGAGTTTCTACTTTACACCCAAGACCCGCATGAAGAGAAAATAGTGAAGTACGAACCGTATAATCCTAGGCGCTTTCCTCCATCGGTGGTAGCGGGTAGGTTAGATAGTTGTAAATACACCAAGGCACATGCAAAAATGCAAATTTAAATGAATTTACATATTAAAAGTCGTTGCCATTGTGAAAACTCTACTAAGCCTAAAAATAGTTTGAAATCGTGAACTTTAAAGAACGCGTGCGTTTCATTTCGCGCAAAAAACATTAACACTGAAATTTGAGCACGCGGTTTTACAGAAAAGTCACCACGTGAGAATTCCCAAAACAAGACGACCCAAGGGCTCGTAATAGTAGCCACATCGTACGAGTGAATAGCCCATCTAAACCCTTAATTAATGAGTGGATAACCCCCCCCCCAGTAGCACAAATGCTCCAGAATGTAGTCGGTAAAAGGTCCAGGTGTCGGATTAGTGTTCCGAGTTTTTGGACATTATAAGGACTTGTTGGCCGACCATTGTAATCAAAGTCAGCAGGTACTTGGTTCGGGCTCTTAATCGGGCAGTCGGGTTAGTTAACTATTTAAAGTCGTCGATATCCGGATATAGTGTTTGTATCCGATCGTACTCTAACTACACTTTTAAAGGGTTTGGCACTCTTTAATGAAGAGTTGTTATCCGACACTGACCCTACTCTACTGTAAAGAGTTTCAATTTTGTTCAATGAAGAGAACGTAATTCGTAACCCGATCTCGTATCCTATCCCAATATATAGGCTAGAAGTGAGGCAGTCGGCGAAGTGCACCATTTAATGTCGCCCATATCCTGATTTTAAGTATTTCTATACGACCTTACTCCGACTACACCTTTTGAGTTTCGACACTCCTCAATTACGAATTGATATGCGACAGTACTCCGTCTACACTTTTTAAGATATTCGACAACAGTTGGCTGACAGGTTCTCTAGAAGTCTTCAACGTCTTGAAATAGTTCTGTTTTCGGACGGTAAAGCGACTCCATCCTTTTTGAATTTTCGAGATTTTTTAAAAAATCGGTGAGCCTTCATATTTGTCATATATTTGCTCGAACGTATGCTTATTACCAAAAACGGATTTATGGGATAAGCACGTCGGATCATAGCTTTAGCCTCTAGTACCATCCTCGCATACTTTATTGAGAAACTTCGTCTGCTTATATTTTGACTCCACCCACAAATTCGATCTCTAGAAGTACAGAATTTGTGGGTGGAGTCAAAATATAAGCAGACGAAGTTTCTCAATAAAGTATGCGAGGATGGGGAGTGAATTCGCTAACTCCGACGTTCTTATCCCTTAAATCCGTTTTTGTTATTACTCCCTGAATAAATGACGTTATTACAATGATTAGACTTGAGAATATTGTTCCAAAATTTGTCGCAATTCTTCATAAAAACAATTTAATTTATTCCACTTAAAGAGTAAGTAAAGACATTTTGACTCATTCAGAATAAAATAAATTTTCACCAAAAATCCACCTTTAAATATTTAAAAATTAACTTCAAATATTAATAAAAAAAAGAGGTGCTAAAATTGCCGCCAAGTAGAATTGATTTTGTCTCTGCTGTCTGACGTCATAGCGTAGGGATTTAGACCGCTCTGATAGTAGTAAAATTGGTACTTTTCTTTCCATATTTTCCCACCAGTTAGTATCTCGCCTCCTACCATGCTCCTACTGATAGTGCTAGACTGCCAGTGCAGCCAGTCTCCTTTTTAAAAATACACGGTTGGCGTGATGGCCGTCTTATACTCTTAATTAGTGATATAAATTACATTTTGGAAAAATTGAACGTGTTTTCGTAAAATGAACAGTTAATCTTACGTAATTTTTGTGCAAGTGTAAAACTTACCACTATAGGCAATACCGCTGCCGCAATCTTGGATGAAGAATAGTTACACTTGGATATATCAGTCGAGAAATTTTTGGACCACAAATGGCTTACGCGACCTTCGCGCCGCGTAGTGTGAAAATCTTGAAACTCCCGTAACAAACAAGAAACACGTGTTTAGTTTAGCCAAGGCCTAGGACTATTTAAACATCAACTTTACTGGATTCTTTTATTATAGAAGGTAATTATATTTAAAGTATAAAGTCACCTACTATAATAATTAGAAGAATAATAGTTCATCTTTAAAACTTCCATAATCATAAATCACCGCATAAACAAAAGCCACTGAAAACGATCTTAACCCTAACCGCCGTTTATTTTTCAAATTCAAACGGAATCAGAGCAGACGACGTAACAAACGGAAACCAAAAAATAAACATTTCCGCGACCGCGGCCAGAAGCACACGTTATACTACGAGTGATATATCCAAGTGTAACTATTCTTCATCCAAGCCGCAATAGACAGTGTTTTTTTTTTGATCGAAACCAAGGCCTAAGCGGTGTTATTAAGATGTATATTTATATTCCTTATGTATTTCCTCCTACATTGAGGTTTAGTAGGAAACCGAAGCGGTCTGGGAGTTTTTCACTAGCCGCGGTAGGATTTGGTAGTATCCAGTCAGAAATATTATCTTAGAGGGACTGAATTAGACACGCCTTCCCATAACAAACCAATGCATTATACCAGCCAATAACGGAGCCACCTCTCTTGACGTCAGATCTATATAGAGTGCTGTCAGACGCGCCGGTGTGACGTCACCCATGCTGTTTTCCCATAAAGAAAAAACGGTAACTGTCATGGCCGCCCATTGCTAAAGGCAGACTCGTGACGTTTAACCTTGGATCTGACGTCACAACTGACAGCACTCTATTGCACGTGTTCAATGTTTGCTTACAAAAGATGCCTTTTCTAAATCTCGTTTTGTTTTCATTATAATTCAATAACCGCTCGTCAGATTTTTATAAAACTTTAGAAATGAACATTTTTCACTTCATATTTACCAAAAATGAAGGAATTAACCTTTCCAGGAAAATGTCTTTACTTAATCTTTAAAACCCTTTTGAATTAAGGGGAAGAATATGGTTAACCAAACTGACTGCCTCCCCTCAATTTTTCCTAAGGGGTCAAAACAAAATATCCATGCCGTTTCCATTTCATATCCCCAATAAGTCAGTTTTTAACTCCTCTTTATCGTCAAAAGAGAAAGGACACTAAAACTTTAATATTATCGTTTTCATGTAATTTAAAGAAATCAACAGTTAAAATTCTCTGGTTTTATACATAATCAAAGTTTAAGTTATAATTAAAGCTTTGCTGAACCCATATTTAATCTGAGTTTAGCTGAATTCAATATTTAAAACATTTTTCTAAATTATTGTCCGACATCTTTACTTTTTGTTTGTCCATCAATATAGAGTGCTGTCAGAAGCGCCGGTGTGACGTCACCCATGCTGTTTTCCCATAAAGAAAAAACGGTAACTGTCATGGCCGCCCATTGCTAAAGGCAGACTCGTGATGTTTAACCTTGGATCTGACGTCACCACTGACAACACTCTATTAATGGAGAGTGAAGCCTTTCCAGCCTTCCCTACCGCTGTCAACTTGAACGCAATACATATAGGAGATATTGACGCATGCGCAATTTAGCATGATATCATAGCGCCTCTCTTCAAACTATCTACCCTTTTAACATATCTACGGGGGAAGCTGATTGCTGATAGCAGTCGGGAAATAGCACACTTCCTCTGGTCCAAAACCAGTTTATTAATTGCTTGGACTAGTTTTTTAATTCAAAAAGTGGGGGTTACTGGTCCTCGGGACCAGTTTATTAATTGCAAATCTATAGGAGAACAAAGGCTGGGACCACTCCGGAGACCAGTTTATTATTTAGGACACTAGGGGGTCACTGGTCCCAAGGACTAGTTTAAAAATTATCCTTATTTCCCAGACTGGCTGATAGTAACGTAACGCGAGTGAAGTATCGTCTGCTCAGTGCGCACGGATACGGAAAAACACAGGTCCGTATTATTATTTGCTTATGTACTGTGCTATTTTGGAGCATTGGAGATACATTTTTTAGTCCAAAACTGTTATAGTCTTTGGCATATTTTCAAATTTCACGTCACCAAATTTCATATATTTTTTTATTGACGAAATTTTTATCAAAAAGCCAAAAAATAATACTTTATTAAGAATAATAGAAATAATCTCATGTTTTTATGCCCTGATTTTGATCTAACGGTTTTTTATAATGTTTTTTAAGCTTGGGTGCAGGACAGGAAATAAGAAAAATTTGTTATAGGACATGTGTCCAGTGACCCCCTGTTTGACTGGAAAAGTTATAGGACATTGTCCACTGGAGTGTGCAAAAATGGTGTAGCTTCTCCATAGTCAAGGTATCAAAACTTCGGAAAATTTATTGGTCAAAATGTCCAGTGACCCCCTTAGTTTTTAAAAACATTATGGGACATTTTAAAATTTTATTGGACAATGTCCAGTGCCCTGTGCTTATTTCCGGCCCTGCTTGGGGGCGAGAGTTTTAGCAGAAGAACATAGAAATCAAGCCAACGATGACGTAATTATATGCCCCCCCCCATGTAAGGTGGCTGGCCAATCGCGCACGGGTTTTCAGTTTCAGTTTGAGTTAAAAATTATCTCTGGGGAGACGCCAGCCGCGACGGGGCTAGTCTATGCAGGTGCGAGCCTACGAGTTTTCCCGCCGGCCACGTTATTAGTCAAACGCGCGGCAAAACTCAGATAGACGCGAATCGCGATCGGAAGATGCAAGAGAGGGGATAAGATATAGCAAAATATTTAGGATTTATATTAGTTTCTTAATTGCTAATAATCTTAAAAACGGTTTTAAGTTTAATTAATTATTAAATTAATTAATAAAGTATTATTATTATTATTATTATTATTATGGCCGATTCAAAAAACAAGACAATGGGAGCCTCCGGAGGCGAAATTAAGCCCGTCTATTTTAGAGTAATAGGACGTGGCTTGCCATTGATGAGATACGAAGATATTCCATACTTTGACATTGATATTATACCGGTAATTTAGTTTTCTTTTTTAATTAGAAAATGAAGATAGTGTTAATCTTTACATTTCATTTCAGCCACCGCCGCATTTGGCTAAAAAGGTTGTTGTGCCCAAAGGAAGAAGACGGGGAAGGGGTAGATTTCTTAAACAGGTCTGTTTATTGCCCAAAATTTTGCCAAACGTTTGTTGGCTAACGTTTGATTTGACAGATATTGCATCCATTGGAAAAAGATGTTTTCCTGAGTGGCCATGCTTTAGAACAAACAAGTGAAAATTCGTCAAGCTGCAAATCAAGAGTTTCGGTAGATCCGGAGCAATTCTGTGACAGCACAGATGAAAATCCTTCATGGTCATTGTCCTCGTCTTCAAACAATGACGTCCTAAATGAAAATAACATCAACAATGATCAAGATGAAGTTGACTCAGTAATACCAAAAAATAGCTTTGATGTATCAGATGGAGGTGAAAATAATTTCGGCAAATCACATCCTGTTAAGACTCAAGTCAATTTATCACATCCTGATAAACTGGACAAGGGTTTAGCCCATCCCGAGGATCCCAATGGCAATGCTGATTTAGCCCATCCCGAGGATCCCAATGACAATGCTGATTTAGTCCATCCCGAGGAGCCCAATGCTGATTTAGCCCATCCCGAGGAGCCCAATGCTGATTTAGCCCATCCCGAGGAGCCCAATGCTGATTTAGCCCATCCCGAGGAGCCCAATGCTGATTTAGCCCATCCCGAGGAGCCCAATGCAGATTTAGCCCATCCCGAGGAGCCCAATGCAGATTTAGCCCATCCCGAGGAGCCCAATGCAGATTTAGCCCATCCCGAGGAGCCCAATGCAGATTTAGCCCATCCCGAGGAGCCCAATGCAGATTTAGCCCATCCCGAGGAGCCCAATCCAGATTTAGCCCATCCCGAGGAGCCCAATCCAGATTTAGCCCATCCCGAGGAGCCCAATCCAGATTTAGCCCATCCCGAGGAGCCCAATCCAGATTCAGCCTATCATGTGGAATCAAACGCGGATTCAGCCCATGTGGAATCCAACACGTATTCAACCCATGTGGAATCAGATCTACAACCTAACATGAATTTATCGCGTCCTATTGAAACTAATGCGAGTACATCACGTCTTTTGGAAATTGAGGCAGATCCGTCGCGACCTTTGGAAAATGGCGTAAATTCATCAAAGTCTGTGGAAAAAGAGGTGAGTATATCAAAGGCCACGGAAACAGTCCCGGATTCACCTTGCACTGCTGAAATCAACCCAAATTTTTCACAGGCCATTCAAAATGTATTGAAGCTGGCTCAACTTGCTCAAAACACCCTTAGCTTATTGCCACAATTAAGAAAAGTAGCCGAATACCTTAAAAGTGCCGAACTTCAGTATAAAAATATAAAGGACTCGCCTACGACTGATTCTTCGAGCATTTCCTCTAGGAGCGACTCCCAAAATTCGGAACTTAATAAATCATCAACGTCTTCCGAAATCGTGCCAAAAACTAATGGAGAAGATTTGATTTTGAAGAAAAATATCTTGACTTCAACGAACGAGACTAAAAATGCCACCGAGTTGCTTGAGTCGTCGCCAATTATGAATATTCCGGTTTCGTCATACGATTACTTGGACAATATTGACCTTACCACCGATCCTTCAAGTATCTTACCATCAAAATCGCCAGCCACAATGAAAGTAACGACGGAAAAAGAAATAGATGTTAGTCAATTCGGCGAAATTTCGCAACCAAACACCGCGTCACCGTCGCCAACGTCGGAAAGAGAAGATCACGTGGAATTTTTGAATTTGGCCATAAAGTCGAAACTCAACTACTTCAATAAAAACAAAGACGCGTCAGAGAGTGCTCCTCGAAATAGGCCATTCGAAAATGGCCAGAAAAAAATTAATCGAAATAACGTAAAACCAAAAAATGTGGTAGCATCGAAAAATTCAAAGGAAAGCAACTCGGGAGGAAATTTTCATCAAACAAGAAAATTACCGTCTGAAACTGATTCTTCGGATTCAGTGGAAAAATTTTTTCGTTCATTTCAACAATGTAACCAAAGTAACCAAAGAGAAAGTCAAAAAAGGGCGCGGCATATCAACCGAGATTTCAACCTCGTTATGATAATTGCGATCGACGTTCGCCTAGTCCTTACCATCATCTAGATCCGAGATCGTATAACAATCAACTAGCAGCTCCTAAACTGCAAATTCAAAACGAAAAGGAATTTCCGATACTTTCTAATACTGCCGTTTGCGCTTCTCCGTTACCGGAGAAAAAAGCTTGTAATTCAGGTGCAAAACCCAAAGCGTCGTCTAATCCTTGTAAAAGTTTTTCGGATCTTTCTTCAATTCTACGTCCAGTCGATCACGATTTAACTTCAAAGCAATCAATGGACAACAATTTCAGAGATAATGTTAGATTCATTAGTATTTCCAGCCCTGGTTTTGCAAGTTCAATTGATAATTTTTTCTTTAGCCATCAATCGGAAATCGAAATTCCAACTCGTCAATTTCAAAAGAAATAAGAATTGAAAACATAAGGCACAAAAGGTGCGAAGAAAATCTTCGCGAATTCCTTTCCCAATTTGGAAATGTATTGAGGTTCAATCTAGTCCATGAATTCAAGAATAAAACGTACACGGCCATTGTAACGTAAGAAACAACAAGAAGCGGGGCTTTGAAAAATAACATTAACGAGAGTTAATCTTTTATTTTTTAGAATGACTTTTACAAAGGAAGATAAACTTGAAAACTGTTTCAGCGCCTTGGATGGGGTTGAGGCGTCTCAAATGGACCCTCAACACTATGATAGCGATAATGAGGAATTGAAACTCGCCGTTGTTCTCAATGAGAATTAATTTTTTTATTCTAAAATAAGGTTTAAGTTACTAGTTTAGTGCCAATATTGTCGTTGCACGAATTACATAATTTGTTCAGTTCAAATAAAAAAAGCTTTGTGCAAATTAACGAGCAAATTCCCCTTTGGAAGACGCAAAGAGGGTTTTTGCTGTATATTTTCACGTTACAATAAATTATATTATGATATTCTGCATAAGTATGAAGTTTATTGTTAGTATGAATGTACAAATTGAAATAAAACTTGTAAATTAACATGAAAATTCCCCTTTAAAGGATATAGAGGGGTTTTCTCTCGTTAATTTGCTATTTTCATGTTACAATTAATTATATTATGGTATTGACTTCGTAAGTCTGAAGTTTATATAGTATGAATGTACAAATTGAAATAAAACTCTGCAAATTAACAAGAAAATTCCCCTTTAAAGGATATAGAGGGGTTTTCTGTCGTTAATTTGTTATTTTCATGTTACAATTAATTATATTATGGTATTGACTGCGTAAGTCTGAAGTTTATATAGTATGAATATACAAATTGAAATAAAACTTGTAAATTAACAAGAAAATTCCCCTTTAAAGGATATAGAGGGGTTTTCTGTCGTTAATTTGTTATTTTCATGTTACAATTAATTATATTATGGTATTGACTGCGTAAGTCTGAAGTTTATATAGTATGAATATACAAATTGAAATAAAACTTGTAAATTAACAAGAAAATTCCCCTTTAAAGGATATAGAGGGGTTTTCTCTCGTTAATTTGTTATTTTCATGTTACAATTAATTATATTATGGTATTGACTGCGTAAGTCTGAAGTTTATATAGTATGAATATACAAATTGAAATAAAACTTGTAAATTAACAAGAAAATTCCCCTTTAAAGGATATAGAGGGGTTTTCTCTCGTTAATTTGTTATTTTCATGTTACAATTAATTATATTATGGTATTGACTGCGTAAGTCTGAAGTTTATATAGTATGAATATACAAATTGAAATAAAACTTGTAAATTAACAAGAAAATTCCCCTTTAAAGGATATAGAGGGGTTTTCTCTCGTTAATTTGTTATTTTCATGTTACAATTAATTATATTATGGTATTGACTGCGTAAGTCTGAAGTTTATATAGTATGAATGTACAAATTGAAATAAAACTTGTAATAAATTAACAAGAAAATTCCCTTTTAAAGGACATAAGAGGGTTTTTCTCTCGTTAATTTGATCTTTTCATGTTATTTTTTATGTTTTAATTATATTAGGGTTCTTTTATTACTACATCAACTAAATGCTTTTCTAAAATTAGTTAAGTGGAATATCTTGAGGCACTTGATTTAAATCGAAATACTCGTGTTTAAATCCATCTTCGAGCATTTTAACTATTCTCATCCCTGATTTATGATTTCCCATTTGTGCACCAATTGCGGAAGTTACAACTAGTTCCATTTTTTTCGTAGAAACCTCATTTTGTATTTTTTCGCCTTAATTATTTGACAGGGATAAGTTTTTACGGGAACAGATTCTATATAATTTCATACGTGAAAATCTAAGCTCCCTTTATCTCGAAACGCCGCATTTATACCCTTTTTTGTTGTAAAATTTCTAATCATAACAAATGTTTGAACTACGCAATTAAAAGCAAATTTCTCATAACGATTAAACTTCGTTTCAAATTGCAATACATATAATAATTTCTAGTTTCTGGCCCTTTGTGGGTTTGAAAAAGTGTCGCGGATTGTGTATAAATGCAGTTTTTTAAGGGCCAAGACACCCAAGGCTTAGTTTGATTTTACGAACGTAGATGGCGCAGAAATTCAGTACCTATTTTGAAATGCATAGTAGGATATCGATTGATTTTAGGGGTTTTACCCCTAATTTTACTACCAATAACGGTTCCATAATGTCTAGTCACCAGCTGAAACCTGTCAATGGAACCCCTCAATTTCTAAGAAAGATAATTGGGCAGGGAATTCAGAGAAAGGTTTTACAATAGGATAAGGAGTCGAATAGATAAAAATCTATGAACTGATCCTGAGGCTGTGATCAAAGACTAGAAAAATCTTTTCTCGTCATACTCTCGGGAAACGTTGCTTCAACCATAGGTTTATAAGATATGTTAAAGCAGGAATGTATGGAGGGGCTGGAATGGCTAAGGGGGTTCTCGTTGTACCCTTGATGGTGGAAACATAAGGCGAGTCCTTTTTTATTTTGAGAAGTGTAGCTCCTCCCCTACGTCTGTTTAGCTGTCTATCAAAGGCGAAAAATGTCATGACTCGTTAAAAAACGCATGGCCGAAGTGACCTTTTAGATTTTTTAAAGTTAAATGCGCTGATTCGCCGACGTTCGCGTTCATATTCGATTCTCTCAGCCTAGGCAGAGGACCTAGGGTAGAGGGTGGAGAATTATAGCAAACTAGTTTTTTTGGCAGCCAATGAATGAATGAAAATAATTTAAGTGATAAAGACTATTTTTACGTCAGGTTATGACGTCACTAGCGTAAATTAAGCCACTCCAGTTGTTTCCAAGATCATTTCACGCCGTTTAGGATTTGACCTTAGCCATTCCAACCCCTCCATACATTCCTGGTTAAAGAAGTATGACACTTCAGATACTTTGTAATGCCAGAGCCTTACTGCCAAGCAAAACTCGTTTTTGTATAATCTTTAAAATAGGCAGCAAAGCTGGCTTCTTCGGCGCCTCTAACACCTTCTACACACCAATTTTAGCTTTCCAAAGGATGGAAACATTAGAATGCTTCCACCGAGCTAAAACTGGTTTGGCATTTTATTAAACTAAACCGTAGCTGTAATTGATTTAAGAACAAGGTCAAAAGTGTTTTGACTTGTCTTTATTGATAAAACATTTTTAGTCCCAAACCTCGTTGATAATGAAACAAAAGAGTTCGAAACGTATATAAACCCTACAGCAACTATTTGGAGAATCAATTTTTGGGGCGCCATCTTCTAGAAAACGCGGTACCTCCCTTAGATAAGACTTGATACTGCCTCTATGTATAAGGATGGTTTTTTGATTGGCTGTAACTCTTTTCGTACTGTGTTTTGCTGCTTTGAAAAAATTCCAGTGAACTAAAATCCGGGCCCTAATCTTGTGGTTAAAATTTCAAAGAAATCCTTCCAATTGTTTATTTCATAGAAAATAAAGTTGCTAAGGTTTTACGACATTCGTTTGTGCACAAGCCTACAGAAACTGTTTGTACACTGGTCTATGGATTATTTTTGTGTAGAGGGCTATGGAATCTTTTTGTGCACAGCTGGTCTATGACACATGTTTGTCCACAAGTCTTTAGAATATTTTTTGCGAAGGCCTATGACTTATGATTGTACATAAAGATGACATTTCATTATGCACAAGTCTATGACTTCTGTTTGGGCTTAAGTCTATGGCATCTGTTTGTGTATGCGTCTATGAAATCTCTTTTTGCACAAATCTATGAAATCTGTTTTTGCACAAGTCTATGGAATCTGTACACAGTTCTGCGGGATATTGTTATGCAAATGGGTATGGAATTCTATTGAGCATTATGGTATGGAATGTTTTTGTGCATAGATCTATGACACCTGTTTGTGCAAAGATCTAAGGGTTCTGTTTGTGCAAAGACCTAAGGGTTCTGTTTGTGCAAAGACCTAAGGGTTCTGTCTTCAAAAGCGAAAATTAGAATATCTGTTACTTCAGTGAATTAATTTTCTACACTGATCTTTTACTGTTTCTAGCCTTTGTCAACAAAGACAGTTTTGATTAATAATGTAAGCCTTGATCCTGTAAACATGGACGAGATTTACAAATAAAATCACATGAGAAATATTATCAACAACCAATTTAAAAATAAACTTATAAAAACTTTATTTGAAAAATTTAACTTTATTTTGTAAAACACAGTATGTTATGAATCTAATCATCATCTGAGTCGGAAAAATTGATGTTAAACTTCTTTCGTTTGGATGATGGATTTACGAAAGAAACATCAGATTCAGAATCGTCCATGAGTGCATCACGCTTTTTAGATACAATTGGAGAAAATTCTGGAAAATATGAAGAAACTTTATTGCGCATAGCTTCACCATTAAACCCCCACTAAGTCTTCCTCTTAGATCATATCTGAAGACATTTACTTCGATGAGAATATTTGATTTGTGCTATGTATATTAATCTGAGCTATACTCAAGCAATCCAAGTCAAGTTTATTAACTTAAAAGAATTAATGCACCTTAATTTATAACGACTTTGGCGAAACGTTATAGAATTCTAATACAAGTGACCTATTTTGATAACGCAAGTCCGGGACTATCCCGAAAACAGGATTTTTCAAATAAATCTCTAACCAACTCCGATTCATGTACTATAGAAAAGGGTCGGTTACAATTTTCTATTTCGAAAAGCATACATAATAACAGAAGTATATAATACTTCTCTTCGAGAGAAGTGTACCACAAAGCGGGATAAGTGTAACCAGAAGATGAGACTAGAAGTACTGAGCTAACCAAATTCTTCACTCGGCGAAAGTGAATATTCTTGATAACACCTCAACGGTTGGCCCTCTGGTGGCGGTTACAGAATTTCCCCTCCAAAACGTGAGACGCTCGCGGTGGTAGAAGGCCGAACTAGATTCAAGCACCCTCGTCCGTGTTCCGCTTTTTAAGGTTGAGGGGAAGGGGGTAGGAAATATTTTTTGAACTCGACCAATTTTTTTCTCTCTAGTGTAGTCGCGATGGAACCGGCATAAAATCCTCAAATTTGTTCACTAGTGCCAGGATCTACTACCAATGCTAGAGCCCTTCACTTCTAGTCTCATCTCACTTCTGGTGTAACGTCATTTTTCCCAACATCGGAACATTTATAGCAAGGTTACTAAACCGAATCACATACGCGATAAATAGTTCCCTCATTATTACTCTATTAGCGCTTAACTATTTGCCAAGGCGCATGAGCTTGTGGATTTTTGTCCCTCGTCAAGACGAGGTTTGTGGGTTGATTGCTGGGAGCTGGGGATTTACGATTTAGTACCAAACAGTTATAGAATTCACCCTAGCACGGTGCGACGCGTATCTGAAGTTTGATAAGCGGGAAAGCAAACAACAAAGGTGAGCCTGGGAAGAATGACGTTACAAAACTAAAGTATTAAGAGGATACAGAGTGTTATCCTTCTTCTATTATCCCCTTCTGATAATAATGAATAACATAACGTTATGAGCAATGGAGTTTTGCTTCAGTACTTTCGTGGTACGTTTTAGGTACAGAGTTACCAATTATTCATGAACAACGTTAACAGCATGGCATGATCTATTTCTAGGAGAAGGTTCTTATCAGAAACCTTAATTGTTCGTATCTTCTTTAAAATTTTAGATCAGCAAGTTGTATTTTTGTTTTTCATTATTTTAGGCGTTGTTTCGAATAAAAACGAAAACATTCTAGTCATGGTCCTTTCGTTTAAGACTAAATTAAAACACAATAGTTTTTCCGTTGAAGAGAAGAGCTTCGATTTGTCAATAGGCGACAGAAAACTTGTGGTAGCTCGCTTACTTTTCAATGCATATGAATTATAAAGAATAAGGTACATGCCAACCTCTACAAGCGGAAAGCGAAGCTTCTTGTTACTTCGACTAATTTGCAGCGTTGCCAGATGAAAATTCCCAATTTATCGTACCAAGGCACAAAAATTATCGATTTTCGACTAAAATTATCGTACGCTCTTAGCACCACCAAAATAAGCTGTAAAACCTATGGGCGGCGGGGTGTTCTGCTATTTATACTAAATTCAGTACAAGGGTACCCTCGTACTGAGGGTGATAGGTAAATAACGTCTCCAAGCGTTTCTCACATCCTGCCTTTGGACTTAATTGCATTATTACTATGGGATGAACACGAATCACTGCCTCCCATCAGAGACCTGCACGGGCCGAGTTTTTCAGGCCCGACCCGAGCCCGGCCCGGGATTTAGCATTTTGAAAAAGTCCGAAACCCGACCCGAGTCCGAGTATATAGTTGGTTTTCCGGACCGGCCCGACACACTGCATGAATTGAACAGGCCTGGCCCGTTACACGTAGTGCAGTTGTAATTTTTATATTTTTTACATAAATTCAATGAATTGAATAGGCCTGGCCCGTTACACGTAGTGCAGTTGTAATTTTTATATTTTTTACATAAAATCAATGAATTGAATAGGCCTGGCCCGTTACACGTAGTGCAGTTGTAATTTTTATATTTTTTACATAAAATCAATGAATTGAATTCATATTTGCTTTAGCGTCGTGTAGTATTCATTTCTTTTGATAATTGTTCGTCGCATTTGTTCTTAGAAGCTTATAATCATTTAAATTATCCTTCATTTGATTTTTGGATTAAATGGGAATAAAGTTCGGCCCGGCCGAATTTTGAAAAATGAACAAAAGCCCGGCCCCTTAATTTCCAAAATTTGAAAAGCCCGAGCGAGACTTTTGTGCTCATATTAGTTTAATTTCCCGCTAAATTCGAAATGATGGCACGCCTAAGCCGAATTATCAAATTTAGCGTACTATATAGTACCAAAAACGGATTTATGGGATAAGAACGTCGGAGTTAGCGAATTCACTCCCCATCCTCGCATACTTTATTGAGAAACTTCGTCTGCTTATATTTTGACTCCACCCACAAATTCTGTAAATAGCTACTTCTAGAGATCGAATTTGTGGGTGGAGTCAAAATATAAGCAGACGAAGTTTCTCAATAAAGTATGCGAGGATGGTACTAGAGGCTAAAGCTATGATCCGACGTTCTTATCCCATAAATCCGTTTTTGATAGTACCAAGAAGGAATTTATTATAAGAAGGCCTAAAAAGGCGTACGGTGCGCGCGTGATAGTCGACAATCCCCCCTCATGGGTGGGGGGAGGCTGGAAACTGAGGCGGGACCTAATATTTTATCTTACTCTATGTTTTCCACCATCTATGATCTATCTCTTTTACCTTTCCGTTAAGCCTTGGTTTGGTTTTTGGAACTCACGAAATCATAAGTATAGTACACTTGATTCGATTTAGAAACAATTATAGAACGAACAATTTTCACGTAGAGACACGTATTCTAAATCCATTAAGTTAGGTTCAAAACCTTTAACTAACTTGTTAATGGCAATTAAAAACCATTCCCAAACCGTTTCAGCACCTTCTGTTTAATTTCTTCGAGGTTTTTTTCTCTATTCGGAATACGTCAATCGCGTCTGTATGACCTATACCCACGGGATCCAATAGGAAAGCGCAGAGCAATGACGGACAAGAAAGGGGTGGGGCTTACTTGTCCGCTAACACCGGCGTAAGAGTAGAAGCGTAAAATCTAGTGACTTAGGCATTCTTATAGTAAATTAATTCTTGATAGTACTAGTACAGCGTTAAAATTATCGTACACTTACAGGAAACTTTTAATATTTAGCTCGCTTACCATTTGCGGTACTGCAACTCGGCTTGGGCGAGTTCATATGCCTAGAAAGTAGCTCATCTCCATCTTGCGCTTCTTTCTTGATACCATTTTGCACTTCGCTCTTTTCAATACTGTTCGTATTCAGGTTCGTTTCCCCAATAGGCAATCCATCTTCTGAATCAGAATCGATAGTGATACATTCTGCGCTAGTGGAACTTAGTGGCTTATTTTTAAAGGTAGGAATGAATTCGTCATCTAAGATCTCAGATGAAGATGAACATGAAACGCTGTGAATGAAGAATATTTAAAATAATATGGTTAAAACGGTACTATATGATTTTATCCCACAATTACTAAAGTTTTAGTTCATTCTACACTAGCGTTCTGCATTAGAAGCCAGTTACCTACTCGATTCTCGAATAAACCACAGCTCTCTAATACTTAACATACGTCTGGGCTCGCCGTAGGGCCTTTAGCATGGACGCTGTCCATGCAAGTCAAAATTAAGGAGACTCCGGCGCCATTTTAGTTTAAAGGAAAAGGTTGGGTAATATAACATTATACCAAAAATAAAAAAAAACTTGTTAGAAAGTAATTAACAGTTATTAGTCTTAAAAATGAGGACTACTGCACCGTTATTGGTTAATGGCGTCTGCTAAATCGAACCTCTACCTTACCTCTCTCAGCCTGTGAGAATACCCCAAACAATCTCGTAGGGGTAAGAGGTTCGATTTAGCAGACGCCACTAAACCAATGACGGCCTCACGGCGACGGCGCAGTAGTCCTCGTTTTTAAGACTAGTTAAATGCTAGTTATTCTGAAACAAGAGATAATTTTTTTTGAATTTTTTCATATTTTTTATTTTAATATTTAGAAAAAAGCCGTTCTTTTAAGGTATAATGTTGTGTTTTCTGACCTTTACCTTAGAAAAATCGCCCCTAAACATGAACAGAATTCCTCTAACCTTGGATAAAGGACTCGCAACTGTAGCGTGAGTAGAAGAAGACTTCGACAGTATACTGTCAGGATTTACAATTGCAAGTCCTTGGGGGCGAGGGATAAAAATGTGGCAAAACCTAGAGTTAGTATCTACTACCGCTGACTTCAGTCTTGGTAGGTAGGGGTTAGAAGTTGTCATTGTACTCGGCCCTACACCCCTGTTAGGCACAAAACCTCGAGCTGATAAATTCTAGTGTAACTTAAGGTAGCTAACCACTTTAACTATGGGCAAAAATATTTTCTTATGAACACGACAATATTTTGAATTCTCTCTTCGTTGTTTCGTATCGAACACCCATTACTTTTAACTTCCACTTCACCCCTTAATTTCCCTTCAGAACAAAGAAACAGTTCTAGCTTTGCGCGTGCTGACAACCGATGTTGTAACAGAGTATATACAGAATAGGCTGCCGTCCGAGATAAGGCGTTGCCTATCCTATAGCGTGAAAACAAAAATATCCTCACGCGCATTCTTTATCCACGCTAATAACTTCTTGCGATACTTTTAAGCTTACCTTTTACTTGAAGTTGTCTTTGGCGTTGAGGCGTTTTTTCCAAGTTTGGGGAAGAATGAAGTAATTAGCGGCAGTGGACTTTTCTTGTTCTTTGGAATTTCTTTCTTTACACTTTTCGGCGTCATCATATTGCTTTCCTTCTTTATTGCAAAAGAGAAAGGAAAAAATTAACAAATTATTAAAAATGTATACGAATTTGCTAAGTATTTTACTGACTGAGTTTATCCACATATTAAGTTAATGTTAAAATTTCTCACATAAATTATCTTCAATAAGTAGCAGATAATTAATAGGAGAGTCATAATTGCAATATATTCTCCAAAAGAGGGGGTGGAGAATTAAGATGAAACATACTGAATGGGCTACTCAATATTTTCCTCTCAAAATTTGTTGCAATAGACCGAAATTCTCCCGAGGAAACGCACTATTCGTACGAAATTTTTACATTGAAAATCCCTGACTTTTCCAGGTTATCCCTGACCAAATTTTGGCAATATCCCTGACCATTATAAGGTGTTTACCAGAGCCCACTTCATCAAACCTGTCTCATATTTAGCAATGCTCGCTATGACCCGCCTCTTCTTTCAACCCCCCCCCCTTCCCGGGGTAGGGGGTCCGGGACTTTGACGCGCGCCCTCATTACTCCATTCCTACTTCTCAAATTAAATCTATACCTGACATATGTAAATGGCACGGTTCTACTAAAAATATCGGTATCGGTTGAAGTATCGGGTTTTTGGATCATAGTGAGTAAATATCGGTATTGGTTCGTGTTTGCACCTCGGTATCGGGTTAAGACGGGTATCGGCCATCTCTAGTAAATAATACCTTCCCCATGCAGGCATGCATTTAATGGTTTTGTAAAGAGACTTACAATTCTTTCGAAATAAGTTTTTTCAGGTTGAGTTTCGCAACGTTTTTTAGGTTCCGTTTTTGCAATATTTTCAGCCTAAAAATATATTTCAGCGTTACACTCGTGGATCAACAGTTTTATCAATGAAACTTACAATGCTTTCGAAAAAAGATTTTTCAGGTTCCGTCTTTATATTGATCTCGGCCTAAAAATATATTTCTTGTTAGAATCTTTCGTACTTTACACCAGGAATAGATTTAATTTTAGAAGTAGGAATGGAGAACGGTTAGTATTTACTTCAGCTCGACTCCCTCCAACGCGTAACAAAAATTTTAAATGATCTTATTGGCTGACTTAAACTACGTTTTGATGACGTTGCTGACGGGGACGGCGAGAAATACGTAATTCCTTTCTACCTCTGTCGCTATGCCCCGCCTCTTCTTTCATACCCTTCCGTTCCTTGGAAGGGGGTCCGGCACTTTGACGCGCGCCCACATAACTCTGTTCTCCATTCCTACTTCTAAAATCTATCCCTGGTTACACCAATCTCATTGGAATGTTTGATTTTATGCTCAAGGCTTAGGTAAGAAAGAATTCAGCCTAGGAAAAAATTACCGGGGATGGTATACTTTCCTAAAACAAGTCATAAATATCATCAGAAGTATATAATATTTATCTTCGAGAGAAGTGTACCACGAAGCGGGGTAAGTGTAACGTCATTCTTCCCAACATCAGCTAAAACATTTATTATAGCGAAGTTACTAAACCGAATCACGTACGCGATAAATAGTTCCCTTATTACTCTATTAGTGTTTAACCATTTGCCAAAGACGCGCATGTGGATTTTTGTCCCACCCCAGACGAGGTTAGTGCAGGGCCGGAAATAAGAAAAAAAATTCTATAGGACATGTGTCCAGTGATACCCACTTTGACTGGAAAACGTATAGGATATTGTCCACTGGAGTGCACAAAAATGTGTCACGTCTTCATAGTCAAGCTATCAAAACTTCGGAAAAAGTTACTGGTCAACCGTCCAGTTTTAAAAAAATTTATGCGATATTTTAAAATTTTATTGGCCAATGTCCAGTGTAGTGTCCTGTGCTTATTTCCGGCCCAGGGTTTGTGGGTTGATTGCTGGGGATTTAGTGCCAAACAGTTATAGAATTCACCCTAACAGGGTCCGATGCCAATCTGAAGTTTGTTGAGCGGGGAAGGAAATAAAAAGGGTGAGCCTGGGAAGAATGAAGTTACATAACTAAAGCATTAAGAGGATACAGAGTGTAATCCTTCTTCTATTATCCCCTTCTGGTATTAAATATTTCTCGCGGTTCTTGATAGATAGAAATAAATTAATAAACGACTTATGTACGAAGCTCTATTGAATTCCTGCGTGATGTAAACAATCCTTTCAAATTGCGCGTAAATTTCACAAAACAAAACTATTTATCGGGAGAACGATACTAATCGTACCCCGGTGTATTTTCCTCTTAATTACATGGAAGAAGCTCATAACACTGGGAACTTTCAAATATTAAGCTGAGTTAGGGAAGTAGTTCCTTCGTATAACCAAATGTGGATGAGAGGGAAAGTATGACAATGGCCATAGAGCCTGTGTTAAAAAACGCGGACATCAAAGTTTCGCCAATAACTATTTAGTTTACTACTGACTGATGGACTTGAAAACTCGCGATTGAAAGTAGTTCAGACATTTATGCTCCTTGGTTTAACCATAGCCCACTCGATCACGCGCATCACGGCGCAAGCTGCTCGCGCTATAGCTAAATTACCGGGATTTGTTTTAAACGTATCTAGTTTTATGTGCTCTTCTATTGCTTCGATAACCTTACTTAAATCCATATTATACCTTCAAATACCTTTTAAAACATTACCAGCTACTCTGTCCTGACTACAAACACAAATCGAGGAAGTTCTAGCATACACAATAGCAGACGACGGTAACAGCGTAACAGCGAATTAACACAAGACCTATTTTAAGGGAGTGAACAGGCCCAGTATAGCTACGCCAATAAAACGGTCAACTACGGCGAAACTCTGATGACCCGCGACTTTTGGCCATTTTCATACTTTTCCTCTCATCCACTTTTGGTATCACTACAAGGTTACAATTGCCACGGTGTTCTTGTGATCTAGTTTTCGGCTCGATAACGTCACAATTAAAAAAATATCAAGAGTACCCGACTTATGGCATTCAAGAAAATTATTCCGTGTATACCCGTTTAATTAACTCTAGAGGAGGACTGTACTACTCCATTGAAGCTACTGACCTAACAATAATTATTAATTAAAGCTTTATCTACGAAGAGATGTCCACACGAAGCCTGTGGTCTTATGTTACAATGAACACAGGGAGGGGGAGGCTATCCCCCATGCCACAGCTAACCAACAGCGCCCAACACTAACCTCAACACTTCATGGAAAAGAGAAACCGTGTTACGCCGCACAGAACCGCGGAAGAAAACTCCTTCAACGTGAGGGGAAAAAATGAATTACTCTACGCAGAATGCATTGTTCCCTGCTGTTCCATGTCCCGGTGCTGGCATCCAACCAGGGACCCTTTTTGCTACGATACGATATACGAAAGGGATAACCGCTAAGCCACCCCACTCGTTTTTGGAAAACATTTTCACCTTAATTACCTCTAACAAATTACAGTACGAGGACCTTACAGAGACAAAAAGAGCGCGCTGTCGCGATCGGGAATTAGGTCAACTTATTAAATTCCTTGTACGAGAAGTACTTAACATTATTGCTAAGTACTTAAAGCATAGCACGGCTCCAGTGGATCCACTAAAAGTTGCCTTTCCTTACAAACTCCAGGTTTGGCTTGGCGAAGCTAGAGGCATTTGTGGGCGGGATTTATACGTGCATGTATAAATCCCGCCCACTAGCCTTTGCCAAGCCAAACCCGGAGTTCAGGGGGAAAGTCCCCTTGTAGGGGATCCACTGGAGAGTAAAAAAAAATTGTATGCAGTAAATCTGTTTTCAGTAATTACCTTTATGGGGGGCTTCGAAACTGTTGCAGTGGGGGGCTTTGAAACTGTAGCACTGGGGGGCTTCGAAACTGTAGCACTGGGGGGCTTCGAAACTGTAGCAGTGGCGGGCTTATTAAGCAATGAATTATTCGTCTTAGGTTCCACTTTTGGGCTGTAAATCTCTTCGATTAACGCAACGTCTCTTAGAATAGAATCTTCTTCGTCCTCCAATAAGTACGAATCCAGATCGATTATTTCCGCATCTTCATCTTCACTTGGTATTGTAAATGGTACTGGATCATTGACTAGAACTATAACAGTAATTAAGTAATCTGTAACTATTTACATCACATTTGTTCAAAATTACAAGCTGATATCAAATTATCTCGCTAAATTTAAGAAAAAAAATACGAAGTTCTTTCAAGAAGAATTAAAATGGTGAAAATTAAAATCAGGGCATTTTTACTGATCGTTATCTTATTTGGAAAACCAATTAATAAGCATAGGGAATATGTCTAAATGATTTTTAAAAACAAAATCTATTCAGATTTCATCTATAAATTGACCAAGAGACTAACCGGAGTCTCCGAGATAATCTAGGCCCGTGCCTATCGCGAAGCGAGAAATTTTTTTTAACTAACTTAGTTCGCCGTGTTTTCTCGCTTGGGGGCGCTTTCAAAACCGTTAAATAAAAATAAGTTCAGCCTGGTGACCCCGTCAACTGCTACAATATTAGGGCAAGGCATAGACGTAGAGCGGATAGTAAAAAAACGTTTTAGAAAATTTCCGAAGACCTTTATTAAACAATCATTCCAAAGAAGTAAAGGATAAGAAAGCTAAGGTTAAAAAAAAGCTAAGGTTACGAAGGAGTAAAAAATTCCTCTTATGGTATAATAAAACTGTGAATTAGCAACTTCAAGAAGTTTTGTATTACTAAAAAAACAACAATGTTAGAATCTCATAATTACTTTGTTGTCCACACAATCTAACCAAAAGATTCAATAAAAAGTGAATAGCCCCTAAAACAATTACGTTAATTTAAAGGTGAAACCTTTCTCTTTCATAAAATTTTTATAATTGGCCCCTAAAATATCAACGACAATTTATGGAAGACCCCCTTCGCAACTGTAATAAAAGCACCATCTCGTACACATATTGGGTGAAAATATTTCCTCTATGAAACTGGATATTTTCCCACATAAAAATCGACACGCACGGGCCTAGATCATTTCGAAGGCTCCGGACTAAGAGAGTAACACTTTATGGACTATCACATCACGCAAATTGCGTATTCCATTTAAAGATCGAGAAGAGCTCGCGCTCGGAGTACCTTTTTTTTTACCTATCTCTGCTCGAGATCCGCTCGGAACTGATCTGTATAAAGAGGCAGATCAGTATGAATTGCGTGCTAAATCTGCAATGGTGTTTCGACGGGAAAAAGTAAGGTTAATAGCGTTTTCCTTTGGGTCCACGCGGAGCGCTCCCACGGAGGAATAAAACTAGGAGATCCTATTCTTCAAAAACAGTCTTTAACGAAGCTGGAAACTACTACTACCATTTTTATTGCTCCTTGGGAGCGCTCCGCGAGGACCCAAAGGAAAACGCTATAAAACTGCTCGTGAAATGATGCGTTTTTAACTACCCGAGCAATGATTTTGGCGATCACTATCGGATTTTACGGCGTAATAGCCGATCACGTCTCCAGCGATCTCAGAGCAGGTAAATGGAATACGGTACAAGCGTTGATCGTGGTAAATTTGGCTCGACATAGCATGAGCCATGAATTTATTCATTAAAAGACGAGGTAGAACGCGATTGGTTAGATGTGCATGTATACGAATCAGATATTTTTCTTCAATATTTCACAATGGATATATGTTTAATAATTAGTAGAGGTGTGAGAGTCCTCATTTTTAGGTTTCGAGTCCGAGTCCGAGAAAAGTGTACTCGTCGAGTCCATCGAGTCCTTAAAACATGGTTTCGAGTCCAAAATTCTTTAAACAAGCCCAAAATTCGACCAAATTTACTCTTTGTTTTCAAAACATTTTCTGTTTTTTTTTTTTTCAAACTATTTCAAAACTAAACATTAATAGTAATTTTACCTTTTTTAAATATGAAAACATCAGTAGCTGATAAAGTTAGCTATTAAGTTGGTAAAGAAAAATGGACTCGACAAGCCCTAAACGGGAAATTTTAGGCCTTGGAAAAGGACCCGGGTACCCGTTCGAGTCCTAGAAAAACCAGCTTCGAGTCCGAGTCCGAGTACTCGGACTCGAAGTCGAGTACCCGCACAGCCCTAATAATTATTACTTTTAAATTGGTTATTTTACTAAGAAAAAAACTTACAATTTGCTCTATCAAAAGGGCCTTTATTCTCTGTAAAGTAAGTCGTCTTGTAGGTGCCTTTTTGCTTGGCTAAACTTTCATTTTTCTTGGATTCTATTTTTAAGAGCTCCTGCGCCCCCTGAACCTATTAAAGGTCAAATAAAAATAATACATTAAAAAAAATCAAAGTAGCTTATTGTAATGACGAAGACGCGCTGTAATACGCTTCATATTGTTAAATTTTCAAGTTACTCTTGCGAAACGTTTTGCAGTTTTTGGAAGACTTTTCACACGCATAATTCCCATAAAAACTAATATATTTAACAGTAAAATTATATAAAAAAATTAGGGAAGAGTGTCTGGTCATATCTGCGAGGGAATACCGGACCTATAGAATTATTGATTTTCCTTGTGACGCCCTTTTAATCTTACTAGCTAGGTAGCGGCAATTTTGAAGAATACCACCTGCTCTTCAAAACTTAATAAATCATATACTAAAACAAAGTTTACACCTTCCTCTATTCATTGCACACCATTATAATGAGCGCAAACACTAATTCCATTGAAAAACTAATTAGATATATAGCAGTGCCAAAGGCTTCGCCGGGATTCGCTGTGATGATACACGAAGCGGCGCATGCGCACGCGTCCGTTACAAAAGAATAAATAAAAACAAATATAGCTTCAAACATTCAAAGTTTCAGTTTAAAAATGCGATTCTTTGATCACTGAAACTTCGAATGTTAGAAGCTATATTTATCTTTATCTTTTTGTAACGGGCGCGTGCGCATGCGCCGCTGCGTGTATCATCACAGCGAGTCCCGGCAAAGCCTTTGGCACTGCTATATATATAATTAGTTTTTCAATGTTAATTATTGTTTGCGCTCATTATAATGGTGTGAAATGAATAGAGGAAGGCGTAAGTTTTCTTTTGGTTTATGATTTAATAAGTTTGGAAGCGCAGTTGGTATTCTAATCGGAATTTGGATAGTAATAGTCAAATATAAATTACCAGGGTTGCCACTGAATTTTCAGAACCAAATTCCCTGACCTTTCCAGGTTTCCCCTGACCTTTTCTGAGATTTTCCCTGACCTTTTAGGCCGAAAGTGTTAATGTTTACAGCACGTTTTAAGTGCTTATAATTAAATAAACTCTCTTCATTAAGTTTCCCAATGTATTTGTTGCACCAAAATGAATAAAAAACATTTTAACTATAAATAACAGTCCAAGAATTTTTTTTAAAGGCATTTACTTCACATAAAAACAATTCTACACATTTTCAAGGACTGCCCTAGAGTTTTCTGAGTTAAGACAGGATGAGGAGAAACTTTCATTACTCTTTCAATAAAGACTTATTCCCAGAAATTTTACCCACTAAAATCAAATTCCCTGACTTTGCTGAAACTTTTAAAATTCCCTGAATTTTCCAGGTTTTCCCTGACCCATGGCAGCCCTGATTACTTTTGCACAGTTGATGACCCTTAAAGATGACTTTTCTACTACACAGTGGCTAAGCTCGGTAAAGGCTATAGTTAAACCAAAGGCAGGAACCAATCAGACCTAATGCACTAGGTCTGATTGGTTCCTGCCTTTGGAAAGATGAAATTCGTGTCCAGAAGGTTAGCCTTATTGGTAGGGGTGATAAATGGAGCCGCCTGTTGCTTTAAATAACTTGCCTTTTTAGTGATGTAATCGTTCTCATCACCAGTGGCGATAAAGTCGTTATTCTGGGGAGTTCCTTTAAACATCAAATCGTGGTCGCTGAGGCCAAAAAGCAAATCCTTCAGAGATTCCAGATACTTGATGTGCGCGTTTAATTCGGGACTCGTTCTTCGATTGTGGGCGTGAAGATTATGAAGTTGAACCTGAGTGTTTGAGTACGTTGGTTCATCAAGAACAAAAAGAGTACGCAATTCGCTATTGGTGAAGTACCTGTGTTTTTACCAAAAGAAAGAGCTAAATTAAATACATTTCAAAAATAATCTTAAAGGGAATGAGAAGCTTCGTTTCAAAAACCTCTGATTTACAGAACAAAAGATAGAATTAATTTCTGTGAATTCAAAAATATCAAGCTTTTAATTGACTCCGATTTCTGGTTACTTGGCGGCAATATGCATATGAAAATGCTTCATATGAAATTATTTCAAATCCACTTTTTATGAAAGGCTAAAACGTTTCCCGTGGGATGACGTCACAGATATATTTTTCACGTGAGATGGTGCCACTCTCTCCGCTATCAGACCCAGAGTTTAGACTGGCGAGAAGCTTGAGACGCGTATAGGATTCCCGCGCTTTTTTTCCCCCTCACGTCATAGTGACGTCATCAAACGGGCGAACAAGCTCGACAAGACAAAATTATTGAAATATCGAAACTGAGTTTTCGTGATTTTCCAATGGATTTTAAAAATAGAAACATTGGTTCAATTATATTGAAAACTTGATATTTTGAAAGTAGAGACTCGAAAGTGTAACATAATACCACTTTCGTGCTAAAATATGATATGAAATTGTAAATTCCCATTTCCATTAAGGTTTTAAGAGGAAACGGCAAAATTAAATTTGTGTACCTTCCAAAATTGAAAGGAAAAAAAAAACATCTACAATTTTTACAAACTAACTAATTAAGTAACTGAACCTTTCAACATGCTGAATCTCCCAAAAATTAACCATGGCATCACCAACGGATACCAAATTTTATTTAAAAGAATTACCGGTGCGGGTCACGATTTTGTTTGATGTCACTAGTGGCTTGTCTCGTAATGGAGTCTTTAAATATTTGTCTTCTGTAGATCTTTTCTTCAATTGTTCCACACGTGATGAATCTATAAACAACAACATCCTTTTTTTGACCAATCCTGTACGCTCTGTCTACCGCTTGAGCATCGGTAGCGGGGTTCCAACTTGGATCGTATATAACTACTCGGTCAGCCTCTGTCAACGTTAATCCAACACCTCCAACCTATATAAAAATAAATTGTTGAACTTTCGAAGTTGAATACTACCTCTTCGCTTGCGTTAAAGACCGGTAGCGCCATCTACACGAGACGAGGTAAGGTAAAAGACCGGTAGCGCCATCTAAACGAGGCGAGGTAAGGTAAAAGACCGGTAGCGCCATCTAAACGCGGCGAGGTAAGGTAAAAGACCGGTAGCGCCATCCAAACGAGGCGAGGTAAGGCAAAAGACCGGTAGCGCCATCTAAACGCGGCGAGGTAAGGTAAAAGACCGGTAGCGCCATCTAAACGCGGCGAGGTAAGGTAAAAGACCGGTAGCGCCATCTAGACCTGGCGAGGTAAGGTAAAAGACCGGTGGCGCCATCTAGACCTGGCGAGGTAAGGTAAAAAGACCGGTGGCGCCATCTAGACCTGGCGAGGTAAGGTAAAAAGACCGGTGGCGCCATCTAGACCTGGCGAGGTAAGGTAAAAAGACCGCTGGCACCATCTAGACCTCGCGAGGTAAGGTAAAAAGACCGGTAGCGCCATCTAAACGCGGCGAGGTAAGGTAAAAGACCGGTAGCGCCATCTAAACGTGGCAAGGTAAGGTAAAAGACCGGTAGCGCCATCTAAACGCGGCAAGGTAAGGTAAAAGACCGGTAGCGCCATCTAAACGCGGCGAGGTAAGGTAAAAGACCGGTAGCGCCATCTAGACCTGGCGAGGTAAGGTAAAAAGACCGCTGGCACCATCTAGACCTCGCGAGGTAAGGTAAAAAGACCGGTAGCGCCATCTAAACGTGGCAAGGTAAGGTAAAAGACCGGTAGCGCCATCTAAACGCGGCAAGGTAAGGTAAAAGACCGGTAGCGCCATCTAAACGCGGCGAGGTAAGGTAAAAGACCGGTAGCGCCATCTAGACCTGGCGAGGTAAGGTAAAAGACCGTTGGCGCCATCTAGACCTCGCGAGGTAAGGTAAAAGACCGGTGGCGCCATCTAGACCTGGCGAGGTAAGGTAAAAAGACCGGTGGCGCCATCTAGACCTGGCGAGGTAAGGTAAAAGACCGGTGGCGCCATCTAGACCTCGCGAGGTAAGGTAAAAGACCGGTGGCGCCATCTAGACCTGGCGAGGTAAGGTAAAAAGACCGGTGGCGCCATCTAGACCTGGCGAGGTAAGGTAAAAAGACCGGTGGCGCCATCTAGACCTGGCGAGGTAAGGTAAAAAGACCGGTGGCGCCATCTAGACCTGGCGAGGTAAGGTAAAAAGACCGGTGGCGCCATCTAGACCTGGCGAGGTAAGGTAAAAAGACCGGTGGCGCCATGTAGACCTGGCGAGGTAAGGTAAAAGACCGGTGGCGCCATCTACACTTGGCGTGGTAAGGTAAAAGCCTGATAGCGCCATCTACAGTACTTGGGAGGGAGATTAATGGAGTTCAAATCCCGCCGGAGACTTTTTATGCAATTTTAAATTTTATCACTTTCCGTATTATTTAACGGAATTAAAAGTGTTTACAGGATGCAGAGAGGTTAATTAATTAACAGAGAATTAAAACATTTGCAAAATGAAACGTCGCGGTATTTCTTTGGTTCAAAATTAACAACTCCTTCACTCGTGAATAGATGGCGCCACGAAATTCACACCCTATCACAGATAAGACGGGTCGAGTTTCTCCTCAAACATAAAAAAACGCGAGACCCGCCTCGAAATAGTTTGTAAAGGTTCTAATGTCTATGAATGAACTGTGTTCCATTAACTGCAATTAACTTACTGATATTTGATTACTGATATTGAATTAACTGTTTGATAATGGTTTTCTATTATTGAACTGCTTAAGTTTTAGTAAGTTTAAGGGAGAATGAAAGGGCCTTCATTAATTTTTCTAGACTGATAAAATACCACCAAAATCGTTAACAAAACTTGTTTTTCAGATAATCTTACACAAAATTTCGATAGCTGAAGTTATAAGAACACTCATTTTAGATAAACAAAGCATGTATTTCTATTAAAAAACCACTAAGCAATCTCAGTTGTGACGTCAGTACCTAGAAAAAACGTCAAAGGCTTAGCTTTGGCAGTGGGCGGCCATGTTTGGTACTGCTTAGGTTCTATGGGGGAAATAGCATGGGTGACATCACACAAAGGCTCCTGAGATAGCTCTAATCTTAGGAAAGAAAAAGTGAATGCTGTCTGCTAAAAGCTCACGTGGCGAGGTGGTAGCCTATTGGTTAAAGTTAGCACATCGACTTTGAAAATTTACATAAAATTAACAGAATGTGTTTGGTAAATTTTTCATCTCTTTTACCAACCCAAATCTATTAAAATTGATTGTCCGGCCATTTCATTCTCTCTTTATTAAACCGCCTCTAATTAAAGCATGACTTACTTGCGTAGTAAGAAGAAACACTGAAATGTTTGAGTTTGATTGAAACTTGTTTATTATGGCCTGTCTATCATCCAATTTAGTAACGGAACCATCCAATCTGATTAGTTTAAAACGCCTAAACAGTGTAACAGTAAAAAAAATTTGAATAAATTGAAAAGTTCTTGAAAAACATCTATAGCGCCATCTATTGACTACAGGGTGCTCGATTAAAGAAAAGGGCGGCTCCATTGATGCCCCCTAAAAGATGGCTTTCTACTACACAATGGCTAAGCTTGATAAAGGCTAGTTAAGCCAAAGGCAGGAACCAATGGGATCTAGTGAATTAGGTCTGAGTGGTTCCTGCCTTTGGCAAGGTAAAATTCGTGTCCAGAAGATTTGCCAGCATGTTAGGGGTGATCATGGAGCCACCTGTTACTTTAAGGGTGGTAGATCCAAAATACAGTGGGTTCTATGGGCCATTACGAGTCGAAAACGTTCTATGACATTTTGCTCTAAGGAATACCATTTAATTGTACAACTTACGATTAGAGTGTTTTACTGTGACCCTTCAATTAAGTTCAGGGTTCATACAACTTTTGGAAAACAAATTTCCCTGAGATTTCCAGGTTTTTCCCCATATACTTCCCTGAATTTTTCAGGGTTTTCCCCTATATGGAGTATCCTATGGAACAAATGTTAACGAAGGAGGGAGGGGGCGAATAGGACTATAACATACTCAAAGGGCATCCCCGTATGTCTAGTAGAACCAGAGTTATGAGCCTCCAAAGTTTAGTGTAATGCTATTCCTATGGAGGGTATGTTTATGAACATTTTGCTAAATTACTCGGCCCCAGTTTGTCTTAGTCCCAAGTCTTTAGTATGGTTGGATGGAGGGCAAATAGGACTATAACATACTCAAAGGGCATCCCCGTATCTCTAGTAGAACCAGAGTTACGAGCCTCCAAAGTATAGTGTAATGTTAATCCTATGGAGGGGGTTGTTTATGAACATTTTGCTTAATTACTCGGCCCCAGTTTGTCTTAGTCCCAAGTCTTTAGTATGGTTGGATGGGGGGCAAATAGGACTATAACATACTCAAAGGGCATCCCCGTATCTCTAGTAGAACCAGAGTTACGAGCCTCCAAAGTTTAGTGTTATGCTTTTCCTATGGAGGGTATGTTTATGAACATTTTGCTTAATTACTCGGCCCCTGTTTGTCTTAGTCCCTAGTCTTTAGTATGGTTGGATGAGGGGGCAAATAGGACTATAACATACTCAAAGGGCACCCCCGTATCTCTAGTAGAACCAGAGTTACGAGCCTCCAAAGTATAGTGTAATGTTAATCCTATGGAGGGGGTTGTTTATGAACATTTTGCTTAATTACTCGGCCCCAGTTTGTCTTAGTCCCAAGTCTTTAGTATGGTTGGATGGGGGGCAAATAGGACTATAACATACTCAAAGGGCATCCCCGTATCTCTAGTAGAACCAGAGTTACGAGCTGTTAGGCTTAATAAAGATTAGGGATTTGAGCGAAATGACTAAACTCGTTTCTTGACATGGTAATGATATTTAATAAAGGATTTAATTGTTACAAAATAATAATGGGGTCTAACTCTGACCTACGATAACACTCCTTTCCTTAGGAGGGTAAAAACGATACTAAAAGCAAACATCACATGACGGTGATGATGTCAACTAATAGGGAACATAATATTGTCGCGCCATCTAGGATGGCAGTATAGTTATAGGTCAAAGGTTAACAATACTCCCCCTAACTATACTACAATAAACTAATACTTTAGACAGTATTTAACCGTGAAATAACAAACAATATAAACAATAAATGGGAATCTCTTAAACCGTTAATTTTAACATTTTTACAAGACTAGCAAAATTAATCTTCGGTAACGCTTTAGTAAATATGTCGGCCACATTTGCTCGTGATCTCACGTATCTTAGGTTAAATGTTTCTTGAGCGAGGACGTTACGAATGAAATGGTATCGCACGTCGATATGTTTAGTACGGTGATTTTCAACTGGATTCTTCGTGAAGAAGATAGCAGCTTGATTGTCGCAATAGACTATCGGTGTCGGGAGCTGGATTCCAAAATATTTCTGTATTTCCTTTAGTACTGGAGTCATCCATAACAATTCCTTGGTTGTTTCCGTTAATGCTACGTATTCGGCCTCCATGGTAGAGAGACTAATTGTTTTTTGGCGAAACGATCTCCAGGAAATAGGAGAGGAACCCACATAACTGACGTAACCACAAGTGGATTTTCTTGTGTCGCGATTCGATGCATAATCACTATCAGAATATAGTCTTAAGCAGGCATCTTTTTCCACTAAGTAATGCAGTCCATAGTTGGAAGTCGAAATGATGTATCGCGTCAGTTGACATAACTGTTTCCAGTGATTTAGTCCTGGATTAGAGTTGAATTGTGAAAGAGCGATGATTGTGTACAGGACATCAGGTCGCGTTCTATGCGCTAGGTATAAAATGGATCCACTAACGCTTGGTAAGGCATGTCTTTCATCTGTTCTATGTCCTCCTCCATTGTAGGGCAATCGGTTCTGCTCAAAACGACGCTGGGACTCAATGGTAGGCTTACGGGTTCATCGCATATGATATTGAAACGCCTTGCAATTGAATCAATATAATGTGATTGGTGTAATTTGATACCTCCTCCGGGGAGTTCCACAAATTCGACTCCAAGCAAATTGCTTATTGGTCCCAAGACTTTGATTTCGTAGACTTTCGACAATGTCTTGATTACATCTTGCTTAGCTGCCTCAGAGTTCGCTATGACAATCAGATCGTCAACATAAACCAGGATAATAGCCTTTGTTTGTAGGATGTAAATACAGTTGGTTCCACTTAATTTGGAAAATCCATGGTCTGTAAACATGCGATCCAATTTGAGATACCATTGGCGACCACTTTGCGGTAGGCCGTATAATGCCTAAAGCATGGTTTTCACTTGGCGTAAATCAAGACTTTTCGCCCGACGTCAAGCGATAACCGAAAAAAAACCTAGTTACGCTGGACAGAAATTACGTTGAGTGTGGCGACATTAGCTTTCTATTTTTTCGGCCGTGTTCAACGTTAACGCTCTGCGCGAGCCAATCAGCAATAAGCTAGAGTCGTGACGTTATTTTCGACCACGCGTGTTCGGAAGAGGCAGTCTGCGGTCCGCCATGTTTTTATTTATTTCGTTCCTAATTGAGTTAGTGACTAGTACAAATCCCTGAGAATGCCAAAGTTCAATGCTTAAAGGTTTATTGAAGAGGTTAGAAACAATACAAATCTGTATGATGTTAGAATTAAAGATTGCAAAAAAAAAAAAAAGACAATAGATGGGCCGCAATTAGTGCAGTGTTCAGTTAATCTGTTAAGCCTTGGCTCCATTATTTGCATGAACTACGCTAAGTGAAAACGCTATAACGCTGCGCGACAACGTAAAAAACAAATCTGACGTTTGAAGTCCAGCTGCAAAGTAGTTTTTTACGGTCAAGTGAAAACCATGCTTTAGATACCTTCAAACAGTGGGTTGTAGCGTTTTCCGTCTCAAAGCCAGGGATCAGCTTCACATAAACTGCTTCGTTTAACTGACCGTATAAATACGCATTTTTCACGTCAAGATGGCAGTGTAACCAACCCATATTGACCACGAATAATGCCATGAAGAAACGGATCCATGTGAAATTTACGACTGGCGAGAATGATTCTTCGTAATCTACGCCCATGACCTGGTTATAGCCTTGTGCTACTAAACGTGCTTTATAGCGCGGTGTTTGATCATCCTTTCCTTTGATGGCATACACCCATCTACAACCAATGAGTTTGGTATTCTTTGGTTTTGTAACCGTTTCCATAACCTTTCGTTCATCTAATGTATGAACCTCCTCAGCCATAGCCTTCATCCAGGTCTCTTTCTCAGGGGACGCCATTGCCTGTTCATATGATGTTGGAGTTTGTATCTCGGTGAAGTGTGTCTCAAAAAATGTTTCTTCCTCATCTTCATCGTCAGGTTTCCTTGGTTCCTTAGCATTTCCGCCAAATGAGTATAGAGAAGGATCAAAGGGAACGTTCTTCGTTTCGCAATATTTTCTAATTTCAGGTCTCGATCTTAGTCTTTTGCCTTCCCGTGTTATGAAGTAAGAGTCAACCTTTCCTGCTGACGCTCCTGTCTGCCGAACGACATTCTTTTTTGTTAATCCAAGCGGTAATGGATTAGGGAGATCTGTAGGTTCCATTTCAGGATTCATTTCTTGAGCTTCAATGGTTTCCCCATTTTGTTCTTCTTGTTCATGTGATTCCATTTCTCCCTCCTCTTGTTCTTCGTCAAGGGTATCTTCATTTGGGTTTACGTCATCTGGGAGATCTTCTTCTACTGGCCAAAGCAACTGAACCTTTTCCTCTGGTTTTATGTCACTCTTTAACGCTTCTAATCCAATTCGATTCTCGTCGAATGATACATGTTTTGTCTCCTTGACAATATTTTCATCGGAAAACCAAATACGATATCCTTTCGTTTGTTTCGCATAGCCCAATAAAATGCCTGGTTTTGAACGTTGATGAAACTTGTGCTTTCTATGGCGTTTATGAATGTGAGTAAACGCTAGACATCCTATGCGCTTTAAATGCCTGCCACTCGGTTTCGTGCTTCTCCAGCATTCCATGGGAACTTCTTTGTCAAGTTGACTATGCTTCAGTCTATTTTTGAGATAGACAGCTGTTCGTACAAGCTCAGCCCATAAGAAGAGAGGTAGTTTTGCCTCAATCATTAAGGTTCTAGCCATATCTACTACAGTTCGATTAATCCTCTCAGCCACACCATTCATTTGTGGCGAGTACACGTTCGTTCGTTCGTGTTGGATTCCGGATTCTTGACAAACGTTCTCGAATCGCTTGGAACAAAATTCCATGCCATTGTCAGTACGAATGGCCTTGATTCGTTTGCCAGTTTCGTTTTCTACTGCAGTCTTGTATTCTTCAAAACAACGAAGAACCTCGTCTTTTGTCTTTATCGTATACACGGTGGTATGTCTGCTATAATCGTCTATGAAGGATACATAGTAGTTTGCTCCCCCTAACGAGGTTATGGGAGCTGGACCCCAGACGTCAGAGTGAATTAGTTGTAATATCACTTGACTTCTCACTGTTTCTAGGCGTTTAAAAGACTGTAAGGTACTTTTACCGGTCTTGCACGAGAAACATGTTTCTAGGTGTCCATTGTTTTTCTTCAGTCCAAGAAGCATGTCATGATTGATCATGAATTTTAGGTCTGCCTCATTTACGTGTCCCAATCGCTGGTGCCATAGCGTTATAACGTCATTAGGTGATTGACTCACGTAATTTGCCTCTAAATCGTTCTCTGGTATCTTCTTGGCATCTTTCTGGATGATTTCTGTTTCAATCGTGTACAGACCCTTCGTAAGAGTAGCTTCCAGTGCCACGGTGCCATGTGGAAAATAGACAGTACATTTCTTCTTGAATATTTCTATTTTATATCCAGCTTCATCTATCAATCGAGCTGCGATTAAATTCTTCCCCATGTGTGGCGTGTAGAGAACATTCTTCAGATGAAATGTATTCATTTTCTCTCTAATCTTTACTTTAATCCAGATATCTCCGACTCCTTCAGCCATAGATTGTCCCTCGCCAAGTGAGACTTTTTGTCGCTGAGGTGTAAACGTTGAAAACCAAGATCGGTCATTACATAAGTGATGTGTAGAAGCGGAGTCAAATAGCCAACTATTTGTTGCTTTACTGGTATAATTGACAGCTGCGTAGAACGCTCCTGCTTCTTCATCCTCTCTAGGGCTCTTTAATGTCTGTCGATGGCCCTTTACTTTCCTTTCTGAACGGCATTCTGTGCTTCTATGACCTGCGCGGCCGCAATTATAACAATTGCCTCGAAATACCGGTTTCTTTGAGCTATCGTTTCTTGGTTTTCCTTGGTGATCAGAATTGTTGCTATGTGGTGCCTTCTTATCTCCTTTACGGGATGTTGTCTTTACTTGTGTTGTAAAAGCGTCGACTGATTCGTGTGCTTTTTCCTTCAGCATTTGGCGCCCATATTCTGCCTCTAATGTGTCTATTAAATGTGATGATTCGAAGTCGTCATCATCAAGGTGATATAGGTTTTGTACCAACGAATCGTACGAAGTAGGAAGGGATCCAATTAATAGATAACACAAATCTTGATCTTTAATGGTTTCTCCCGCTTCCACCAACTGTCTACGTACGCTTAGTAAACGACCAACAAACGCTGACATAGGCTCTTCCGACTTATATTCTATTGAATAGAATTCCTTCCTCAGCACTCCAATTCTGGCTCGAGATTTTGGTTCAAAAGTGTCCTGTATCTTGTCCCATACTGCTTTGGGCTTGTTTAGACCATCAAGTATACTTCTGTAGTCTTGTCCTAACGTCATAGCTAGGATTGAATATGTCTTTGAGGCCTTACTTTTGTATCTCTGCTGTACTGCGTCAGAGGCTTCTATTGTCGGTTCAACTTCCACTCCAGTTATTATATCCCATAGATTTCTTTCTCTCAATATCATTTCTATTTCAAATTTCCAGTTGCGGTAATTTTTCGAGTCCAACTTCGCTACTTGTCCCGCCGAAAATGCGTTGCCTATGTCCGCCATTTTGGCGTGTTCCAACAAGTCTGTGTTTGGATCCTATCCCTAAGCCTTGGCCTGTCTGACTCAGCACTAACCAATGGTGGGCAAATTCGCGAACTTCTGAAATGCTTGTCACTCTCACTCTATGAATGATAATTCTATTAACTGACCCTTCTCACTCTCACTCTCAAACTGAGAGTGAAATCACGGGAATTTGAAAATCTCACTCCGCGAGGGAAAGTGGGCGCGCGCTTCCGATTTCCTTCATTACCAGAGAGTGAGAGAGTAGAGAAAATATTTGTTCACTCTTTATAGAAGAATGAGAATAACCTATTAATGTTATGACTCTCTCACTCAGTTTGAAAGGCTTTGAGCGTTCGCTTTGAGCTAGGGATTTTTCAGCGAGCGAGTGAAGTCTTGTTTTAACATGAAATGTTTACTGGGAAAATCTGGTTTAGGAAATCTACTAGATGGAGGTGTTTGAATAAGAAAGAATCTCTAACGAGGGAGTCGTCACTCAGCGTTATAGCGTACAACATGAGAAACCTTATTGTTCATTAAGTTGATTTGAATGACTTTGTTTATTTAGATGATTTGAATGACCTTGTTTATTTCGATGGCAATGATAATTTTAATTATTTTAATGACCTCGTTGATTTGAATTATCTTGTTGATTTAGATTATTTGAATGACTTCGTCGCTCTGAATGGCTTCATTGATTTGAATTTTTGACTTTGTTGATTAGGGCTCAGATTAATAACCCCTATCTGAGATTAGGGTTATTTGGATGGCAACAATGATTAGGATTATCGTGATGACTTTGTTGATATGGGATATTTGAACGACTGTTGATTGGGTTGAAATTGTTGATTAGGATTATTGGGTTGAAATTTTTGATTAGGATTATTGGGTTGAAATTTTTGATTAGGATTATTGGGTTGTAATTGTAGATTCGGATTATAGGGTTGAAATTTTTGATTAGGATGATTTGAATGACTATGTAGATATTTGATTTGAATGAGTAGGGTGATTTGAATGACAATCGTGATTTGAATGGGTCATTCGAATCACTATTGTCATTCAAATCACCCTAGTCATTCAAATCACCCTAGTCATTCAAATCACCCTAGTCATTCAAATCACCCTAGTCATTCAAATCACCCTACTCATTCAAATCACCCTAGTCATTCAAATCACCCTACTCATTCAAATCACCCTACTCATTCAAATCACCCTAGTCATTCAAATCACCCTACTCATTCAAATCACCCTACTCATTCAAATCACCCTACTCATTCAAATCACCCTACTCATTCAAATCACCCTACTCATTCAAATCACCCTACTCATTCAAATCACCCTACTCATTCAAATCACCCTACTCATTCAAATCACCCTACTCATTCAAATCACCCTACTCATTCAAATCACGATTGTCATTCAAATCACGATTGTCATTCAAATCACGATTGTCATTCAAATCACGATTGTCATTCAAATCACGATTGTCATTCAAATCACGATTGTCATTCAAATCACGATTGTCATTCAAATCACGATTGTCATTCAAATCACGATTGTCATTCAAATCACGATTGTCATTCAAATCACGATTGTCATTCAAATGACCCATTCAAATCACGATTGTCATTCAAATGACCCATTCAAATCACGATTGTCATTCAAATCAAATATCTACATAGTCATTCAAATCAAATATCTACATAGTCATTCAAATCAAATATCTACATAGTCATTCAAATCAAATATCTACATAGTCATTCAAATCAAATATCTACATAGTCATTCAAATCAAATATCTACATAGTCATTCAAATCAAATATCTACATAGTCATTCAAATCAAATATCTACATAGTCATTCAAATCACATATCTACATAGTCATTCAAATCAAATATCTACATAGTCATTCAAATCAAATATCTACATAGTCATGCAAAGTCATGCAAAGTCATTTAAATCATCTTAATCAACAATATAATTCAAATAAACGAAGTAAAAAAATAATTCATATCACCCCAGTCATCCAAATCACTTAAATAAGCTAACTCATAAGCTTTCTCATGTCGTACGTTATAACGCTAAGTGACGACTCCGTCGTTAGAGATTCTTTCTTACTCAAACACCTCCATCTAGTAGATTTCCTAAACCAGATTTTCCCAATTCCCAGTAAAAATTTCATGATAAAAGAGGACTTCACTCGCTCTCTAAAAATCACTTTCAAACTAATATAATTTTCATTCTCTGAGTGAGAGTGAGAGTGAGTGAAGTTCTCGAATTTTTTATATTTAAAAGTCCTTAAGAGTGATTTCGTCTCGACTCATGAAAGTCACTCCCGACAATAGAAAGAGGCATTGGTGAAAGAAACCTTATCACTCTTTTGGAAAAACATTACTTCGCGAGAGTGAGATATTGTAATTCGCGTGTATGAAACTCTCAAGCCACGAGTGATAACAAGTCACTCATTCTTGTCTCACTCTTTCGGCGCGAGAGACTTCTTTAAGAGAGACGAAAAATCTTTCGCAATGCGAGTGACATTCGCGATTTGCCCACCACTGGCACTAACCGGTAACCACGCTCTGCTACCACAATGTTAGGCTTAATAAAGATTAGGGATTTGAGCGAAATGACTAAACTCGTTTCTTGACATGGTAATGATATTTAATAAAGGATTTAATTGTTACAAAATAATAATGGGGTCTAACTCTGACCTACGAGAACACTCCTTTCCTTAGGAGGGTAAAAACGATACTAAAAGCATAGCCGACTTGTATAAATAAAGGCCTATAGGTGATCCTCGGTTTTTTTTCTGATATTGGCAATGGCCTTCGTGATCTGCCGCCGCTAGATGTCGTTCTTAGGGGGAAAATTTTGTGGCGGGAACTTCAAAACGAATGAAAATGCCAATAGGTGAAAGCTTACTTTTTGCCTTGAGGTTGGGTTTTTTTTTTTTTTTTTTTGAATAAAGTAAGGCAGTTTATTTAGAAGTAATACATTTACTTGATAACAATATATTTGTCTTTATCTCATTTAAAGTGCGTTTAGAAAAGTATGTTTTCTAATTTTCTATCACAGTACAATGTAATATTTTCAAAATAAGTGTTTTGATTAGTACCTAACATATGAAATTTTTTGAATCACATTACAACTTTGCATATTTTCGGGGGATCATTAGGGGTTTGACAAGCTTATCTAACATAATATCACATAAATTAATATATACATATCACAGTAGGATTGAAAAAGTTTAGTAACTTATTGCGTTATTGCATACTTTATAATACCTTAAGTATTTTGGCGAGGTAGAAACATTAAGGGTTCTTTGACAAAATCAGATACAAATCCTACGATGATTTATAATTTGTAATTTAATATACTTTTGATTTGTAATTATAATTTTTTATTTGAGGTTCATGTAATTTGGCCAACCCTGTGAATATGCTAGGGGTGTGCGAGCCCTGAATTTTCAGTTTCGAGCCGAGCTCGAGCCTTGAAAAATTTTTCTTATCGAGCTTCGAGCCGAGCTTTGATTTTCTTATCGAGCTCTCGAGCTTTAAGGTTTAGTCAAAAATTGGGTTTCGAGCCTTATCGAGCTTTCAAGTTAGTGAAAAATCGGATTTCGAGCCTTAAGAATGTTCTTCTTTTTAGATAAGACGACTTTTGATTATTCTAGCTTGTTTCAGAAGGAACTAATTGGCATTAACCTTAAGCTAAGTTTGCTAAGACAGTATCACGAAAGTAAATAAAAACAAGTATCAAACAGCCTTAAGTTTTTAAAAAACTAAAGACTGTTTGATTATTTGATACTTGTTTTCGGCGGGAAAAATGGCGCCAATTTCCTCCAACAACGCGGCTAACGTAGGATGATGAAATAATTTCTTTGTCTGGCATCATGTTTATCATGCATGCTACGAACAGAACATGAACTTTCTATATTGATGGTTCATGCTACGAATAACTCAAACTCAAACTATAAGAGCCAATCAAAAGTCGTCTTATTTATCGGACCTGGTTCTGTGTCACACCATTTCAAAAGCCAATAAGAATTAAGCTTACATAAACCCCTGCGCAGATCGAAAAAGTAGTATTTCGCGCATCCAGGGTTTTTGAGAGATGGTTGGGAACTCAATTTTGGCTATCGAGCTTTAATCGAGCTTTGGGTCAAGGCTCGAAAACGTATCGAGCTTTTCAAAAATCGCTTATCGAGCTTCGAGCCGAGTACTCGGCTCGAAGCTCGATCGAGTACTCGAACCTTTTCGAGTACTCGCACATGCCTAGAATATGCCTATATTTACCAAAACATTACTGGGGTATTTTAGGGCAAGGAATGGGGGTGGATACGAAATCTGAGAGAAATACGCCCCTTAACTGCGGAAACGATTGGGTCTGGTGGGACACTGAAAATGGGGGAGGAATAGGTATATATTAATTTAAGTGATATTATGTTAGATAAGCTTATCAAACTCCTAATGATCAACTATGCCAAAGATATAAGTGACGTTGAAGAAACAGTCAAAACGTACAAATAAAAACCCTTACCCCGAAAATATGCAAAGTTGTAATGCGATTCAAAAAATTTCATATGTTAGGTACTAGAGAGTTTAAGCATCCCCTAAACGCGTACGTGTAGCTACCTTCCACAGTGCATTAGACCAATGCATTGCCAAAGGTGGCTACACGTACGCGTATAGGGGATGCTTAAACTCTCTACTAATCAAAACACTTATTTTGAAAATATTACATTGTACTGAGATAGAAAAGTAGAAAACATACTTTACTAAACGCACATTAATAACATAAAGACAAATATATTGTTATCAAGTAAATTTTTTACTTCTAGAAAAAACTGCCTTACTTTATTCAACAAAAAAAACCCCAACCTCAAGGCAAAAAGTAAGCTTTCATTTTCATTCGTTTTGAAGTTCCCGCCACAAAATTTTCCCCCTAAGGGCGACATCTAGCGGTCGCTAAAAAATTGGTATGCCGCCCCATGGGTAGCTTCCTACCTATAGGCCTTTATTAATACAAGTCGGCTATGCTAAAAGCAAACATCACATGACATGATGTCAACTAATAGGGAACATAATATTGTCGCGCCATCTAGGATGGCAGTATAGTTATAGGTCAAAGGTTAACACGAGCCTCCAAAGTTTAGTGTAATGCTTTTCCTATGGAGGGTATGTTTATGAACATTTTGCTTAATTACTCGGCCCCTGTTTGTCTTAGTCCCTAGTCTTTAGTATGGTTGGATGAGGGGGCAAATAGGACTATAACATACTCAAAGGGCACCCCCGTATCTCTAGTAGAACCAGAGTTACGAGCCTCCAAAGTTTAGTGTAATGTTAATCCTATGGAGGGGGTTGTTTATGAACATTTTGCTTAATTACTCGGCCCCTGTTTGTCTTAGTCCCAAGTCTTTAGTATGGTTGGATGGGGGGCAAATAGGACTATAACATACTCAAAGGGCATCCCCGTATCTCTAGTAGAACCAGAGTTACGAGCCTCCAAAGTTTAGTGTAATGCTTTTCCTATGGAGGGTATGTTTATGAACATTTTGCTTAGTTACTCGGCCCCTGTTTGTCTTAGTCCCTAGTCTTTAGTATGGTTGGATGACGGGGCAAATAGGACTATAACATACTCAAAGGGCATCCCCGTATCTCTAGTAGAACCAGAGTTACGAGCCTCCAAAGTTTAGTGTAATGTTAATCCTATGGAGGGGGTTGTTTATGAACATTTTGCTTAATTACTCGGCCCCTGTTTGTCTTAGTCCCAAGTCTTTAGTATGGTTGGATGGGGGGCAAATAGGACTATAACATACTCAAAGGGCATCCCCGTATCTCTAGTAGAACCAGAGTTACGAGCCTCCAAAGTTTAGTGTAATGCTTTTAATATGGAGGGTATGTTTATGAACATTTTGCTTAATTACTCGGCCCCTGTTTGTCTTAGTCCCTAGTCTTTAGTATGGTTGGATGAGGGGGCAAATAGGACTATAACATACTCAAAGGGCACCCCCGTATCTCTAGTAGAACCAGAGTTACGAGCCTCCAAAGTTTAGTGTAATGTTAATCCTATGGAGGGGGTTGTTTATGAACATTTTGCTTAATTACTCGGCCCCTGTTTGTCTTAGTCCCAAGTCTTTAGTATGGTTGGATGGGGGGCAAATAGGACTATAACATACTCAAAGGGCATCCCCGTATCTCTAGTAGAACCAGAGTTACGAGCCTCCAAAGTTTAGTGTAATGCTATTCCTATGGAGGGGGTATGTTTATGAACATTTTGCTTAATTACTCGGCCCCTGTTTGACGCAAATTTCCCAGATTTCCCTGAATTTTACTAAAAATTCTAAATGTCCCTGAATTTTCCCTGAGGTTTTTGTCAAGTATTTATTTCCCTGAGGTTTTTGTCAACTATTTATTTCCCTGATTTTTACAGGTTTCTCCTATTTTCCAGGTTTGTATGAACCCTGAAGTTTCAATTTAGTTTCTTACTTAAATTAAAGGGGTCATCTGTGAAACACTAATCATGAAACGTAAACGGTGGCCTTGCAACAAGATGTCATACAACATGCTTTACTCAAAAAAAAAAAAAAAATCGGCCAATAGAACCCACTGCAATTCGGCTAAACCATGCACCCTTAATAATTATTCTTTTAGAAACATGACGCGTAATGTACATACATACCTTTCATTGAGAATCTTTTCAATGATATCTAAAATTTTCTTCGACATGGAAAAAACTAATGTCCTGTGACGTTGCTCCCTTAGAGTTTCCAAAAGTGAAATGAGAAATTTCATTTTCCCAGATTCTTTCAAGAGCAGACTAGATTCAACATTGAGAGACACTTGGTCCTCTTGCGAGTCATTCAGCATAGAAGCCTCGCTAAGAGCAATATTAACCGTAACTTAACATTACAAGAGCCACAATAATTACGCTGTTTTGTAATTATACCACATACTTATTTCCATCATTCAAAGCGAGAATCTTACAAGCTCTCTTGGTAAAAAGTCTCGGGTGATCGCAGATTTTTTTCAAAGTAACCAGTTGCACGAGTGGGGACATGGTCGACATCAAAGCCTATGATAACGATAGAAATTCCGAATTAATTCTCTTGTAGTCTATTGAAATTGCTGCTCGAGGGTTCTGTTAAATAATTTCCGTATTCCATTTGTGTCAACAATCTTGTCTCTCTCGGTCATATTTTAAGACGTAATAGAGCATTTTGCGAGCGACCTCGGAGCAGTAAAATGGAATACGCCACAACATTCTAAATTATGAAATACAATGAATATGCAGACTACGAAAAAATACAAGTAACACAGGGATATTTTACTCCAGTCTCTAGAGTGTAACAATGAAACTACAACGTCCGAGGGGGAAGACACTTGAGAACTCAGGTGTACAATATGACTTGAACTCAATGTACTGTCAAAGCTGAACTCCGAGTTCTGAAGGATTTGAACTCTATGCACTGTCAAAGCTGAACTCCGAGTTCTGAAGGATTTGAACTCTATGCACTGTCAAAGCTGAACTCCGAGTTCTGAAGGATTTGAACTCTATGCACTGTCAAAGCTGAACTCCGAGTTCTGAAGGATTTGAACTCTATGCACTGTCAAAGCTGAACTCCGAGTTCTGAAGGATTTGAACTCTATGCACTGTCAAAGCTGAACTCCGAGTTCTGAAGGATTTGAACTCTATGCACTGTCAAAGCTGAACTCCGAGTTCTGAAGGATTTGAACTCTATGCACTGTCAAAGCTGAACTCTTTTGAACTCAGGTGTACACAGAGATCTAGAGCGTCTACCCCCTCGCAACGTCCCAACAATGGGCCATGATGACCTCAATAAATTGATATGTCACTAGCTCCTCCCAAATCTCATCTATCATGGCGGTACCAAAATAATTCCCAGTGTCACTTCGGCTTTTAACCGAAATAAGCCAATAGTTGTTGGCCAAGTTGTTTTAACTATAAAAGGCTTAATTTCGCCCAAGAGTTAATCCAAACTAAACTGACTAAAAACAATGTTAACATCGACATCTAGCAAACGTTCCTAAACTCAGATTGAGGGACTAATATTTCTATTTCAATAAATGTACCTGAAATGTGAGTACACAGTGCACTGCTCTCTACAATATTGTGAGAGCTACAAGACAAGTGCACTAAAATGGAATCGCAATAATGTGGAAATATGCAAAACGATCGAGTTCACGATTTATAAAATGGCATGGAAGTTCCTCGTATTAAACCAGGGACAAAAGACATAAGATGGAAAAGATGGGCAACCTGCGGAAATTTAAGTCTCCCAGTGTACCTTAAACTCTATTATTAGGAGTTACTGGTCCTCGGGACCAGTTTATTAATTGCAAATCTATAGGAAAACTAAGGTGGAACCAGTCCTGACTCCTGAGAGTACACCATTTTATAATTTTGGACAATAGGGGGCTTAGTGGTCCCAAGGACTAGTTTGAAAAATATTCTTCTTTCGAATCTAACCTAGCATCACATTGTACTTTTTTGTTCCTAAACTCGTTTACAAACACTAATTATTCGATTCCTATACCATGTACTACTCTTGAAACGTTTTTTTTATTCCAGCTACATTTTCTTCCACACTATTTCGATTCTGAACCTGTTACAACCCCATTAAAATTTCATCCCACTAAATTCTTATTCCCCTTTTCCCAATTCCACGCAAATCCATCCAACTTATGATCCCATGGCACATTTTCCTTCCACATCATTCGTTTGCACTCAAATCCGGAATTCCCTGCCAAAACTGAAGTGAAAAGCCGAGAGAGAGAGACGGGAACAGTTTTCTCTAGCCCTTTCAGTGAACTATAGAGCTATTTCAATTCGGGGGGGAAGGGAGAGCTTTTGAGGCGGGGTTTCACCAGTCCCCGCCTAGGCGGCATATTGTGCGGAAATTTAGCATATAGTTCTTCAGCGGCCCGCACGGAGGGAGGGTGAAAACCGGCTCCGTTTATTGGCAGGTCCAACTGTGCACGACGTTTCCCCCTTTCAACTGATATAGCTCTCTAATCTAAATGTTTCTTACAAAAACCAACATTCTCTGATTGTTAAACCGAAAAATATTATATATCTAAATATTGAGACTTTTTGTAAAGTATAATTGTGAAACCTTGTGGTAGTTAGTCTCATTCCGAATTAAACAGTAAACATATGTACAAACAGAAAGTATATAGTTTGACGCTAGTTATGGTGGAGTAACACAGGAGGTACGCGTACATTCTTGTATAGCAATGCCTAGTGAAAGGCTTAGTCCGACCAAATAAGACCACAAACCTCCATTAACGGATTTTCACGCGTCATTCTCAAACGAACTATCAACTTAAGCTGTAGCATTACAAAGTATAGGTAGCGTCACATAAAGAATTTATACTACTAATAGTAGTGCTATAAAATCCTTGTCACACTTATAGAACATATCTTACTGCAATATGAAGAGTACTTACCCTTTTAACTTCATCTGATTTAAGAAACTGTTCATAAATGTTTATTTGCTGGGGAGATAAATATAGCCACACAACGAACTCGTTCTTCCTGGGTAACTTTGCGCTAAAATAAAAATATATGATATTCAGTCGCATCATAGGACCAGGAATAGTGACCAGCTGCCCTGTTGAGTGGAAACCAACCCCAACCCCAGCCACATCAAATTTAACTTTCAATTTGCCATTTAACTGGCCGTTACTGCAATTTTACTCCAGAGATTCTAATTTCCTCGAGCGAGGCGAAAGCGCCAAGAATCAAACTTTGTCATCTGAAAATTAAGCCCTGTATGCCTCATATCTGGGTGATAAGATGGCAAGCTAACCCCATAGGATTCATGGTGTGTTAGGTATAGGTTTATATTTAGTATGCCTATGTTGAGAACTTTTTAGGCTCAATGGAGGGTCAGGTTGCCGTCTTCTAGGCCATTTTCTGACTCTCGTCGCCGCTCTAGGGAGAAAACGCGAAAGGAACCCTGGCTTATTCGATATATACTCTGTTCCAGCAAAGAGAATATACCAAGAGGAGCAGAAACTTTGGAAATAGGGAGTGGCTCTGAATTTGGAGAAACTAGTTCCAGTTGTTCTAGTGACCGTGTCGTGTACTTTTGTACTACCTTTTGTACGTCAACGTTCAACCCAGAGATCAACCCTTTGCCACCACCAAAATTAAGCAGCCGACATAATTTAACCAATAAATAGCGTCGCTGCTAAGCCAATCAACAAAAACAGGATCTAGTTTCTCCAAAACCGTGGCCGGGCTTTTCAAAAGCAAAGCTCAACTTTCTGCTCCTCTTGGTATATTCTCTTTGGTTCCAGCTTCGCTCGTAGATTTCAAGATATCAAAGCATAACTCGCATCGTAACTTCATCTCGTTCTGCTTTTCTTGATTTAGAATGTCTTTGCTAGGTCATCATGGAGTCCAAACTGTGCCAGCCATTTTATTTAATTTTGAACATGATGCCAGGTGCGAAAACATGCATCGGGCAAACATCCGCCATTCTCCGAGTGTTCAGCTCTTTTCTAATATAATTTAAAAAAGGTTCAAACTAGGGCGTCAATTTGTTGAATTTATTGACGTTGCTAAATGACTCTAAAACAAGCAGCCCAAATTGAAAAAAATCGAAAATGTAAACCCAAACGTTTCGGCTGCTGGTTTTAGAGTCATTTAGCACAAATTAACCGTTAGTGCGATTAAAATTCAACACCATGATGCCCTAGTTTGAACCTTTAAAATAATATATTAGAAAAGAGCTTAAACCTCAGAGAAAATCTGTTGGCTAAGACTAAAACACTTGGTGAAAACGCAGCCGACGACTCGAGGTCGAGGAGCCGTACGAGCGGGATTTTTTTTTTCGACAAGAGAGAGCGCAACATTCTGATTTTTTTCCCGCGCGGGCGAAATGAGAAGAAATCGCTGGATACATTACGTCTATGGAGCCTGAGTAACTTATAGGGAGCTAACATATTATTAACTCATGGTAGAACCCAAGTTATGGTCCCTTGAAATCTACGAGGTTTCACCTTAAAGGAAATGAGAAGCTTCGTTTGAAAAACCTTTGATTTATATAACAAAAGATAGAATTAATTTCTGTGAATTCAAAAATATCAAGTTTTTAATTCTCCGATTTCTTGTTATTTGGCAATATGCATTTGAAAATGCTTCATATGAAATTATTTGAAATCCACTTTTTATGAAAGACTAAAAAGTTTCCCGTAGGCTGACGTCACAGATATTTTTTCACGTCAGATGGTGCCACTCTCTCCGCTATCAGACTCAGAGTTTAGACTGGCGAGACGCTCGAGACGCGTAGAGGATTCCCGCGCTTTTTTCCCCCTCAGGCCATAGTGACGTCATCAAACGGGCGAACAAGCTCGACAAGACAAAATTAGTGAAATATCGAAACTGAGTTTTCGTGATTTTTCAATGGATTTTAAAAATAGAAACTTTGGTTCAATTATATTAAAAACTTGATATTTTGAAAGTAGAGACTTGAAAGTGTACATAGTGTACATAATACCACTTTCGTGGTAAAATAAGATATGCAATTGTAAATTCGCATTCCCTTTAAGCTAAAAACGTTTCCCTAAATTAACAGTCGGCATCCAATTAACCGTCATATTGATGCCCATATAAACTTTCTATAAAAAATTACCAAGATTTGGAATGGGGGTTGACGTTTTCTTTTGCCTCAATAGTGTCAGCTTTCGTTCTTCTCAGGAAATAAGGCTTAATTAAATCCCTAAGGTTTTCCGCCATTTTTGTTCCGAGCAATATCTGTCCTGCAGTGGCACCTTTTTCACGCGACTGTAACGAAAAAAGAAAAATACTAATCACCATGATGTACTTAATGAAAGCCAGATGAAAATTCAGAATGTGTGGATGATCCAAAAAGTGTGCTTAGAACATAGAATGCAGCGTTCTATGAGCGATTTTGAGACAGATGTTGTATGGACGTATTTTCTATTTTGCCCTAAGGGCAACTGTTTACAAGTTATGATTATTTAGCATTGTCCTTCAGTTTATTACTAAAATCAGAAGTAAGATAAGGGACTTGAGCTAACCAAATTCTTCACTCGGCGAAAGTGAATATTCTTGATAACACACGAACGGTTGGCCCTCTAGTGGCGGTTTCTGAATTTTCCCTCCAAAACGTGAGACGCTCGTGGCGTTAGACGGCCGAACTAGATTCAAGCACCCGCGTTCGTGTTCCGCGGCCTTAGGTTGAGGGGAAGGGGGTAAGAAATTTTTTTGAAACTCGACCAATTCTTTTTCTCTCTAGTGTAGGCGCGATGGAAGCGGCATAAAATCCTCAAATTTCTTCACTAGTGCCAGGATCTATTACCAACGCTTGAGCACTTTACTTCTAGTCCCTTATCTTACTTCTGCTAAAATTTAAGGGGTCATCCGTAAATAACTCCAATCACAACTTGTAAATGGTGGCCGCCTGACAGTGAAATCTCATTTTAGACCCAAAATAAGTCCACTGTTCTTCGGTCCTAGCACCCTTTTTGTAACACTGTATATTTTTACAGATTGGGTGGTGGACAAAAGGATATGGAACAAATTGCTTGTATCGCGATGACATACTGTTCCCCACCGCTATAAGTGATGTGACACTCACTACAATGCCACATAGTTTATACCTTGTCCACCTGAGAGCCACTGACAAACGCTATGTTGCATACAAATGTGGCTTTCAGTGATAAAGGTTTTCGTGTCCTTATCCAAAAATGGACCTCCAATTATTGCATAAAATTAGTCCAATATAGACCAGCTTTTTATTTATATTTCACGTTGACCGTTCACGTAAAAATTACGTGACTTACACGTGATTATCATTGGTTTTAAGAGTCATATTATCACCCGTTATTGACCCAAGATGACAAATAATCACCCGTTATTGACCCAAAAGCCACCCGACATGGTTAATTCTCAAACACAAGTGATAATCATTGACACGTTGTGTCACGTAATATTCACTTGTACTTGGTAACAATCACGTGAAATTCATGTAATATCTACCTATTTATCATGTAATATCTACCCACTTATCATGTAATATCTACCCATTTATCATGTAATATCTACCCATTTATCATGTAATATCTACCTATTTATCATGTAATATCTACCTTTTATTCATGTAATATCTACCTATTTATCATAGGTATCATTTTAGTAAGGGTGAGTACTTTTAACGAAGTTTAAACTAAACCATGATTCGTGCAAAAAAAATAAATTCATATTTCTCAAAAGAAGGATGGTCAGACGAAATTAGGTATGTTACTCAATGGAACTAATTCAAACCAGACCGTAAAAACGCCACAATTATTACTTACCTTATTGATGGGAGTTTCATACTCCCGTTTGAATGTGGCAAGGTTACCAAGAAGTGTACCTTGGTGGCAGAAATCATACAACGCCCACAATTCCTAAAGAAAAAGTATTGTTTCGTAAATCTGACAACTCGCAACTTAACTTTCCTCAATCCTAAATGTATAACAAATTAGGACTAAGAACCAAACAAGTGGGATATCAAATTAAATCCTAGGAATAGAGCTATCTCTGTTGTGACGTCAGCAGTGCCTAGGAAAAACGTCACGAGCTTAGCTTTAGCAGGCAGTGGGCGGCCATGTTTGGTACCGCTTGGTTCTATGGGAAATTAGCATGGATGACGTCACGCTAAGTCTTCTGAGATAGCTCTATTGGGCTATTTATAGTTGCCGAAAGGAAACCGCGGCTCCAGTCGATCCCCTACACGGTGACTTTCCTCCTGAACTCCGGGTTTAGCTTGGCAAAGGCTAGTGGGCAGGATTTATTCGTGCATGATTAAATCCCGCCCACAAATGCCTCCATGGCCTTCGCTAAGCCAAAACAGGAGTTCGTAAGGAAAGTCACGTTGTAGGGAATCCAACGGGCTTTGCTTTAAATCCTTTTACACAGTTACACTTCAAAGTTGACCACCAGTCTGGGAAAAAGCACACTTACTCTGGCCCAAAACCGGTTTATTAATTGCTTGGACTAGTCTTTAAATTCAAGAAGTGGGGTTACTGGTCCTCGGGACCAGTTTATTCATTGCAAATCTATAGGAGAACTAAGTCTGGGACCAGTCCGGAGACCAGTTTATTATTTCGGATCCTAGGGGGTCACTGGTCCCAAGGACTAGTTTAAAAAATATCCTTATTTCCCAGACTGTTGACCACCCCTTAGTTCTATGGTCACTGCACAAACTATCGTAATGCATATAATATACATGAACGTTCGTAGAAATAACTTCTGTGTAAAGTTACAATCTTCACTGCTCTTTCCCTTAGAATCAGTATTTTACAAAGTTGATCCAATCGAACAGTTCTATAGAACTACGCTAAGCCTTAATAAGCAAGTACTTAATTACCTTTAGATTATTTTGGATAGGTGTTCCGCTTAAAACAAGTCGATGATGAGCACTAAGTTCGTGAGCAGCCTTTGTAGTCTTAGTTGGATTTTTGATCTTGTGGCCTTCATCCAATATTATGTAATCCTGTAACACAAAAGGGAAAGTCGACGTTAAATTACAACGACACAAGAAAGAATGAACTTGAGTATTTGAAACAATTGAAGACTAGATAGTTTAGGTCATGCCTATCATTTACGCCACTGGCCTAGTACTGTTTCAAGAGGAACTTGGAAGAAGAAGACAGGGACAAAGGTACTTCTGCGCCATCTTTTGGTCATAACAGCATGGATTAAGTAACACTACGGATTGTTCACTAACCGTGTTTCCCATGTAATTCTATCGCCAACTACCTGTTCCTAATTATTCCTTGATTCCCCTCTTCATTCCCCCAATTTATTGGACCAAAACGGATGTAGATATAGCGCCATCTCTCGGCAAAATAAATCGTTTTTGCCCAATTTGGGTAGGATTTCAATTTTGACGTCATAGGACACCTGATTATTGGTCCAATTTTCTTATAACTTCCTGTTAGGGATAGTAGCTGCTGCTAGGGGGCGTTTGGAACATGCATGCTTTATCTTTCGAGGGGAACGAACTATCCCTAACGTTAGTTAATCCATGATAACAGTGAGGTAGTACTGTTCACGGGTCGAGCTGAGCGAGCTTTTTTAAAGCTCGGCACAGCTCGAGTTGAAAAAAACAGCGGCTTGAAAATAATCGAGCCGAGCTGCCATGGTTAACGTATATAAAATTCTACGGACCGCTATTGGTGGAGAGAAAAAGACCAAAAAGGAAAGCACTCTTTTAGTGACTAAGCTCGCGAGTCTTAGTGGCTCGATGTGTATCGGCTTGGCTTGGCTCTGCCTTAAAAAACTCGCTCGTTAACAGGGTTCATACAACTTCTGGAAAACAATTTTCCCTGAGATTTATGGGAGGTTTTTCCCCATATACTTCCCTGAATTTTCCAGGTTTTTCCCGTATAAGGAGTATCCTATGGAGCAAATGTTAACGAAGGAGGGGGGGGGGTGGCAAATAGGACTATTACATAATCAAAGGGCATCCCCGTATCTCAAATATAACCACAGTTATGAGCCACCAAAGTTTAGTGTAATGTTAATCCTATGAACATGCATTTTTGCTTAATTACTCGGCCCCTGTTTGACGAAAATTTCCCTGATTTCCCTGAATTTTACTAAAAATTCAAAATTTCCCCGAATCACTGAGGTTTTTGACAACTATTTAATTCCCTGATTTTTCCAGGTTTTCCCGGTTTTCCAGGTTTGTACGAACCCTGGTTAATTAATCGAGCCACCAAATTGTCGGCTCGGCTCTGCTCGCTCGACACGAACCCGAGCTGCCTCGAGCTCGTGAACAGTCCTACACCTACAGTGAGTGGTCATACTACAGAAGGATTACTTCTTCGCGAATATGGCAATAGGTTTGAAGTACACAGTGACGGAAATTTTAAAAAATTAATTTATAAAACGACAGTTACCCATGAAAATTTTTGACCATTGTAAGCTTTCTTCTTCAGTTTATCCACACAAGATACAAGTGTCCCGTAGCTCGTTAGCAGCACGCCTCCATTATTCTGAATTCTTGACAAATTGTTCTCCCTATTTTTACCGGCACCATGATAGCACAATGTTTTGAATCCATTTCCCCTACATAGAGAAATAACTAATAGTTAAGCGCACCCAAAAAATTAAGTTAATAAAGATTAAATTAAATTAAACATTTACCATTTTGCAATTTCAGATTGCCAATTGGTAATAAGAGAAACTGGCATGACAATCAGGGCTGATCTGATAATCTTTGAATTTAGTAACCCGGTTAAAAAGGCTATCACTTGAACGGTTTTACCAAGGCTGCAGAAATTAAAGTCATAACGAAAAATAAAATTTAATTTCAACAGGAATAGATTTAATTTTACAAGTAGGAATGGAGAACGTTTAGTATTTACTTCAGTCCGACTCATAGACCACCCAGTATAGAGCCCCTCCCTCCAACACGTAACGAAAAGTTTAAATTATCTTATTGGCTCACTTAAACTACGTTTTGATGACGTTGCTGACGGGGACGGCGAAAAATACGTAATTCCTTTTTACCTCTGTAGCTATGACCCGCCTCTTCTATCATACCCCTCCGTCCCGTGGAAGGGGGTCCCAGACTTTGACGCGCGCCCAGATTACTCTGTTCTCTATTCCTACTTCTAAAATTAAATCTATCCCTGGTTTCAATGACTGAACAGACAGACTATATGAATAATTTCACACATTATGCAAATACACAAAAGCACTAGGTCTAGCAACTGACAGAAATACAAGGGCTCAGCAATGAATGTCATAATTCAGGGTTTGATTAAAAAACCAACGGGCTTTATTGCGTTTCATCCACCATAAAAAACCAATTTAATAAAACCAAGAAGTGATATCTAGTTTATTAGGGAGAAGGTATAAATTCGCCACATTTCCAGTTTTATCTCCAGTCCAAACGTAGGTCCGGAGTTAATCCCCGCCTCTAAATTACAACCAGCATCTCATTGGTTCCTGAGAATGACGAAAATTACGTATTTTCCGACTGAGGAGAGGCGAAATAGCCCGGCCTCCTTTTCCGTCCCACCTTGTATTTTGCAAGGGGGACCGAGTGGGACTATGGCGCGCGAATACTTAGGCATCTTATATCTTCTCCCTAATAAACTAGATATCACTTCTTGATAAAACCCATCACTAAGATCTTCAATTTTGGTGAATTTGAATGCTAGAATAATTTAATTTTAAAGATAGTTTAAGATTATTGTTTCAACTTCAAAAGCATATTATCTAAAAATATTTATTATTTTTTATGAAACATTTTAAGACATTTTTCTACTAAGCATTGACTTTTGAATGACAATTTCTACAATACACGCAACCCTTGACGCATCTGCGAAAGACAAAAAACCAAAAATCCCAATAAGACCCGTTCAGTTGGTTTTTTTAACCTGTCATAAATTGTTGTTTCATGGCCGGAAATAAGGAATATTTCTTATAGGACATGTGTCCAGTGACCCCCGTTTAGCTGGAAAATTTATAGGACATTGTCCACTGGAGTGCGCAAAAATTGTGTCGCGTCTTCATAGTCAAGCAATCAAAAACTTAGAAAATTTATTGGTCAAAATGTCCAGTGACCCCCTTAGTTTTTAAAAAAATTATGGGACATTTTAAAATTTATTTGGACAATGTCCAGTGTCCTGTGCTTATTTCTGGCCCTGGTTACTGTGTTCAGTGATTTTTTTTACTAACTGATATATCCTTCAAAGGCTGAATGAAAACCAATGAACGATTAATGTCGCATGCGTAAACACTAAACACGAAAGATCCCGTATAAATCTATCAATTTTGAGCGCCATCTATGATGGACGCACAAAATTAAAAACCTCAGCGGGCCTGTCAACAAAGAGAGTATAGGGGAGGAGTGGAAAGAGGGGAAAATCTTGTTGCTCTTTTCCACCGCGCATCTTCAATGCGCAGTACCGAGGCATTTCCGTTTGACACATTAAATGGTATCGTAGGTGGCGCGACTGAACCGGAAACTTCCTCGTACCACTAGTATAATTTAGGGGCAACATTGTAATTTAGCCTTGTGGAGCTTCCACTCCTCCCCATACTCTCTTTGCAGTCAACTCCACCACTCGACTATTGAAGCAAGAGGACTTATAAGAAGTAGGTCGCGTTACTGTATTCCAAGCAAATAGATAAATGCAACAGCACGCTTAACTATGAAAAAACCAATTATAAAAATGGACGTGATATGCTCACCCCATATCATCCGCAAGGATGCCACCTTTATTGGACTTGTGCAGCTTCCACATCCAACGCACCCCTTCTTTTTGATAAGGGTACAATCGACTGTAGAGCCGTTTATCAATGGCCAAACCATCCACCACTTCAGTCGCGCCATCATCTACAGACAAATCTACGCCGGCTTTGAAATCATCATTTTCACCCTCATCCGGATCACCATCATCAACCACAAAGCTTTCACCATCTTCAACTACAAAGGGTTCATCATCTTCATTTACATTTAGTTCAGCATCTTCAATCAAATTGGGCTCGGGAACGTTATCCGCTATATGGGCCTGTTGAAGAAAAATATTCCAAGTTGAATAAACACCCTAGGACCATGAGAACATGTTATTTTTCATCAAGTACCCTAACAAAGATTGTTTAAAATTGTTTCAAAGGGGCTGTAAAGAAGGTATCGGCGGGTGGGTAAAAATTATTTGAAATACGTCAGAGGCACGTGACCAAGAAGAGGCGTGGTTCAAAGGAGCTTGCAGAGGCACGTGACCAAGAAGAGACGTGGTTCAAAGGAGCTTGCAGAGGCACGTGACCAAGAAGAGACGTGGTTCAAAGGAGCTTGCAGAGGCACGTGACCAAGAAGAGACGTGGTTCAAAGGAGCTTGCAGAGGCACGTGACCACGAAGAGGCGTGGTTCAAAGGAGCTTGCAGAGGCACGTGACCAAGAAGAGACGTGGTTCAAAGGAGCTTGCAGAGGCACGTGACCAAGAAGAGGCGTGGTTCAAAGGAGCTTGCAGAGGCACGTGACCAAGAAGAGGCGTGGTTCAAAGGAGCTTGCAGAGGCACGTGACCAAGAAGAGGCGTGGTTCAAAGGAGCTTGCAGAGGCACGTGACCAAGAAGAGACGTGGTTCAAAGGAGCTTGCAGAGGCACGTGACCAAGAAGAGACGTGGTTCAAAGGAGCTTGCAGAGGCACGTGACCAAGAAGAGGCGTGGTTCAAAGGAGCTTGCAGAGGCACGTGACCACGAAGAGACGTGGTTCAAAGGAGCTTGCAGAGGCACGTGACCAAGAAGAGACGTGGTTCAAAGGAGCTTGCAGAGGCACGTGACCAAGAAGAGACGTGGTTCAAAGGAGCTTGCAGAGGCACGTGACCAAGAAGAGGCGTGGTTCAAAGGAGCTTGCAGAGGCACGTGACCAAGAAGAGGCGTGGTTCAAAGGAGCTTGCAGAGGCACGTGACCAAGAAGAGGCGTGGTTCAAAGGAGCTTGCAGAGGCACGTGACCAAGAAGAGACGTGGTTCAAAGGAGCTTGCAGAGGCACGTGACCAAGAAGAGACGTGGTTCAAAGGAGCTTGCAGAGGCACGTGACCAAGAAGAGGCGTGGTTCAAAGGAGCTTGCAGAGGCACGTGACCACGAAGAGACGTGGTTCAAAGGAGCTTGCAGAGGCACGTGACCAAGAAGAGACGTGGTTCAAAGGAGCTTGCAGAGGCACGTGACCAAGAAGAGACGTGGTTCAAAGGAGCTTGCAGAGGCACGTGAGCAAGAAGAGGCGTGGTTCAAAGGAGCTTGCAGAGGCACGTGACCAAGAAGAGACGTGGTTCAAAGGAGCTTGCAGAGGCACGTGACCAAGAAGAGACGTGGTTCAAAGGAGCTTGCAGAGGCACGTGACCAAGAAGAGGCGTGGTTCAAAGGAGCTTGCAGAGGCACGTGACCACGAAGAGACGTGGTTCAAAGGAGCTTGCAGAGGCACGTGACCACGAAGAGACGTGGTTCAAAGGAGCTTGCAGAGGCATGTGACCAAGAAGAGGCGTCGTTCAAAGGAGCTTGCAGAGGCACGTGACCAAGAAGAGACGTGGTTCAAAGGAGCTTGCAGAGGCACGTGACCAAGAAGAGTCGTGGTTCAAAGGAGCTTAGTTCGTTTTATTTTGAAAACTACCACTTCATGGAATTGGCGCTACAATCACGCGAAAAACAAGGACTAGAAGAGGAGCCTTTGTATCTTGGTATCACGTGATGTCTGTGACGCATTTCAAATAATTTTTACCCACCCGCCGATGCCTTCTTTGCACTCCCTTTAAAGGTAGGGTGAAGTGGAAAATCAAGTGATTTTTTTATCGATTCGTCTGCGTAGTGAAATATTTCGGACTGATTTTAAAATTAAAATTGGGTTGAGATTTTATGGATAATTTGAAATAAGGACCTCAGACTAATCGTGTAATATAGTACCTAGCTTTGCGCGTGTCGACAACTGAACAGAGTACGTATCGAATAAGCTGTCATTAGAGATAGGGAGTTGCCTATCCTATAGCGTGAAAACAAATTTCCTCACGCGCGTTCTTTATCCATGGTACCAGGCTATTAAACTTGAAAAGTAATTAGTACTGTTCGATATATTTTCAACTACTGTCATTCAACAAAGACATTAAGTCCATTAAAATGACAATTGATAGCATTGAACGAAAGGGTTACGCCTAGAAGTTATTAAGTGTGAGGGGTCTTACTGTTATCAACGTATTGGCTAAATACGACACGGATCTGTTGGAATTAGGGATGAACCGGTACATAATCAAATGAAATCACCGTATCTCTAATATAACCAGAGTTACGAGCCTCCAAAGTTGGGTGTAATGTAAATCCTATGGAGGGGGTTGTTTATGAACGTTTTGCTTAATTACTCGGCCCCTGTTTGTCGTAGCCCTAAGTTTTTGGTATGGTTGGATGGGGGGCAAATTGGACTGTAACATACTCAAAGGGCATCCCCATATCCCTAGTAGAACCAGAGTTATGAGCCTCCAAAGTATAGTGTAATGTTAATCCTATGGAGGGAGTATGTTTATGAACATTTTGCTTAATTACTCGGCCCCTGTTTGACACAAATTTCCCTGAATTTTATTATAAATTCTAAATTTCCCTGAGGTCTTTGTCAACTATTTATTTCCCTGATTTTTCCAAGTTTTCCCTGTTTAATTTATAAAATTATTCTTTAAATAGTTTCTTAGTATTTTTAATACATATGTGAATGGCACTGCCCTACTAAAAATATCGGTATCGGTTGAAGTATCGGGTTTTTTTGGATCATAGTGAGTAAATATCGGTATCGGTTAATGCTTGCACCGGTATCAGGTTAAGACGGGTATCGGCCATCTCTACTACTAGTCTACTAACCTTGATTTTGTCTATTCTTTTCTTGAGCCCTTGAGATTGGTGAATTTTATAAGCTTCTTCAAAATACTGTAACGCTTCAGGGTACTGTTGCGTATTGTAAAGGACTTTGCCAACATCTTTCAATTCGCAATATTTAATTAGCATTTCGTCCGGTTCACTCGCTTCTACTTCATCTTCGTGAACGTCAGACATGGCGAACCTGCGTGGTTTAAAATGAAAGGGTCGTGTAAATAAATTTAATCAAATTTCTTTAAGTTCATAGATTGTGAGTAAAAATGAGGTATCAATTCAGACACTTAAAATATTGATTTTAAAAGTACTCCCATGATTATAAATTTAATTTTCGGCCTAGTGTCTATTGCTGATTGCTCAAAACATTTAAAAGTGGAGAAAACGAGTCGGCCATGTTCGCCTTTGATTTAATCATTAAAATTTACATGAAAGAAATTTTCATCCAATAGAACATGAAAAAGTCCAACATGACATGTGTCTTGAAAAATATGTTTTTAATCGGAGCCTCCGAAATTATCTAGGCCCGTGCGCGTCGATTTTTATGTGGGGAATATCCAGTTTCATAGAGGAAATAATTTCACCCAATATGTGTACTAGATGGCGCTTTTATTACAATTGCGAAAGGGGTCTTCCATAAATTGTCGTTGATATTTCAACTATCCTAGGCTCAATTTTCCCACATTCATGAATATGAATCTCATCATGTCTAAATTAAAGCAACAGGAGGCTTGATTGGCGATGCTATCATGCTTACCACGCCAGGGACCAATGAGATCTAACGCATTAAGGTGGGGCTAAAGCTAGGCATTAATGAAAGCTAGCCCGCTTTGCAGTAGGAAAGTCATAAGGGGAACTAACAGAGTCGCCCTTTGCTTCAACCACTAATATCCCTTTAATCATACAAATCACCTGAAAAGTCTAGTTTAGCAATTCGGAGCAACTGAGACGGAACACAACTGTCCTTTAAACACCTTAGACAAACAAAACTGACCATATAAACCCAAAATAAACTTCCACAGCGTCAATTGCGCAAAATTGTGATTTTTGATAGCCTACCCCAGCTGAGTTCATTAAATCAAAAAGCACACAGATAACCATGTGCTTTTGATTAAAGGAACATTACCACAACTCTTATTTGTAGAACTCAATTTTGTAGTTCACTTTTCTGAAATAGATGGCGACACGAAAGGTTGCCACGGAATTTTCAGAACCAAATTCCCTTACTTTTCCTGAGATTTTCCCTGACCTTTTTCTGAGATTTTCCCTGACCTTTTTAAACTGAAAATGTAAATGTTTACAGCACGTTTTAAGTGCTTATAATTAAATAAACTCTCTATATAAAGTTTTCCAATATATTTGTTGCACCAAAATGAATAAGAAACATTTTAACTATAAATAACAGTCTAAGAGGTTTTTTAAAGGCATTTACTTTATAAAAACAATTCTAGACGTTTTTAAGGATTGCTCTAGAGTTCACTCTGTGTTAAGAGAGGATGAGGAGAAACTTTCATTATACTCTTTCAATAAAGACTTATCCCCAGAAATTTTACCCACTAAAATCAAATTCCCTGACTTTGCTGAAACTTTTAAAATTCCCTGATTTTCCCCTGACCTTTTCGGCCCATTTATAAATTCCCTGACTTCTCCAGTTTTCCCTGACCCGTGGCAAACCTGCATTCTACAGAACTGAGAACAGCGCCACTAAATTACAAAAGGAACGAAAACCTCTATTTTGATCTATAAGTCCAAAATCCTACTGCAAAACTCTGTCTTAATTGGAGTGGAAAAATTTCCAGAAGAATGGAGTCGCGTACAAATGGTTCCCAAAATCTGGCACTACCATACAGTACCGAAAGTAAAATTAAGGGCTTCTGCCGGTTAAGCCTGAGCCTAACATATTTTTGATTTAAAGCAAAGCGCAGGTCCAGTGGATGGATTAACTAACGCTAGGGATTGTTCGTTCCCCCTAAAAGATTAAGCATGCATGTTCCAAACACCCCCTAGCAGCAGCTACTGTCCCTAACCGGAAGTTATAAGAAAATTGGACCAAATATCACGTGTCCTATGACGTCAAAATTAAAATCCCGCCTAACATTGGGCGCCGCCATCTTTAAAATCAGCCAAAACGATTTATTTTGCCTAGAGATGGCGCTATATCTACATCCGTTTTGGTCCAATAAATTGGGGGAATGAAGAGGGGAATCAAGGAATAATTTGGAACATGTAGTTGGCTACAGTATTACATAGGAAACACGGTTAGTGAACAATCCCTAGCGTTAGTTAATCCATGTCCAGTGGATCCCGTAAAAGTTGACTTTCATAACGAACTCCAGTTTTGGCTTGGCCTAACCCACAAAAATGCTTAATTTTACTTTCGATACTGTAGAATAGCGTCAGATTTGAGAACCACATTCTTCTCGAAACTTTCCCACTGGAGTTTGTGAGAATTAAAAGTCAACTTGTAAGGGATCCACTGGACCCTCACTTTGCCTTAAGGTACTGGAACGTAAACCTCGTGGTTAAAAAGATAAGGGTGGCATTAATATAGGACATGCCAATCCTTAAATAACATAAGTATTTATGTTACAAATGTATATTGTTGGCTTTTGAAGAAGATACCAAATGATTACGTGCAATTTTTTGTAAGTGGAATAAAATGTCAATAGGGACTTGGCAATTCAGGCTTAACTCCGCCCCCAGCGCCATTATGGTATGTTTTTTTAACAGAATGAAAGCTACACAAGCCCCTCCTCCTGGTATGTTTTTTAGCACTAGTGGAAGGTAGACTGACGTTGCATGACGTAGTACTGCCAAGTCCCTATAGTCTTTGCGCGTGACGTCAAGTTACCTACCCCCTTTCCTCTCCCCTTGCCGGCTTCCCGCTCTGGCCACGTTAGGACGCCATGTTGACATCCCCTGAAAACCGGTTTTCGCCCCCTATTTCTTCTCCCTTTTTACTCTCGCGGAAACACCCTATATTCTAGTTCAGTATCTTCAAAATAGGCAGCAATTTTGGCTTCTTCGGCGCCTCTAACACCTTCTACACACCAATTTTAGCTTTCCAACGCATGGAAAAATTAGAATGCTTCCACAGAGCTAAGCTATTGGCTTTTAATTAAACTAAACCTTAGCCGTGACTCGATCAGGGTTCATACAACTTTTGGAAAACAAATTTCCCTGAGATTACCAGGTTTTTCCCGTATATGAAGCAAATGTTAACGAAAGAGGGGAGGGGCGAATGGGACTATTACATAATCAAAGGACATCAACGTACCTCTAATATAACCAGAGTTATGAGCCTCAAAAGTTTAGTGTAATGTTAATCCTACGGAGGGAATGTTCACGAACATTTTGCTCAATTACTCGGCCCCTGTTTGACGCAAATTTCCCTGATTTCCCTGAATTTCACTAAAAATTCTAAATTTCCCTGAATTTTCCCTGAAGTTTTTGTCAACTATTTACTTCCCTGATTTTTCCAGGTTTTCCCGGTTTTCCAGGTTTGTATGAACCCTGACTATAATATTTTGAAAACTAATGTGTTACTGTAACTTCATAACAACACACACATTGGCTTGCTATTTCCAAAAATAGTCCAAAAATCTAAAACATGAAATGAATCCAAGTATCCAACCTAATATGGCACTATCCGAGACCTAATGTGCTGGTCAGTGTTGGGCAAATTTCGAATGACGTTGCGCTACAGAGAGGAGGGAAATTCAAGGAATGGTAATTTAGTATCCTTACTTCTGTTTTAGTTTGAGGAATCACCTATCAGAGCAATCCACAAATTCCACAACACCATTTACAGATCAGGCTCAGTATAACAAAAGTCTTGAAAGATATATAAATAAATCCAAACAAAGGAAACCTTTTGGCAGAAAAATGCCGGTTTCAGCTTCATACAAGACTTATCAGAAAAATTTTTACTTTTGGGGGGAAAAATATTCGACAGTAAACCCGCGGGACTAAGTGACTGAGTCCTAAAGCTAATGAAATCGTATTAAAAGCAGACGCCAGACAGCAGTATATAGGCCGAGGGAATATAGGGATGAGGGATGACTGAGCTGGGATAAGATCAAAGCTGCGTTCAATACGACTCACCAAGTATAAAACCGGACTATGCAAATGCTTCCAGTGGCCACTTAGCGCGCACAGCGGTGAGATCTGCTGAACGCAGCCAATAAATCTCATCAGCAGTCTGGGAAATAAGGATATTTTTTAAACTAGTCCTTTGGACCAGTGACCCCCTAGTGTATAGTGTGTTACCACGAACTTTGTAGTCACGTCACATGCTCTTATCTCTTACCTTATTTTCAGGCGACCATATTGGCAGTCGCGAGACGTCGTCAGCTTGGGCAATACAAATTCGGGACCCAATATAGACGTCACAGTTTTTCCCCCCTAGCTTCGTGGTAGCACACTATGAAATAATAAACTGGTCTCCGGACTGGTCCTAGCCTTCGTTCTCCTATCGATTTGAAATTAATAAACTGGTCCCGAGGACCAGTAACCGCCACTTCTTGAATTAAAAAACTAGTCCAAGCAATTAATAAACTGGTTTTGGACCAGAAGAAGTGTGCTATTTCCCAGACTGCTCATTAGTCATCATCAGCGTGGGAAATAAGGCGGTGGCACAGGGCAAAATGACCAGTTTAAAAATTAAATCGGAGGGGGGTCAGTGGTTCACGAGACTACTTAGAAAATTCAAGGGCAGCCAGAGTCATTACGCACCACACATTAAAACTCTGACATTTTTAATAATCTACTTCTTTAGTTTAAAAGACAACGTGCCCTACTCAAGGGTCATGGACCAGCTTATTTATTCCAGGCCAGGAGCAGTCTTGGAAATAGCACAGGTCCACAGATCAAAAACCAGTTTATTAATTTCTCGGACCAGTTTTTTAATCCGAAATCCGGGGGTTACTGGTCCTTGGGACCAGTTTATTAATTGAGAACATTTATGATAATAAAGGAAAGACCAGTTTAAAAATTCAAATCAATATTAATTTCTACTCCACGGATATAGACTCCTCGAACAACCACAGCCCACTCCATCACGCTTTCGCTTCACGGTTCACAACTTCACACGCTATATAAGCCCTCCAAACAATATTTTCCAATGTAAAAGCGCGTATCGGCAATTTTGGGCTTTTTCGCTCGTAATTCCAAGGAGTCAGCTTTTAACATGGCCGGCTTTGAGAAAAACACAGTTTTTAGCGCTAATTTTAAAACTATATGTTCAAATCACTTAATGAGATGTGCAAAACATCGTTTGATATTTCGAAAAGTTTCTCTTTTATTGTTTTTGTAAATATATTAAAACGGAAATTAGCCATATTAGTCTTCAAACGGTTTAATAAGTTTCTTCGGTTTCACTTGATCGGATCTCTTGAAATTTTAGTGAGAGGCATATTGAAGGGTTTAAAATTATGATTCAAAGTTTCAAAGTTTTTAAAGGAACAATTAATTTCCTAAAAATTCATTAAAATATGGTTTTTTGCGGTCGCTTAGGGAATTTTTAGGAAAAGAACTATTCGTTATGCCTCTCACTAAAATTTCAAGAGATTCGAATGGAAACCAATTTGAACCGTTTAAGACTAAGCTCTTAAATTATGATTAATTTTCGTTTTAGTGTTTTTACAAAAATCAATGGAAGAGAAACACTTGAAAATTTTCTTTTCAAATTTACGACCAAAAAACGGTGTTCCTCCCATTGACGCCAATGTTAAGATCTGACTATGATTTTTGATTTAAATTGTGTTTTTTGAGACCTAATTGGAAGTTTGGAACGGCTTCTATAGCCCATGAAGCCAAAGCGTGATCGATTGGGCCGTGCGTCTCCGAAATACTGCTTTTTAAAAGGATTTGTAAAAAACAAATTCGGGATAGGGTCACTGCATCTCCAACAACCTTGGGGTCACTGGTCCCGAGGACTAGTTTCAAAAAAATCCTTATTTCCAAGACTGTCGTCTAGGTTTGGAGGGAGGGTCAAGATTCATACCCCCTTTTTATGGACAAATAAGGTCTAGGTTTTTGAGTAAAGGCAGAAGTATATAATACTTCTCTTCGAGAGAAGTGTACCACAAAGCGGGGTAAGTGTAACGTCACTCTTCCCTACATCGGAACATTTAGCGCAAGGTTACTAAACCGAATCACATACGCGATAAATAGTTCCCTCATCATTACTCTATTAGCGCTTAAATATTTGGCAAGACGCGCTTGTGCATTTTGTCCCACGTCCAGACGAGGTTTGTGGGATGATTGCTGGGGATTTAGTGCCAAACAACTATAGAATTCAACTTACGGTGCGATGCCCATCTGTAGTTTGATGAGCGGGAGAGCAAACAAAAAGGGGTGAGCCTGGGAAGAATGACGTTACATAACAAATGTATTAAGATAATACAGAGTGGCATCCTTCTTCATTATCCCCTTCTGGTAAAGGGGAAGCTACGAGTCTCTACTCCTACAATACACATCCGTGCGCTCACGAACGCAAGCTGCTCGCGCTATAGATGCTCAGGCTAGGAAATGACAGGTTTTACTGGTCAAAAGCAAAACCCGGTTATTATAATAGCTTGGACCAGTTTTTTTATTCAACACGTGATGGTCACTGGTCCCAATAACTAGTTTATTAATTCCTACTTTTATTAAAAATTTATTTAGGGACCACTTCAATTATTTTCATTTTAACATAAATTTCGACTGCAGGAGTCCAGTTGTGCATTTTCAATTTTACACGGAATTTTAATTCCTGTAAAATTTAAGAAAGGCCCAAGCGCCTGTCCCTGTCCCTGGGCCGGACGCGTACACGATTGGGAGAGAGAAGCTCGAAGGGAAACGTAGGGAAAAGCGCGTCGTAGAGAGAGAACTGCCTGCCTCGTATATAAGTGAGAGGGGAAAAAGAGAAAGGAGGCGATTTGGAGAGAGATATAGAAGAGAAGCGAAGTGAAAGGGGCAAGAAGTGGGGGCGTCCCGCTAGGAGAGGACATCCATTACTTAATTTTCGCGGGCTTTTTGAGTGAAGGAAACAAGATGACAATTTTCGTGCACTTTGAGCGCGTGATACATGAGATTATGGTGGATGGTTAGGTTAGATTTCGTACAATAGAGGGGACGGTTTGCGGTCATAGTGCCTTCTGGTTTAGGTTCCAGGATTTTGTTTTATATACATTATATATATATATATTCGTATAGCTTTTAAAAATTGTACTTAAGTGGGGTGCGAAATTTAGTTTCATTAACATTATTTGAAATGTGACGATTAGGGATGCAACGATGCATCGGCCAAAAATCGGCTTCGGCCAGAATCTGCCACTTGGCCGAATAATCGTATCGGCCGATTTTTCTAAGGTAATCGGCCGATTTTTTTCGGCCGACTCTTTTTTGTTAGATCTGATCTTTTGAGCTAGTATAAAGAAACAAACAAGTTTTCAATTTAACGTATGACCAGAAGTGAGATGAGACTAGAAGTGAAGGGCTCTAGCATTGATAGTAGATCCTGGCACTAGTGAACAAATTTGAGGATTTTATGCCGCTTCCATCGCGCCTACACTAGAGAGAAAAAATTTGGTCGAGTTCCAAAAACATTTCCTACCCCCTTCCCCTCAACCTAAAGCCGCGGAACACGGACGCGGGTGCTGGAATCTAGTTCGGTCGTCTACCACCGCGAGCGTTTCACGTTTTGGAGGGGAAATTCTGAAACCGCCACCAAAGTGCCAATCGTTGGTGTGTTATCAAGAATATTCACTCATATGATTCACTTTCGCCGAGTGAAGAATTTGGTTAGCTCAGTGCTTCTGGTCTCATCTCACTTCTAGTATGACGTAAACGTGACTGTCACTTTATTAAACGTCTTTGAAATTGAGTTGGTAAACTATTTAGTACATATATTTGAGAAGTGGATGGTTGCGGTGAATGAAGGCCAGTTTCTCAGCATTTTGTGGCAGCAATGAAAGAATTAATCAAAAACAAGTTGTAGCAGAAACAGGGCTCCCACCAAAATCTCAAAAATAAATAGGGAAAAAGGGACATTTCACGATAAAATAGGGTTAAATAAGGGCCTAAATTTTAAAAGTAGGAACCAAAAAGGGTCCACTGGTAAAACAAAATTATATCTTTATTATGTGAAAATAACACATTTCCTCTGTAGCAAAACCAGTTTATTAATTGCTTGAACTAGTCTTTAAATTCAACAAGTGGGGGTTACTGGTCCTTGGGACCAGTTTATTAATTGCAAATCCAAATAATAAATAATAATCTAAGCACCGTGTCAACAGTTATTATTGTTATCGCTCCTTTCAGAAATGTTTTTTTGTTGCACGATTTATTTTAATAATACCTAAGGAAGATCAACTATAGGGGGGCCACGTGAGCCGTGTAAAATTAGCATTAAGGCCCAGCGCTTGGGCCATCTTGTTGCATGGACGAACCAGTTCAGTTATAATATAACAATAACAATATATCAGTTATGAAGTCAGTGACTAGGTAAAACGTCAGGGGTTTAGCTTTGGCAGTGGGCGCTCACGTTTGGTACCGCTTTGGTTCTGTGGGCAAATAGCATGGGTGACGTCACACCGTCCTAGTATAAGTTACAGCTATTAGAAAAAATGCCGGCATATTTAAACCAAAAAACTATAACAGGGTTTTGGAAGAAATTTTTATTTTGAAAAATCGCGACTTTTCCACCTTATCCCTGACCAAATTTTCTCAATATCCCTGACTATTTTAAGGCCCACTTCATCACAACTGGTCCATATTTTGTATTGCTCGAAGTAATCATGGTTTGATAAACCAAACTTTAATCCGTGACTTATTCCCACATTTTCCTTATCCAGGTTTACAGGTTCCATACCGAATCCGGTAAAAGTCCCATTTGTAGCACGATATAATGAAACATTATAATAAATGTTAGTGGAATCGGTTAATAGGTTTTTGTATTTCCGTCCACCACTTTCTTAGTATGTACTGCTTTGTACGTAATAGTTTCAGCTTCTTAAGTACAGCAGTTTGCAATGGGGGTTTATTATCAATCAGTCATAACTTTACTTGTACATGAATAGACCAAGAAGTTATATCTAGTATCTCAGAGAGAAGGTATAAATTCGCCAGATTTCCGGCTTTATCTCCAGTCCAAACGTAGGTCCGGAGTCAATCCCCGTCTCTAAATTACAACCAGCATCTCATTGGTTCTTGAAAACTCACGTCAGCGCGACGACGCGAGTGACGAAAATTACAGTCATATTTTCCGACTGAGGAGAGGCGAAATAGCCCGGCGCCTCCTTTTACGTCCCCCTTGTATTTTGAAAAGGGGACTGGGACTATGGCGCGCGAATACAAAGGCATCTTATACCTTCTCTCTGAGATACTGATATAACTTCTTGAATAGACATAGAAGCATTATCGGTGTACCCGTTACTACTACACAAATTAATATACAAAACTGCCAAAGTTTACAATCTTTTATTCATTTCTCCATTTGAGTAGGCTACAAAACGAAATTACAGAAAGGGACCTTTTAAGAACTCCCAATTACTTCCTTGAAATTGCGTAGATTTTTTAAGAAATTTCTTGAATATGAAATAAGTTGGGAACTTTGGATAAAAAAAGTTGCAAAATGGAAAACATTAAACTGGGAAAACGCTTTGAATAAAAACATGAAAATACGAATAGGAAACAATATTAAGTATCAAACTACATCTGCTTGCAATTCTAAAGTGCTTATTGACAATTGCGTTGTTTTCAAAATAAAATTCTTGAATAGGAACCGAGTACAAAAGTATCTTTAGATAATAATTAATTGGGAAAAAAGCTTTGAAGCAAAATGAAATTACTAAATAGTAAACGAAATTTATGTAACTAAAACCGCGTGCAATTTTAAATTACTTATTTTAAAACGCGCAGTTTTTGAAAGAAAAGGATTGAGTACAAACTTCGAATACAACTTGTTTAGAAAACAAAGGTTTATAAGTTTGAAACCAAAATAACACACGACAAGCTGAAAAGTTTATACACAAGGTAACATTTCAGAACTTTACCAAATCAACTGGAATCCAACGCAGAATACATCTTATTTAAAATATCAGAAATCTTTTTCTTATGATGCGCGAAGTAAGGATAGGTCTTTGATATTATAAGAAGCTCTTGAGCGAGGTTCTTACTGTTAACGGTACAAGCGAGGTAATATTCCAAAACTCCACATTCATCCAACTTATCGATAATGTCATAACCTTTACGAGATAGCAACTTCTTGGCGTAACCCTTGGGTTCAATGCTATTAATTACCATTATAACGGACATACGGTCTTGGTTATCAATAAGTTTCTCAAGGACATCATGCAAGAAACTCGAATTAGTATCTTCCATCTCTTTATTTAATTCTTCTTTTGGGAATCTGCTCCAACAATATTGGAACAAAATCATTTGGTTGTAGCGTCTGACACATTCAAAGGCTCCATCAGCAAGTTTTATCATATCTGTTTTATCATTTTCATTTGTATCTTCCATGGTACCAGTCATCTTGTCTATCTGCTGGTCAAATGCCTTTACGAACTGTGTATTTGGCCACGCGAGGTATGCCATTTTTGTCAATAACATTTTCAGATTGTCGTACTTGGACAAGATATCACAAATTTCCCCAAAATTTAACTGACTCAACAAATAACCAAAGACCATTTCGTCGTATTTGGAAAACTGGTGAAAGGATGATTTGAAAATATCCAAGGCTTCGCTTTTACCTTCTTCACTTAAATTATTAAACAATAATTTAACTGTTTCAAAACTACAAAAAAATGATGAGAAGAAAAACTTGACATCATATGACGTTTCATCATGACCTAACAAAATTTTCTTCCAGAAACGGGAAGTTTGTTTGTTGAAGAGTGGTACGTCGCGTTTCCCAAAGCGTCCACGTAGCTTATAAATCCAGTATTTTATCATCAAATCAGTGTCAAAATCGTATCTTCGTTGATTCAGATTTCGAGGTCGTTGCCGCAGTTTTCGAGCTCGTCGCAGCAGATTCCTAACTTTATCCTCCAAACAGTATTCGCATGCCATTCTAAAACTGAATGACCAATCAAGGTCAGTTTCATCCTCAAGTAGTAACCTGGCCATCTTTTGTCGATTCAATCGGCCTTCAACCGTCCAACTCAATTTGCTGAGTTGGAGTTCCCGGGTAATGTCATTGACGTCGCCGATAATATAGAAAAACCAATCAAATATTTCACGTCCAACATCAGGCAATATCATCATGGTCATTTCTTTAATATTTGTTGCTGTGTTGGAGCGCTTCAGCTCGGCAATTGCACGGTCATTCATTGACTCGTAGTTGAAGCGATGATTTCCAAAGGAGTTTGTATTCGCTCTAACCCATACTGACGAGGCGAAATTCGTCAGGGCTTGGCGTTGTAACGAATTCATAGGACAATTCGCAAAGTTCATTTCGAATTGTCAAGACGGCTATGTGTACATGGGAATACTGTACTGGATATATCGATTCTTCAAAATTTTCAATAGCGAGCAATAGTGTTAACTAATTTTTTTCGATACGAATCTTTAATCTATTCATTAGCAATTCTCGCCATTGTTTAAATGTGACTTACCTAAAACCATAAAACCTAAGTAAGAACTAGAGGTTATAAGGAATTTCTTCCATGCCAAAGCAAAAAACATGCGTTAATGCAGTCATTGCAAAATAAAACTCGAATGTGCAAGCAGCCAGAGCAAAATGAAACATTCAAAAACTGATTTATAAAATGAAAAAGAAAAAAAAACTTCATGCATCTTGCTAGAAGAAAGATTGCTAAAACGCACCAGGATGGTACCATTGGTACCTACAGTTAATTGTAATTCCGACAATTATCTTCAATTGCCTGTAACACTAGTTTAAGTTAATCGCAATTAAGGGATACGCTACCCCACATGCCTCCCAAAACGAGCTATAATTTACTTGTTGAAAATTAATGAGAATTTCCGCCCAAACGCCAAGTTTTCCCAGCACAAAAATAGCCATCTATGATGTCGTTTCGGCACAAAAGCATATAAAGAACAGCGTAATCATAAAAACCTTTGCAAGTTTTCCGAACACTCGATGAATACTTAACTAATTACATTAAACGATGTGATTTTTTTAACAGACAATACTCAGTGAAATGTCACGTTTTCCCGCGGTTTTGAGGCAGACGAGCCCGCGGCCCGCCCAAGACGCAAGTTGAAGACGGCTTTGTTTGGTCGTAGCCGACTCGATCACGCGTGTGCCGACAAAAGCGTGTTCGAGTCGGCTGTGGTTTGATGGAACCATAGCACTCTGGATCACGCGAGTCATGAACGCAGACTGATCGCGCTCAGAGCCAGAAAAGAGAAAAATGTCTCACATCTTATGTAAATATATATCCACGATTCCACGATGTAGGGATAAGGGACAGAAATAATTTATTATTGGAAAAATTACTTGAAAGCTGAGGTATGTAACTAATTTGATGGTAAAACGAGCGTATATTTTCAAAACGTTTTTCATTTGCATTTTATTATTGTTATTAAGATTTACCGTCAAATAAGTTAGCTTTTCAATAATTTTTTCAGTGATAAATGATTTCTTTCACGTTTAATCGTATTAAAACGTTTAAAACAAACGGAAATTCACGCTTCACGGGGCATCGTAATTTTCCCCACTGTAGCAGCCGATTCACGACTTAAGCAGACGACGACCCTTTGCTTTCCCCCCGAATCCCCTTTGTTAAACCTAACTTCCGGCGATAGGGAATAAGGTGGATTGTGCTAGTTAAATTAAATGCAATTCTTAACCTTACTGGCATAATTAAATGCAATTCTTAACCTTACTAGCATAATTAAATGGACTTCTTAACCTTACTAGCACAATCAGGGGTAAATAACGAAAGGAGTTAGAGACGCTAGCTTCCGTAGTGTAGAATACAGTGGGACCATGAAACGCCATAGAATTTGTAACTAACATAGTGCCATCTTTGGAACTGTATTGTAAATAAGACCAGAACCCTAAAAGTTTTGCCTTAAAATCTCGCGCCGCACGGTATTCTGGGTAAAGTAAAATCATAAAATGGCGGGTGTCGATGTTGTGAAGTCGTCTCATAAATCAACCCAATATAATTATTATATTCAATCGCGAGTAAACAGCGATTTAAAGAAGAAAGATAAGTCAACAATTTGCAATTTGAAGCCGGGGAAATCCTCAAAATGTGATCAAACTTGTTTTGCTGTAAGTGCGCGGTTACAGAGTCGGCCCAGTGAGCCAAGGCTTAGTGGGAACTGTGGGATCAGGATCATCGACTGTATCTGTGACCAAGGTCTGTATATGCGCAAAAAATTGCACTGTGACTAAAGAAATTAAAACAACTAAAACTGTATTGAAGGATGCAAAAACGACATTTAATTCCATTTCATTATCGAATAAGGAATTTACCAACTTTAAAGTTGCATGTTTCTAATTCAAATGCGTCTTAATGAATAAACTTTACTCTAAGCCTAATTGCCACTCAGTCGTAAGCAGACGAACACTAGCAGACAGGAGAAAATCGATATCCCAGCATGACTTTCGAAACTGTGCTGCCACGCTATTCGTTGGAAAATATCATACTTATTTTGAATTATAGACGGTGCGACCGAGGCGTATTCTCTTTTCTGAGTCTACGTTTGAAAGTCCCACTGTATTCTACACTACGGAAGCTAGCGTCTCCAACTCCTTTCGTTATTTACCCCTGACTGTAGTAAACGGGCGGTTATACTTGGATAGCAAGACACTTAAATGGGTGGACATTTCGCACTCTAGGGTACGGTATAAGGTCATAAATCAGATGATCGAAAAATACGTCCAGCGGGTAAAAATTCCTCCTAGAAATATGAACTGTAACAGTTGACAGCATGAGTTAATAATATGTTAGCTCCCTATAAGTTACTCAGGCTCCATAGGCGTAATGTATCCAGCGATTTCTTCTCATTTCGCCCGCGCGGGAAAAAATCCGAATGTTGCGCTCTCTCTTGTCGAAAAAAAAATCCCGCTCGTACGGCTCCTCGACCTTGAGTCGTCGGCTGCATTTTCACCAAGGGAGTGTTTTAGTCGTGAATGTTTATGTTTTAACAATTTAACATTAAATTATGGCGTTTGTGTCAGTACTGAGGCAAAAAAATGCAGGAACTAAATGCAATTTGCCTATATTGATAAAGAATTCTAAAGATAAGAGTTGTTATTGTGACTCGAAACCAGAAAATTATACAACTGAGCTAAATCCAATCCACTGATCTCTTAACTGTTTTCTTAACCGAGGCTACTGAGCGAAATATTCGGCTGCTTAAATAGCTCCGATATCATTGGCTAGCTTCCACTACACGCGCTTCCGGGGAAAAACCGGAAAGAAGAGTAAATAAGATTTTCGTTCACGTAGCGGCCGCAGAGCGTCGCATATAATTGGGAAGCCGGCGGCGCGGGAGAAAACGCTGGAGTATAAAAATGAATTGCCTGAGTAACTTATAGGGAGCTAACATATTATTAACTCATGTTGACAGTTAACTTCCGCACCGCAAAGAGACCAGTGGCATAACGACGTTTGTTGGGCCCGCCCGCAGCCCGACAATTAGGGCCCCTTCTCGAGTGTTGAGCGTTCAAAAAGTATGAGAACATCACGGACGTTTAATATTACTACTTTTCCATCACATATTTTATATAGCAAATGCGCCTTGTCGCCGCTCTCTACTAAGATTTCTCGCACACACACGTGGTTCACTCCCCTTAAGAGCAATGCAGGGTAAAAACTCTATTTTTAATACGAAAAATAGTTTGCTCTTTGCAAAATTAAAGGATTATATAGGACTCACAAATTATTTCATTTAGAGTGTGTATAATTTTATTATTTTGAAAACGTAAGATTCTTTAAATTGCGTTACATCGCACCTAGATCAAAAACTGAAGGGCTCATGCACACAGACACACATTTAGATTTACATGAAAAAGTGACTAATAATTAATAAACTAAGCAAAAAGGGGCCTAAAAGTGACTGAAAAATGGCTTTAACGCAAGATTAAGAGACAAATTGTCGTGAGAGAAAGATCCGTAATTTTATTTAAATTACTCTTGATTTTACGTACGAGTAATTACCCTTTTCTGCGAAAGATGGCACCACCGCCGTTGAAATATAATATTCACAAGTACTACCGACTAGAGTAATCGACCGTTTGGTTCAACTTCTAACTTGATGGTAGAGTTTGGAGGAAAGCGGTGAGATGGAGTAGCATTGTTGGTGGATCATGTGCGGCAATGAAAATCTCCCAGAGTACCTGGCGCACATCCCTTCGGTCCCTACCTTTTATAAAGGATTGTAAAGTTCTGCCGCGTATCGCCATATAAAATTAGAAGCTAGTTGTCATGAATTAACTTAAATTTTTGAGACACAGGGAAAATTGTGGAGGTTTTCGAATTGTACGACCCTTTCAAAACGCCCACTGAGGATGCTGGGAGGACTTAGTTGCGGTAGATGGGCGTACAGGGTTTAAAGGGATGTACAATCCGTTATATATGGGCGTGTCTATAAGACTCAAGAACTATATTTTTTAGTAGTAGTGTTACTATTTCCTGGAGTAGTGATTAGGCTGTCGTCTGCTTGAACGTCTGTTTCTACGGTAGATGCCCATTCTGATAATGCTACGAACTTCACGCATGCTCAGTAGAGCTATATTTGATGGAAGATAAGTTTGATATAGACCCCGCCCATACATAACGGATTGTACATCCCTTTAAACTCTTATGATAGATACCGCGTAATCCGAATACTCTAGAAAGCGGTGGCCGTTCCGAGTCTGACCTATGCCAATGAAGTCCTAGTTTTTGGTAAAGCGACGATGGATAAGCTCGAACAGTCACAATTCGCTGGGGGGAAAGCAAGTCAGCGGTCACGGGTGAACTCGCCTGGTCCTCCTTTACCGCTCGGGAAGCGAAGAGCAAACTTCGCTATTTAGGGCGTCTTCGTTTTCTAGGGCAGGATCGAATCATTAAGAAAACGTTTGATTATGTACGTTACTCTGGGCTGCGAACGACCTGGATGAACCGTCTGTCGAATCTAGATGGAAAATTTGGCAATCGACGATCTCGGGCAAATCTATTGACCCTTAAAGAGTGGTACGTGGCTGTTGATGAGTCAGTACTGCAGGCGAGTGAAGAGCTTTGGCATTAAGAGGTTCGGAAATCTGCGAGCCAAGTTTATTTAGTTTAGTTTAGTTTAGTTTATGCGGTAAAGGGAGCCCCAGCCACTGAAGGTTTTTACTCAAATGAAAAAGGGACCTCTCTTTTTTTCCAGGCTCGTGTGGGGGCCCTTCCTACAGCTCTTCGTCTGTCGCAGATATTCTGCAAAGATCCTATTTGTCCCCTATGCCATAACGATATTGAGGACGTGGCTCACGTATTACAAGTGTGTCCTCAAGTTGAACCCTTTCGTTGCTCATGGTATAAAGAGCTTCCTCTGAGCGAGTTTACTCGGGTTTACTCCAAATCCTTCGCACTTACCTTCAACAAAGTACCTCTTGGCCAATGGAGTCGCCTTCGTTTTATGAGTTGTAAAGACAGACTAACCTCTTAAAAACCTCAAAATTCTACAGTTAATTCAAATAACACACCCCCACGTCTCTCCCTGCGCTATTTATTCTTGTTCATGCTGAACTATTTTCATTGCATTGTACCTAGTACTTAAATTTTTCATTTCTAATTTTACCTTTTCTTCTTCTTTAACACATTGTGATGTAATATATAAACTTCATGTTGATGTAGTATTAAGCTACATTGTAAATGGCATTGTAAAGCATTTATTCACAGAGGGTACGTTATAGGTATGGAGAACACTACTCCATCTCACCACTCTACTCAAAGGGTAGAATAAACCCTCTACCGCGTAGGGAGAGACCGCAGTGTAGTAAGTTTAACAAAGGTTGCCAAGGGGACTTATCAGCTGTTAAAGTAGCGGGAAAGCAAAGGCCTATAACTATATAAAATCTTTGCGAGTCCCAAACGTTGGTCGTTCAATTTTTAGCCACATCGTATATACGATGGGCTATTAGCTTGACCTGTTGTGTAGAAGAACATGATGATGACGGTGATGATGTAGAAGATATTCATTATTGATCCCTCAAAACGTACTCCCTTCATAATAATTAATTTCATATTAAAATGTTTTCGTAAAACTTAATCTTGAAAAAGCGTAGACATTTTTGAAAATATATTTAGAGGGAGTTTTCCTGGGAGTAAATCGATTAACAGTAAAATCAGTTGATTGAATTAAATAGTTATTAAGGATTAAATTAACAAAAATAATTAAAGAAAATTGCAATGTCTGAACATCAGTCAATTGATAAACCTCACTCATATCGTTTCCCCTGCAACAAAAATCAACTGCGGGGACAGTACTGAATTTTAAACAGCTGGAAGGTTTTTTGGATAACCTGATTTGTGACCTTAGACCGTACTCTACAGTGCGAAATGTCCGCCCAGATAAGTGTCTTGCTATCCCAGTACGGTTGATTGCAAAATACACTTAATGGATAAAAAATCGGTAAGCGAATGGACAAGGAATTGGTAGTCTAGAGGACACGAAATTTGCAATCAAACGGTCAGAAAATCGGAAAAGGGATGTACGCAAAATCAACTGGTAACGTCACCGTCTTCGAAATTTTTGGAAATTTTGGGTATATAAGGTGATTGATTAACAGTAATTGATAAGAAAAAGCGCAACTGCGAAAACCTTTGGTGGCGATCCCACCTTAGGGAGGCTAGACGTTTCTCGTAACCCTAGTTGATCGCCGCGTATATCTTAACCTTGACGATGATAATGGAGTAGAAGCCAAAGCTACAGATTGGCATGCATGTGGAATGCACGAAAGACCAGAAGATGGTGGTGTTTAGAAGCCAGTAAATACAGGCTGGTATGCATGTGGAATTCACAAAAGAGCAGAAGGTGGTGGTGTTTAGAAGCCAGTAAATACAGGCTGGTATGCATGTGGAATGCACAAAAGAGCAGAAGGTGGTGGTGTTTAGAAGCCAGTAAATACAGGCTGGTATGCATGTGGAATGCACGAAAGAGCAGAAGGTGGTGGTGTGTAGGAGCCAGGAAGAAGAGTACGGCGTCTATGTGTTATAGATGGAGAACTAGTGCGTTGTGGTGGTGTTAGAGCAACAATATTATCAATTTCTGCGACTTGCGAAGGCAGTGCGGAGATTGCAAACACCTTTGCTCCGGTTCACCAACTGCGAACGCGGTGACAGACAGACACACAGACACGTCCGGTGTAATACCTCTCCGTGACGTCATCGTCACTCGGAGAGGTAAAAAGCTTAAATTACGACGACACGGTCTAACAAGTGTTTGTTATTTTTTTTTTTTCTAAAACAAATCCAAGAGACTCAAAAGTCAAAAATATTTAATGTATATTTTAGAAAAGTGCCAAAATCAACATAATCAAGTATTAAAATATTTCACTTCGAGAATTAAACTATAATATTATAATTTCTGGATTGTAAATTTATTAGAGAGTATAAACTGACGGTCATGCCTCACTGTTGGCCAGGAAGCTTCCATCACCTTGACAGCCACTCTAGGCCTAGTTACTTTTTAAACATATCTAATACTTTTTGACTTTCTGGGTATGTTTCAAATTCAGAATCATTCAATATTTCAACACCGGTCTCACGATAATGCTCGGGACTTGCCATTGCGGAATCTAAGGAGAAGCACGCCAATTTTTCGAGAACTGGTGGCAACGGTTCTAATTCAGCAATTTTGTTCAATTCTTCAACGTAACGGAATTGCAAATCCCTGAAGAGGAGATGAGCGTATTGTGGTGAAAAACCTTTAGCTAGTCGTCTTTGAAACTCGGCCTCAGCGTCAGCAATCATCTCTTCTTCGGTAGGCAATTGAATTGAGCCTTCCCAAACTTTTTTCAAAAATTGAATTTGAGTTGGAGGTATAACCGACGGGATTATCTTATTAACGATGCAAATAACGGCCAGCGAAGGGTACTTAGCATGCAACAGAAACTTATAAAATGGCATAAGTCGTCGATGTTGAAAAGTTATCTCGCAATTTTCGTGGAAAAGGTAATTTGACATATGGTATCCGGTACAAAACATGATGACGTCAGCCTTGAACTTGTTTCCATTTGTCAAGTATACCATTTCACCTTCGACTCTTTCAACGTATCCTTGTTCTTCGATAATCGGTTTGCCGCTTTGACAGTTGGCAAGCTGCAGACGGCGAGGGTTGACTAAGATAACCTTAAAATAGATTTAAAAAAAAACTAATTCAGGTTACTTGGTCAAGAAATCACGAAGTTTCCTTGATGCAATAACGTGTTTAGGAACCGAAAAATCTCTATTTAATGTAACTACAATCACAGGAGGGGATATAATCATGATGGTTTTCATGGTATTATCAAGAAGGAATTTACTATAAGAAGGCCTAAAAAGGCGTCCGGCGCGCGCCTGATAGTCGACAATCCCCCCTCATGGGTGGGGGGAGGCTCGAAACCAAGGCGGGGCTTAATATTTTATCGAACTCTATGTTTTCCGCCATCTATCTCTTTTACCTTTTCGTTAAGCCTTGGCTTGGATTTTGGAACTCACGAAATCATAAGTATAGTACACTTGATTCGATTTAGAAAAAAATTATAGAACGAACGATTTTCACGTATTCAAAATCCATTAAGTTAGGTTCAAAACCTTTAACTAACTTGTTAATGGCAATTGAAAACCATTACCTAACCGTTTCAGCACCGCTGGCAGCTTCCATTTTCTGTTTACTTTGCTCGAGGTTTTTTTTTCTATTCGGAATACGTCAATCGCCTCTGTATGACCTAACCCCACGGGATCCAATAGGAAAGCGCAGAGCAATGACGGATATGAAAGGGGTAGGGCTTACTTGTCCACTAACACCAGCGTAAGAGTAGAGCGTAAAAATCAAGTGACTTAGGCATTCTTATAGTAAATTAATTCTTGGTATTATGATAGGAAATTGTTTCAGAATTTGTGTCGAAACTTGATTAGGTAGGGTAATTTTACTTTTACCTCACCGAGTGACGATGACGTCACGGATAGGTATTACATTGGGCAGGTCCTTGTGTGTTCGCAGAAAGAAATATCAGCTTCTACGCATCGTTAGGGCAAGGATTATTTAAAATGTCTAGACATTTTAAATAATCCTCGGTTTGGTTAAGATGTAATGACGGATGACTTTGGTGGTTGCAATTGATTGTAAAGATTGGTTGTAATTACTGGCTTTAGTATCGTGTAATTAAGAGTGTGAATTCTAGTGTCGTTAGTAAGAAACAATGTCAAGGCAATATAAACTGGGACGAGAGAGGAATGGATTGGAAACCCCCATCCCTATAACGTTGCCTCTGTACCCACACCTACGGCACCGTAGTCCTCCTAGCATCCTCAGCGTTTTGGTAGGGTCGTACTGGAAGAAATTGTAAAGGACGCCCCCTCTATCACAAAAATGGAAGCTAGTTCTCATACAAATACAGTGGTGCTACGCGGCAGCACTTAACAATCGCCTACCGAAAGTAGGGGCGTGCCCCGGGTACACTGGAAGAGTTACGGTGCCGCGGGTCGGCCGTCATCATTTCACTTATCCCTGATATAAACCCAACCATAAGCTTTGCATAACAGCTATTTTCGATACCTGTTGCGCAACGTCACCAATTTCTTGGGAAATATCCACTCCCGACAGTCCAGCTCCTGCTACAATTACTACTTTACCACCAAATGTGGAATTGTTGCGATAATCGTGGCTATGCATGATTCTACCGGGGAAGGTTTCCACACCAGGAATTTTCGGTATTTCAACCACAGCATGATTTCTAGAATTTTATCCCAAATTAGTACAAAAACCAATTACAATATATTGACTGAGAGTGAGAAGCATATAGGCTATATAGTTACCCCGTGCACAAAATGAGTTTATCAAAAATGTAAACTTCAGTTTCGGCTGGTTCGGTATTTATGTTCAGACAGGTAACCTGCCATTGGACCTCGCCATTGGCACCTTCCAAACGTTTTATTTCTTTAGCTGCTACACCAAACTATATAATCATATATACAAAGAAAAAATTGTGAATTAAGAAATCATAGCTTGAAGCTGTTCATGGAATATTCAACAATAATTTCTTCAACAAAAAAGGTATTTTAAAGGGGCCTTCATATTTCGGAAAGTTTCTCCCAATTTAAAGCTCAAGCAAAATGCGGCATGTCACTATAAAAAGTGGCCGATTGCTAAATCGATAAGATTATCAAAATTGATTTCGGGAAATTTACTCATATACAAAGGGCTGCAGCTTAAGTAAAAACATATCTTCTAAAACAAACATTAAACAAGAAGTCAAGAAAAAATTGCTTTGACGTTACACCTTATCTTTAAAGAGAAAAACTAATTACCCTGATATACTTCTTTAAATCAAACGTTTCAGCATATTCGTTTAAATATTTCCTGACTTCTGTATGCCTTAGGTACGTTGGTAAATCCCTATTGTGCTTAAACTTCAATCCTGGTAACTGCATCAATTGTTTCGGAATGTGAATTCTGAAAATAAATAAATAAATTTGTCAATGGAAATTATTTTGTTCAAATATTGAACCAAAAATATGCCTAGCAAAATTAAAATAACGAATGTAGCAAGGCTAACTAGGTCTAATCAGAAGAGGATTAATATTTTATTAAGATGGCGGCGATTGGGAAAATTTTTCTTGGTACGCGCCTACTACTTATGAGTGAAGGCGCGTTTTCAATCAAGATTTTTTGAACAAAAATTAAGCTTTTGCTTCAAAAGTAGCAGCGGAAAGCCGAAGCAAAAAATCTTGGTGTTTTCAAACAAGCTTCAAATTCAGCTTTTCGTCTTTTCAGGCTTTAAACCTTCGAGAAGCAGAGAAATGAGTTTGATATTTGCTTCCCATTTTCTTTAAGCTTTTGCCGCTCAAACATTTTTGGCGCGTTCAGTTTTGCTACGGGTTTAGGACTTTTTTTTGAAAAGAAAATGACGTGTACACACATGAAAACACGCCCACTTGTAATTTTTTATTCATTTGAAGCTTGTTTGAAAACGATACGAGTTTCAGCTTTTCCGTTTTAATTTTTTTGAAGATTTTTTATCTTCGAAAGCCCGTCAAAAGTTCCCAAAAAAGCCACAGCGAAAAGCTTGGAAAAAGTTGATTGAAAACGGGCCTTAACGTTCCTGCAAATTTTCAGCCTTCTAGGGCAAACGGTTTGGGCTGGGCGTTGATTATCAGGCAGTCTCAGTCAATCCGTCGTGACCCCGTCGACTGCTACAATATTTGGGCAAGGCATAGACGTAGAGTGGTGAAGCCGAGGTCGCGGATAGTGTGAAAATGTTTTAGAAAATTTCCGAAGACCCATTAAACAATCATGCCAAAGAAGTAAAGGATAAAAAAGCTAAGGTTAAAAATTAAAGGTTGCGAAGGAGTAAAAAAATTCCTCTTGTGGTATAATAAAACTGAATTAGCAACTTCAAGAAGATTTGTTTTACTAAAAAAACAACAATGTTAAAATCTCATTATTAATTTTGTTGTTCACACAATCTAACCAAAAGATTCGGTAAAAAGTAAATAGCCCCTAAAACAATTACGTTAATTTAAGGGTGAAACCTTTCTCTTTCATCAAAGTTTTATAATTGGCCCCTAAAATATCAACGACAATTTATGGAACACCCCGGTCTTAACGGTAATAAAAGCGCCATCTAATACACACATAGGGTGAAAATATTTCCTCTATGAAACTGGATATTTCCCCACATAAAAATCGACACGCACGGGCCTAGATCATCTCGGAGGCTCCGTTTGCACTAAACAGACAAAATTAATAAAAATGACATATTTAAAACGTGACAGAAACATTTTCTGTTATACATTATGTAAATTTCTTTATCTATGCATCAAGGCTATTTACAATTACTCGAAAATTAAAAGATGATGTGTCGTGATACAGCGATGGGCAAACACTGCTTTATATATCGCTTATTTTTGAAGACAAATTTTATCTAATCTATGAAAGAATGAGATTTTGATGCTGCGCAAGTCATGGCCCCTTTATATCCATTTGCCAAATGAACATCTTAAATTTTTACACTTATCAAACCTCTTAAAATAGATTATATCCTGTTTTTCTTCTCGGTGTTACAAAGAACAGAAAATTCAAGTGTTAAGCATAAATCAAGGATCATCCTTATCAGCTCTTATTCAGAATTTATTTAAACCAAACAATAGCATTTTTATTATCAAGTGATTGAGTGGGCTTCCTAAAGGGAGGATGAATATGAAAACTATGTGAATTTTTTTATCAATTCTACTACTATTTATAAGATATTTTGCGCAGTGAAATATCTTCGAAAGATTTTAGAAATGCAAATATATTCTGATTTTACCGATGTATTAAAAGTTAGCCCTCTGAATAGCTGTTATTTCCCTGCAAAACAAAATTCTCGTGCAACGACATATTTTCTTTGCAGGAAAGTGACCATACTCGTCACCTTGCCTTATAAAATAAAATTGGTCCTATGACTTTCATTAAACCTCCTGTAAAACCGGGGTGACATTCGGGGTACTGCACCTTTGACTGTTTTTGTAGGATTTCGTCTAATCTTCACCCTTGGCAGTACTAAAATGATTACAACAAACCTGTAATTGTTGTTGTACAGAAATCTGGGAGTAAATATCTCCTGGTTTAAAACTACTACAGAGCAGGAATTGAATTAAAAAAAACCCAGTCCGAAAAAAACCGGGTTTTTATTGGGTTTTACCAGGGATAGATTTAATTTTGGAAGTAGGAATGGAGAACAGAGTAATCTGGCCGCGTCAAAGTCCCGGACCCCCTTCCCCGGGAATGAGGGGCATGAAAAAAGAGGCGGCTCATAGCGACAGAGGTAAAAAGGAGTTACGTATTTTTCGCCGTCTCCGTCAGCAAACGTCATCGAAACGTAGTTTAAATGAGCCAATAAGATAATTTAAACTTTTCGTTACGTGTTGGAGGGAGGGGCTCTATACTGGACTATGATTCGGACTGAATTAAATACTAATTCCTACTTCTATAATTAATCTATCCCTGGTTTTACCCACCATAAAAACCCCACTTAATAAAACGCATCACTAAGATCTTCAATTTAGATATATTTTAATGCTAGAAAAATTTCATTTTAAAGATAGTTTAAGATATTTCTTAGATATTTGGTGATTTAACTTCTAAAGTACTATTTAATCATATTTATTATTTTTCATGAAACATTTTAAGACTTTTTTATTAAGCTTTTACTTTTGAATGACAGTTTCTTTCATGCACGCAACTTCTAAAGATAAAAAACCCAAAAAAACCCCAAATACCCAAGAAAAACCGCCGGACTGAGTTTTTTTTTTAAATAAATGCGGGTATTTTGAACCCTGCTACAGAGCCAATTTTAAAAAACTTACCTCAAGTTATCATACATGCTGGGATGTATGGGCAAACCATGTTTATCGGTGCCAATTTCTGTGGTATAGCACCATGTACCACCCACATCTTTCTGTTGTTCTAAAACCGTTATTTCAAAATCAGGGTTAGACTTGAAATGGTTTATGGCGAATAAACCAGAATACCCAGCTCCTAGAATTCCGACTTTCATTCTTACAATTTTAAAATTCTGAACTGACTGAACAACTTAAGATTTAAAATTATATAGGTCACGTTCCAACTTAGACAAGGAGCAAACCTCTATATTTCAAGCGCCTAGCGACAGAACAGGTTGGACGATTCGGAACTAATGAGGTTAAAATATAAGAGTTGAAAAATTAAATACTCGGTTTTTCATTCCTAATCAGTGTTACAAAACGTTATGAATCCAAATCACATGATGATTGACACAATCTAATCGAATTAATTTTAACATTATTATATCAATCAATAGGTGTTTTTGTGGAAACTGGGATATTTTAATTGATAAACATCAGCATTGAATTTTTTAAAACAATACATATTGAAACGTCCCAGCAATGAAATTTAATTGAGTGGTTATATTTAGACAACAGAATTTTGATGTATCGCTTACTTTACACATTGCTTTGCTATTTCGTAAACGTGTGTTTGTGATTTGGTTTGTGTGAGCCGAGGGGCCATTCACTGCAACTTGGACTGTACTAATAGAATTACGCGTAATCTTAAAAGACAATGTTTCGTAATTACACGAAGCCTGTAATCGTTGTGCAATGAACCTGGGGAGATTAGACCCTTGGTGGGAACAATAGAATTTTTCGTGTTCGATGAAAGGATGGTTAAATATTGCAATTAAGCAAATTAATTAAGAGATTTGCGCCAGAGTTCATCTGCAATCTTTCTTTGAAGGAAAATGTCGTGCTTGTTTATTCAGAATGAAACATAGCAAAATAAAATTTGGTCACATTTCAAGAATTCTGATATTAAACTAAAGCTGCATCGTTCTAACAAATGTGGCAGATGGCCGTGCTAAAAAAACTCGAATTTGTTTGCTTCAAAAAAAAAAGAAAGGGGGGGGGGCGGGACTATGTCTAAACTTATTTTTTCTATGGAAACTTTAAGAATGTAACCGAAAACAAGCACTGAAAAGGTTAGTACTATAAACGTTTGTCGGTTATGATCGTAAATTTTCTATTAGACCACATACATTAACAAGATGTGCCCGGCTGGGCACAGAATACTTTTGCACGGCAACTGTCAAATTACTATTATTACTATCAAAAGATGGCCCAGGGATGGACTCATAATCAGGGCCGGAAATAAGAAAAATTTGTTATAGGACATGTGTCCAGTGACCCCCTGTTTGACTGGTAAATTTATAGGACATTGTCCACTGGAGTGTACAAAAATGGTGTCGCTTCTCCATAGTCAAGGTATCAAAACTTCGGAAAATTTGTAGGTCAAAATGTCCAGTGACCCCATAGTTTTTAAAAAAAATTATGGGACATTTTAAAATTTTATTGGACAATGTCCAGTGTCCTGTGCTTATTTCCGGCCCTGCTCATAATAGCAGAAATACAATAGTAGCCACAGCGTACCGAACTTAAAAGGCGTATAGAAAATTTACGTGAATAGCCGTAACTATGCTAAAACGATTACCCGTAATTCTAACGTCAATTTATTTACTTCTATTATTATTCTAATAATGAAACACAATAATAGAAGTGAGTGAGTAGCCCCTCGTTGCGAATTCTTTAACAGCGCAATCATTCAATAAATTTACTTAAGTTATAATTTTCAAACTTTTTCCTTATTATCTTAAGATGAATTTCGTCCCGAAACATCTTTATTTAAAATAATACGTAAAAAAAAAATTATTTCGTGTGGAATCGAACTTGCGACCCATGGTTCTGCCGTGCAAAACTCAATATCTCTAACCGATATACCACACGCCCAGTATTCAAGCCTCGCCAACATTATTAATACACGCCTGAGCGCGCTCCCCCGATAATTTTTTCAGTACCTTTTAATTCGCCGAATGCCTAAGTGTTTTTATCTCATTTTAATAACAGGAATGTTAAAACAGAACAATAATTTTTTACTTAAGTCAAACAAAACTGATTCAGATTATTTTAAAACTTTTAAAAACTAGTAATAATACAGTGCCACATTAAAACAATAATATTCCTATTTTTAAAATGTGAACAATTTTATTCTCATTTTTAAAATATGACTATTTTATTCCCATTTTTAAAATATGACTCTTTTATTCCCATTTTTAAAATATGACTCTTTTATTCCCATTTTTAAAATATGACTCTATTTCATTCCCATTTTTAAAATATGACTCTATTTTATTCCTATTTTTAAAATATGACTCTATTTTATTCCTATTTTTAAAATGGGACTCTATTTTATTCCTATTTTTAAAATATGACTCTATTTTATTCCTATTTTTAAAATATGACTCTATTTAATTCCTATTTTTAAAATATGACTCTATTTTATTCCTATTTTTAAAATATGACTATTTTATTCCTATTTTTAAAATATGACTCCATTTTATTCCTATTTTTAAAATGTGGCAATATTTTATTTATATTCTTAAAATGTGGCAATATTTTATTTATATTTTTAAAATGTGGCACTATTTTATTCATATTTTTAAAATTTGGTACTATTTTATTTATATTTTTAAAATGTGGCACTATTTTATTTATGTTTTTAAAATGTTGCTGCACAATTTTATTTATATTGTTAAAATGTGGCACTATTTTATTTATATTTTTAAAATATAAAACTATTTTATTTATATTTTTGAAATGTGACACTATTTTAGTACTATTTTTAAATTAAGATGCTAATTTATTTATATTTTTAATATGCGACGCTATTTTATTTATATTTTTAAAATATGACTCTTATTTTATTCCCATTTAGAAGTGCAAACAATTCAATAAGATTATAATAATTCGTGATATTCAATCATCTAAGCTAATTCCTCAATCTCAAAGTTTTGCTGGTTTTAAAAACTCGCGGGGATTTTTGAGATTTGAGGTTTCGAAAAGCGACATCTATGCGTGGTGCCCAAATACCCCTTGACTGACTTCCCTGAGATAGCGCGCTTAGGCCTGTATTAATAATAAATTTACTTTTGTTAAAACTTTAAAACTTTTTCCTCGTTATTTTAAGATGAATTTCGTCTCAAAACATCCTCAATTAATATAAAACTTAAAAAAAAAAAATATTTCCTCGTGTGGATTCGAACTGCGACCCATGGTTCTACCGCGCAAAAGGCAACGGCTCTAACCACCATACCACGAACCTAGTTGTAAAATCTATCTTCAAGAGATATTTTTTAGAAAGCTCGCGCATGCGTATCAGATTCTTGGTTACACCAAAACTTCAGCGCAACAACGCCGGTATTCCACTGGGGAATTTTTCATCGTTTCCCTCTCGTGGGCCCGTATATTTCTATTGACACCCGAGCGTGCTCGACGGGCTTTAAGTCTTCCGTTTATAAAAATATAACTTTTGAATGCCATCTATGGCGTGCAAAAGTAAAAACTATTATATGGTAGTGGCGTCGCTCTAAGGTAACCGTGATGCAGTAACAGATATATTTCAATGGAACGTGGATCGAACCTTAAAAGTCTAGTGTCTCGTCCGCCTGGAGGTGAAGGTTTGTGTTTCCGAAAGAAATGATTTCTTTAAAGGGAACAGGGTTCAAAATAGAAATGTTGAAGTTAATAAACTGAAGTTCATAGGGAATAGGGTCTTGGGGCTATTGCAGGCAGACACGTTTTTTACAATACTTCTTTGGATGTTTCATGTCAAATTAATATATATTAGGCCTAGATCCAGCACCCAATTCTTTACACGAAAATGAATTTTTCGCTCTTGTTTATTTAGGAATGATAGCGTAATTAATTTTTGTTTTCGCAAGTTTCGACCTTGCTAAGTCGCCGAGATAAGATTATGGTGCCGTGACGGGTTCAGACAGGAGATATTTTCCTCTTTTAGGTGGGTTATCTTTTTCACGCGAAAGCCCTATCAGTTCCAAGATCATACAATGTTTTAAAGAGAGAGCAGCGTTTAATTTTAACTAATATAATATGTTTTGCTAATTTTATATACTTGAAGATGTGCAAATTGAGCCTAACAATGAATATTTAATTTAATTTCAGAAAATGAAAATAAAATACAGAAACAGAAAGCCGTTCGACTGTATGATAATTTCATAACTGTCTCGCCTTCTGGTAGATAAAATCTCTAGCTTACGACTGGCCTTTGCTCGAGAGAGTGTGATAATCTGTAACAATTGAAAAATGGGGGCGTATTAACTGTGCCGCTTTCTTTAAATAGTTGATTTTATAAAAGAGGAGGAGCTTATAGAGAAAATGTTGCCATCGACGTCATTATCTACGTCATATCGTTAGAGCGAATGAAAGCCGACCATTTCCTTAAAGCATAGCCCACTCGATCGAGCTGGTTGCTCAAGCAACAAGCGTGATCGAGTGGAATATTATTTAAATGAAAACTTTCTTATTACCGTTAACCCTTGGCTACGTAGGTTTACTTACATTCATTTTAAAATTGAAGTAAGATAATGAATGCAAATCAGTGTTAAATTGTTATAATTAATTTATAAAGATTATCTTTCTCGCTTGATGTGGCGGCTTATAAAATTACATGTCCAAGGCATAGACTGATTTTTTTGGAAACGGAAATGCAACCCCGCAATACATCTAGGTCACGTGACTTAGAGACGAAGCAAAATTCCAACAAGATGGCCAAGACCATAAGGTATATTTTATAAATCAACTATTGTCGGCAGAGATTTTACTCATCATTAATATTTTATAATTCAAATATTATAAATTAATATTTTAATGGCCGTGCTACAACTTAAACAAGGATAAGAAATTAAGAACCCAGAGATCAAGTGCCTATACATTTTTGTGTACGGAGAAACATTTGAGAGTTGAAAACTTAATTCTCGGAGTTTGACCCTCATTCCCTCAATCAATGTTATCAAACATAAAATTAATGATTGACAGAATCCAATCTAAATCATATTTCCATTATTATATCGATGAAAATTATGTTTGTATGGAACCTAATATATTTTAATTGTTGCAAAACGGAACTGAATTTTTCAGAGTGGACTTCCCTTCTTAGATCTAGGAGGATATATCCTCCTAGCTTAGATAAAGCCGATGGGTCGGACGTTCGGCATTTTAGTGTACTGGATTTTGAGATTTCAAGATTTTGATAAAGATTTTGAAATTTAGCCTCAGATTTTGAGATTCTGACTGAGATTATAGAAATCTTGCAGTCTAGTCCAAGAGTTTAAGATTACGGGATTTTCAAGGAGATTTTCAGATATTGAACGAGATTTTCAGATTTTGAAGGAGATTTCGGGATTTGGACCAAATTTACAGATTTTGAAGGAGATTTTCAGATTTCGAGGAAATTTTCGGATTTTGATTAAATTTTGGGAATTTGCAGGGGATATCAAGATTTACTATTAACTTCCGGTGTTCAAAGGATTTTTCGAGATTTTCAAATATAGGTTTAGGTTTTAGATTTTAAATTTGTTTTAATTTACCGTAATGAATACTGGAGAAAAGTCCAGAAAAATAGTCTAATTTTGTACAGAACTCATATTATAGCGAAGGCGCCAAAAAGCGAGATGGATGGCGGAGTTGTACCCCCGTGTCTTCCCCTCTTAAATAGATGCAAAACGTGTATTGTAAGCGAGGGGATTTTCAGATTTTGATATTTTAGGGTGAGATTTCGGGATTTTACGTTAAGATTTCGGGATTTTACGATTTTAAGGTAGAGATTTTGGGATTTTTAGATTTTGCCGTGACATTTTGGGATTTTTAGATTTTGATGTGAGATTTCAGGATTTCGAGATTTTAAGGGAAAGATTTCGGGATTTCGAGATTTTAGAGAGAGATTTTAAATAGATTTCAAACGAACTGTACGGGATTTTGACAAACGTCCGACCCCTGGGATAAAGCCTGGATTACTATTCTATTAAACATTTCAGTATCCCTGCATGATTTACGATTAGTTTAAAAAACAAGTTGGGAAACAAAATTAAATCTCTCCGAGTCGAGATGCAATTAAGATTTTTTCTTAAATTATTAAATAAATATAATTGATATTAATTATGAGGAACACGATTAAAGTTGCCGTCGAGTTTCGTGTCTTCTATGTAACGGTTCGGAGTAAGGCGAAAATTAATTACACATTTAAATATAAGGTTTTAGGTCGTTTAATAGAAATAAAGGGTCATTTCCGCAATCTGATCGCCGTAGTTATAGGTCCAATCGGGCAATAGTTTCCATTCTTTTGTGCTTACTCTCATTTTGTGTTACTACAAATGTAAATTATTCGAAAAAAGGACCAACAAAAAAGTTATTAACATTGTTATTTATTATTATTTGACAAGGCATAAGTGTCCTAATTTTTCAACTAATTTGGAAATTATAAAATTTTCTTTACACGATAAATTAAATATTTCTAGTCCACTCTAGATAGAAGGTTTTGTACATCTCTGAGTGTGATACTGTGATGGTAGAAACTTACTTTAACTGATTAAACCTTTGAATTAAACTTCCAACGAGCACTGAATTTTGAAATCTTGTCGATATGTCTTCTTTTGAAAAAGAATTATTAAAGTTCCGCAATTAAATATTTTCAGCATTTGATTCGGTATAATGAGAGTTATTCTTTTGTTTTGAATTTAACAACTGCGAATCTCACTCTCTTATGGCATGGTTGCTGTATGGATTATAGGCATTCAGTTTACTTTTCACACAAAATTGTCGTATCGAATAGTTACACTCTAACCACATTCTAGCTTTAATTTTTCGTTTTCAAAATCTTTCTGCATTCTTTGAACAGAAAAATGATTGTAACCATAATAATTATTACCATTGTTATTACTTCGAAAAATGATCAAACATAAAAATTAATGGCTATTACTATAACGAAAAGCGTACAGAAATGATTCTTTGTACACCCAGTTTATAATTTTACGAAACAATGCAAAGCTAGCATGAAAAACAAAGTGTACAATTATAATTTATAAATTTATTCATTCTTTATGAATTTCTAAACAATATATTAGTAAACACTTGATGCTTACTAGAGTTAAGTTTATCTTGGTATTGAGCTCGTGCAGTGCTTTGAAAGTGAATTACGTTATAATTTCCATAAATACATCTAGCAGGGTTATACAACTAGCTTGACTTTTCGAAAGGGATTAATAATTAACAAAAAAAAATAAAAATAAATAATATTACGTGAATTCCATCAGCTTTGATTTATACAATTTTATCTATATATTGTTCACCTGTAGTGTTCAGGTGTTTTGGTTATGGTTGTATTTTCCAGATTAGTTATTGGTAGCGGAGTTTTCTAGGAGAAATTTATCTAATATTACGAACTGAAACTTAAAGGGTATGAGAAGCTTCGTTTGAAAAACCTCTGATTTATATAGCAAAAGATAGAATTAATTTCTGTGAATTCAAAAATATCAAGTTTTTAATTCTCCGATTTCTGGTTATTTGGCAATATGCATTTCAAAATGCTCCATATGAAATTATTTGAAATCCTCTTTTTAAGAAAGCAGGCTAAAACGTTTCCTGTAGTCCGAAGTCACAGATATATTTTCTTCACGTGAGATGGTGCCACTCTCTGCTATCAGACCCAGAGTTTAGACTAGCGAGAAGCTCGAGACGCGTATACCTGGCGCGTATAGGATCCCCGCGATTTTTTTCCTCAGGTTATATTGATGTCATAAAACAGGCAAACAAATTCGACAAGACAAAATTGTTGATATATCGAAACTGAGTTTTCGTGATTTTTCAATGGATTTTAAAAATAGAAACTTTGGTTCAATTATATTAAAAACTTGATATTTTGAAAGTAGAGACTTGAAAGTGTAAAATAATACCGCTTTCGTGGTAAAATATAATATGATATTGTAAATTCGCATACCCTTTAATTTATTTACAGGTGGTGAATGTAAAGCGATGGAGACGGAGAGCACATGCTATAAAGAGGTAGTGAGAATCCAAGCATATCTTGGTGACAACATTTGTGCAACCTTACAAACTTTTTCCATCGAGTATGTATAAACAGGAATTCATGTAATTTCAGAAACAGGAATAGAGAACAGGGTATATAAGGCACGCGTCTAAGTAAATGACCCCCTTCCCCGGGAATGAGGGTGTCAAAAAAGAGAGGGGTCATAGAGACAGAGATAAAAGGAACTACGTAGTTCTCGCCGTCGCCGTCAGAAACGTCATCAGAACGTAGTTTTAGTGAACAATATGATAATTTAAAATTTAAGTTACGTGTTGGAGGGAGGGGCTCTATACTGGGCTATGAGTCGGACTGAAGTAAAGACTAACCGTTCTCTATTCCTGCTTCTAAAATTAAATTGATCCCTGGTATAGATTATTATAATTTGGACAGAGCTCTAAAACGTTATGTGGCTGAAAATAACGATGAAGATAATTATTCTTTAAGGTAATTATTTACTCGATTATGAGACGGAAACCAGACCTAAAATAGTATTCATAGCCTGATACGTTTTCTATGCGTGTGTGTTTTATTGTGTGGTCTATGGAAAAATGTAATTTATTCGGACTAAGTTCACTGTGTTTTGCGAGACAATTTCGGATATAAATGGAATGCACTATCTTTACCCAATTAAAATTTAGAATTCCATAGTTGGGGGAGAAAACAAAGCGCCTTTAATATTTAAGTAGTTAAGTAGTAACAGGAGCATATGACAAAGAAAGTGTCTCGGACGCTAGCTTCTACAATGTAAAGTACAAGGGGGGGGGGGTTAAAGAAATGTGACGTGGTTTAAAGGGGAGGGGTCTGAGAAAATGTGACGAAGCGTGATGTGACGGGGGGGTCAGAAAATGCTTTTTTATTTTCGCTTGACGTAGTTTATGGACGGTCCCATAACTCAAACAAGAATCATTTGTATTGAAATTACTTCAATTCCTTTTTGCCATAAATAACATCCCAAGCCATCGGCCAACCAAAAGGTTTTAAATGATCGTGCAAAATTTCAAAGCTTCAAAATAAATAGTTATTTTCGTAAAAATTCATTAAAATTTTGTTTGTGCTTAATCACGACCTATTTAGTAACTCAAAGAATTTTTAGGAAAATAACTATTCGTTTTAAAACTTTGCACGATCATTTAAAACCCCTCAATATATCTCTCCCTAATATTTCAAGAGATTCGAATCAGTGAAACGGTATGCTTATGGTGAAACCGAAGAAAACACATTTAAACCGGTTGAAGCCTAAGCCCTTTAAATATGGCTAATTTTCGTTTTAGTTTTTTAGTAACTTTTGAAACTTTGCACAAAAGTAACAAACCTTAATTTGCACATCCCAATTTTCAAGAGCTTTGAACCAGTGTTTTCAAAATTAGGGCCAAAAAACGGTGTTCCTCACATAGACGAACATGTTAAAAATATTTAATCGGGTATTGCTTACTGATGAAATACTTGGTTATTATCTTCTTCGCACTAAAAGATTATCTTTAGCCTTTCTATCATGTTATTCAGGGATGGGAGGGACCTTTCTATTACAAACGCGTTTAACGTCATCGCGGTAGCCAATCAAAATCGAGACACCTGGAAGTTTGAACAGCAGACGACCAGTTTAACAAAATTGTATGAGGGATACAATTTTCGGTTAGGCAAGGATAATGAATAAGAATACATCCTCCTTGGGTTAGGTTTATCAAACTGCGTTTAACTGAATATAGAAAACGATCGCCGATACGTGAATGAATAGAGTATCTCAACAAGATGTCCGAAGGTGATATTGATCTTTTAAAGGAAATTATATTAAGTGCGTGCAATGTTTTTCCTAATCTAAAACTGAAAACTGTTAAGCCTTTTTCCATAAAGAAAATGAACCGTTTGAAAATTAACTACGAACATCTGAAATGGTGAGAATTGATCATGCTGGTATTTTTTCCTGCTGTTGGAGGTAAAATTAATGCGCTAGTTGATCAATTTACAAGCATAATTAGCTTTTCGCATGACAAGAGCTTTAGCTATAAAAACAAACCGCCGGAAATTATCTGACGTCACGCAAACTAAGCCCCTCCGATCCCTGAATATGTAGTTAAACTAGTCAATGCAGATATATATTCATGTTAAATGAATAAATTCATGATATAACATTTTTCGTATAAAGTTATCTCAGAAACCTTTTACTGTGACGTGACCTATGTTATTTCCGGTATAGAACCAAAGCGGTACCAAACATGGCCGCCCACTGCCAAAGCCGAGCCCGTGACTATTTACTTAGAGAATGTACGTCACAAGTGAGATAGCTATTGCGCTTTCTGAGTTGGATAACCTACAGAGAAGAAAATAATGAGTGGTTACAATGTTCGATAGTTCATAATATAAAAGTTGTTAAATGGGGTTTTCATTTCCATAAACTTAATCCCATTTTTTGATGAAAAACTGATAATATTCCCATAGAAATAAGTTATTTTACTAGTAGGCAAATGATCACCGCAGTTATGAAACAACTATAAGGAAAAATTTACCATCTCATATGAAATACATATTTTAGCTATAAGACGTGCTATAAGTAAGGATAATAAATGAATGCCCCATTTTATAATTTGACGCCAACTTTATTATAGTTCTCAACAAAGTGAAACACAAATTGCTTTTGAAAAGAAAGACGTTGTTTCGAAGTCTCTACATGTAAAACTGTTTCAAAAGGCAGTTTAGAATTTTGTAACGTAATTCTTCAATTCTAGTAAATTTATTTAAAAACAAAGGAAGAAATAAAGGCATGTATTTAAAATGAAATTATAGCAGTGTAATTGTGACGATTACTCAATTGGAAAACAGACATTTGACTATTTAGTCACCATAAAGTAGATCAAAATGAATTAAATGACGGAATTCAAATTGACTTTAACCACCTCGTGTGGATCTTTCATTCTGACATGATAACATCGAAGATAATTGCCCGAATCTTCCAATTTTGTCAAAATAATGGAACAAATGTTGGTCAACAGCGACATTGTTATCAAAACCAAACTCATTCTTCGGGTGATCAATTGATTCTTGCCACTTCACACTGCGTCAAAATCTGGCCGTTAAACGCTTCGCTTGTTGGAAAAGGCGTTGCAGCTTTGTTTCCAATTTGACGCAATTTAAGTCAAACTCTGAACTAAAATAATCGCTCGATAAAGGTTCGGTTTCTTTCTTAATTTCTTCAGATGTAGACTCGCTCGCGTTTCTGGGTTCATCGGCATCTGATTCAGAATGAACTTCGACTTCTTTGAACTGGTCAATTCCGTTACGAAAATCATCGCTTATATTTTGCACACTTTGTTCCGGCTGCAAACTTCCTCGTTTGTCGTCTGCTTTTCGTTTAAACGGGAACACGATGTCTGCAACATCATTTGATTCATTATTTTCTTTTTTCCGTTTTGACGAGAGAGTTTTCTGAGTTTTTCGTTCAATTCCAGATTCTGAGGGATGAAGTCTAGCAATGTGATCTCTTAGTCCTTGCTTTAATTTGGCTGCGAAATCACAAAAAGTACACTTAAACGGACGCTCGTCAATGTGAGTCACGATGTGTCTCTTTAAATTCTTGCTTCGTTGTGTACAGTAATCGCAAATATCGCACTTGAATGGACGCTCGTCACTATGAGTCAAGAGATGACTCTTTAATTTAGCGCGTGTTCGACCACGGTATTCGCAAATATCGCATTTGAATGGACGCTCATCACTATGAGTTGCGACATGGCTCTTTAAAATATCCAATCTTCGGGCACGGTAATCACAAATAGCGCATTTGAACGGACGCTCATCACTGTGAGTTGCAACATGTTTCTTTAAATTTCGCTTACATTGGGTATGATAATCGCAAATAACGCATTTGAACGGACGCTCATCACTGTGAGTTGCAACATGTTTCTTTAAATTTCTCTGACATTGGGTATGATAATCGCAAATAACGCATTTGAAAGGCCGCTCATCACTGTGAGTTGCAATATGGTTCTTCAAATTCGAGAGTCTTCGGGCACGATATTCGCAAATATCACATTTGAAAGGACGCTCGTCACTGTGAGTCAAGACGTGTTCCTTTAAATTCGAGAGACTTCTTTTACTGCAATTGCAAATATTGCATTTGAATGGACGCTCATCACTGTGAGTCGCGACATGGCTCTTTAAACTATCCAGTCTTCGGGCACGGTAATCGCAAATATCGCATTTGAATGGACGCTCATCACTGTGGGTCGCGACATGTTTCTTTAAAATATCCAGTCTTCGTGCACGGTAATCGCAAATATCGCATTTGAACGGACGCTCATCACTGTGAATTAATTTATGTTTCTTAAAGACTGAGCGTATTTCTGTTTGGAAACTGCAGTGTTCGCACATAAACTTCATCTTTCCCTAATGAATCAAAAAGTGATACTTTTAAATCAAAACGCTTTAGGAATCTCATCAGAGTTGAATGTAAATATTTGAAAGGTAAGACGTGTGATTTTAAGGGCATACTGGTTTTCACATGAACATCTAAACTTTTTTCAATAAAAATCTGCATTCAGTTCCAAATTTTCATCAGTGATATAACGAATATGCTCCATATTTACATTAGTTGACTGAGGTAAGTTGGTTATTTATGTAAAAATGAGGGAATCATACAACATTCTAATCTGAGTAATCTATCCCGATTCCGGTTTACCATAATATTACGAAATGGGTACAGTGCAATTAATTAAGTATTCAGGCAAAGAGGAATTTAAAATATGAAACTTCGGAAATGAGATACCTATTTAAAAATTAATATTCAAATAATCGAAATTACCTTAAATTTTAAGTTGTAAGATAACGTTTTAATACGCTTCCAACTTCCAAGGAGTTCCAACGCACTTTCACTCTAAAAACACGTTCATACAACAAAACGCGGAGCAGACAAAAATCTTGAGACTTCAAAAACAGTCTTGGAAATAAGGATTTTTTATTAACTAGTCCTAGGATCCAGTGACCCCCAGTGTGAGTGTCTACGATATTAAACTCGTTTTTGGACCCTATCCCCAATTTATTTTTTAGTAATCCTTTTAAAAAATTCTTGACGCACAGCTCACTCGATCAAGCTTTGGCTTCATTGGCATCTCTTGAAATTCTAGTGAGAGGCATATTGAACGGTTTTAAATTGTCGTACAAAGTATCAAAGTTCTTTCCCAATAGTTCTTTCCCTAATAATTCCCTAAGCGACTAAATAGGTTGTAGGAATTAATAGTTTGTTTGAAAACTTTGCAACTTTGCAACTTTAAACCCTTCAATTTGCTTCTCACTAAAATTTCAAGAGATCCGATCAAGTAAAACCGAATAAACTTATTAAACCGTTCTAAGACTAGCTATTAAGGCTAATTTTCGTATTAGGGACCGTCCATAAACTACGTCACGCAAAAAAAAGCATTTTTTGACCCCCGTCCCCACAGATCACGCTTCGTCACGTTTTCTCATACCCCTCCCCTTAAAACCACGTCACATCTATTTAACCCCCCCCCCCCAACGCAATATGATTTGTCATAATTTAAAAATTTATTTTAATTAATTTCTCGGGTGATATGCCGTTCCACTCAAAAATATTTTGCTCGGCTTAAAATTCAAAGCTCTCTACCGTTTTAACCTTTTTGCCTCTGATTGAGCTTTGGAATTTTATTGTCTGGATTTTTTTTATAAGCTTCGAAAAATAAATAAGTAAATAAATAAAAATAAATAATTCCATAAAGCTTAGTTGAAGGTTCACATTTTATTATATAAAAAGACTTGGTTTGCCCAAGCCTAAAAAACAAAACGATAAGAGTTTATCCAGTTGACTGAAGCGCGGATATTATTTTTTTTTCTATTGAATTTTAAAGACAATCCATATTTTACTACTCTTTACAATTTAACTCAATTACCTGATTTTACAGCTAATGGATTAGTTTCCTATAAATTAATTGAAGTAAAAAATTACTTATCTCCGATTTTTCAAGAACAATTTCATTTTTCTGATAGTGATAGTACTTACTGTTCCTACCTCTATCGTCAAATAAGAAGTTTGTACCTAATATACTTTAAACAAGACGGCCCAAGGGCTCGTAATAGTAGCCACATCGTACGAGTGAATAGCCCCTCTATACCCTACCCTAATGAGTGCATAACCCCTTACCTTACCCTTATGAGTGGATAACACCTCTATACCTTACCCAATGATTTACCGTGCATAAAATCAGAGTTAATAGCCCCTTGAGGCCCTACTCTAAACAGTGATAAAATTATAACCGTATAAATTTACTTATGCTGTAATTCTAATATTCCGGCGAATCGAAGAACAGATAGTTTTAGTGATAATCCCCTCGATGAGTTTACAACATAGACTTATGCCGTTGCACACTTATCTTATCTTATAAATTTCTAACAAGAACTTATGCCCAGAAACTTTTGAAAGAGAAAGTTTAGTTATAGTGATTAGCCATTTTAGTGATTATTTCCTCGAATTACCTTTAGCAATGCTAAAATGATCAAACGCATAACGCTCATTTAACACTATGTTAGCTCTATCTAAACCCACATTTGGATTAACCGCCAAAACGTTCCAGTCAAACATAATATAGATGACGATAGCTACCGAACGAAAACGAAACACACGAGGAGCGCGGTAGGAAACGGGGAAAATCGTTATCAATTTAATTAGCACATAAATAAAAAGAAAATAAATATAAAACCCCAAACATACAAATTCATAAGTATCCGACCCCACAGATTAAGAGGTACCCTACCCCACATCACCCCGACATTTTAAAGATAAAACTAAAGGATAAAAACCTCGCGGTTCCTATCAAGTCCCTATGGCTTGGTGGTAGAATGTCTTACTACTGCGTGAGCGACCCGGGTTTGAATCCCGGCTGCGACCAAAAAAAATTTTTAATTAAAATAAAATCTCTAACCAAGCTCAGTTAGCCCTATGGGTGGGTTGAGGTACTATCGAATTCCTTTTAAGCTAAAATCTAACGATAACGAAGCGACAACCCCGGCCACTACTACTACTACTACTACTACGACGACGGCTCGGGTCAAACTAAGAGCCTCATCGTATACTACGATGTGGCTAAAAATACCTGAAGTCAAATTTTCATTATTTCTTTCACTGATCGTTCATGAAAAATCTAAGGCAATTGGAGAAGAGTTAGAAACCTAAAAAATTTAAAAATACTGAAATTTCTTCAAATGGTTTTTCATTTCTCACTTTAAAAACTACCTTTATATAAGTGAGAGGGGGAAGAGGGAGAGGGGGCGTTTCGCCCGGAGAGGAGAGAGAGGAAAGATAGGTAGTTTAAATTTCGCGGGCGTTTTGAGTGAAGGAAAGAAGATGGTAATTTTCGCGCACTTTGAGCGCGTGATACATTAGATTATGCTGGATGGTTAGTATCGGTTAGTTTCATTCATATTAATTGAAATGTGACGTTATTATAAATTAAGGGAATACACGATTGTGTTGAGAAATGTTTTTTTAGTTTTACGATCTAATTTAAAAATACCTTAGGGAGATCAACTATATGGGGGGGGGGCACATGAGCCGTGTAAAATTAGTATTAAAGCCCAGCCCTTGGGCCATCTTCTTTAATTTGTACAATGGAGAGATCGAAATAGCGGTAACTGATAAAAGCACATGACTACATTGTAAAACTGTAACTTTAAGTGACAGTGTTATTCTCTATTACTAAAGCCGCGTTTACACGAGACACTTTGAAACCGTTTTAAACCGTTTTGGAATGTACAAAAGAATATTAAGTTGATAAAACCAGAGATCTTTCACGAGAAAATGCAAATATTATTTTTTAAAAAGTGTTAGGCCTTTCCAAAACGGTTGAAAACGGTTCCAAAGTGTCTCGTGTAAACGCGGCTTATATTTACCCTGATTTGAATAAATTAGATAACGGTATCCTGAATTAACTAGCGCTACTGTTACCTATGTTTACAAGATAAATAAAGCATAAAATCATAATATAATACAAAGCAGACTTCGAAGACGGAGGATATGAGTAGACCAGGATGGGAAATAGGTATTGACGTCCCCATGCTAAGGAAATTGTTTTGACCAAGGCTTAGGGAAATAGATCAATTTACAATGATTTACAAATTTAATGATAATTACTACCGTAAAAGCGTTTCATATTTAAATTAATGTTAAGTTTTCGCAACTAAATATACTAAAATTAGACGTAATTACTTTCCTCTAGTTTCGCAAAATTCATTAACGCTATAGGCGACGATTAGACTCGAGTGTTTTGATGGCGTCAACGCCACGTCACGGCGGCATTATCAAAGCCGTCTCATCGCGCTCTATAGGCCATTTCATCCAAAAGGCTTTATGAATAAACTCTCGAATTATTATGAGGCAACTAAACGTTAAAAAACGCGCCAATTTTGGTCGCGCTGATATTTTCTAGTAAATTAATGTATCCATGGTATAATATCGCAAATCGAGTTATGTTGTAAATGTTAACAAAATTAATACTTAAACTTAATTATTGTCCATGAAACTCGCTTAGCGGAATGAGAAATGTACCTTTCATTTAAGACCGTTCCCAAAACTAACAAACGTATAGTTTTTCTAAAATCCCAATGACCGGATTGTTTTTTCACCAAAAATTTCCCATTTTCTATGGGAAAAATTCCTGTTTTTCATAAAAAGGTGTGAATAATTTTATGGAAATGAAAACCACCCTTAGCAACTTTATTTTTTATAAAAAAAAAAAAAAAAACTAATGGAATTTTTTGAAATGTTAACCACACATTAAGGGCCCGAATTGTAGTTCTGTGGAATATTTTCAAAACAGTAATCGTTACATATTTTGTGATTTCGTTTCTCATTTTGTGATTTCGTTTCTCATTTTGTGCTTTCGTTACTGATTTTGGGATTTAGTTACTGATATCGGATTTTTTATGGGACTTCGAAATCAGAAATATTGCTTTTGATTTCCTCCCGAATCTCTGATTTTGTTATTGATCTTCGATTTTTAAGTCGGATTTCGCTGGTATAGCCTACGGAATTTCGTGAATGACTGACCCCTCGGTACGTTTTGTTGTTTATGTGGAAATATGCAGACCAGTAGCTAGTGGAATAGGCAATATAGAGAGGAGAGAGTAAAACGAGAAAAGTATATTTCCCACCAAGGTTATTTGGGCGAAGCAAAATTTTATTAATGAGAAAATTGAAAGCTAAGTATGTATTAACCCCAATCATTTAACTTAACTAGACTTGACTACCAAAAACTGGTTTAAAATTTCTAGGAAAAAATAAATGTCATGTTTACCCCATATAAGATTTTTGGCATGACGCAACTATTAAATATTGAAAGTATACGTATAAGGAACCAAAATCGTTAAAATTATTGGCAATATAGCATCTAATTAAAGTAAGAAAAGTGGTTATAAATTCAAAACCAGTAAATAAATGTTATTCATGTTCCAAACGTTTTGGCGAAGTTCGTGATTTGTCTGAGGGACCGGACATGGAGCGATTTTGTGTACGGGATTTCAAGATTTTGGGATTTTCAAAATGATTTTGAAATTTTGACTAGGATTTCAGGATTTTCGAATTTTGACCTGGATTTTAGGATTTTGAGTGGGAATTTGGAACTTTGACCTGGATTTTATAATTTTGACTAGGATTTTAGGATTTTGATTGGGAATTTGTAATTTTGAGCTGGAGTTTGGGATTTTGATTCGGAATTTAGAATTTTCACCTGGATTTTGGGATTTTGAACGGTATTTTGGGAATCCGACCCTTTTTCGTTTTGCCGCTCTTTAGAGCTGGAAAACGATTGTTCCGACCTCTGCTGGTCGGCTGGCTGGAAATGTTGTTACCTGATGAATTTTGTCATAAATGAACATTTCGAATTTTAAATTTCCCGCGAATTTTCAACCGTAAATTCACCCGTAGTCCAACGTTACACCTCATAGGTGGCGTAACGTACTTTATTTCCATTGAAATTATTTTTCTGTCGGTGCGGGGCCTCGAACCTGCCGGTCTATACTAGACGCCAGTGAAGACGCCGCATACTCTACCAATCGACCCACGCTCGCTTAGTACAAAACCCGTGTTAAGTTAGACTGTAGAGTAGAGAGAGGTAGAATTATGTGGATCCCCACCCACCCTCCCCTTCCCGACGCGCGCCAACCAGCTGCAGCTGGATTTTGTAAGCGGGAGAGGAGAGAAAGTAGAGAGCGTAGCGCGCGTTTGTAAGCGGGAGAGGAGAGAGAGTAGAGAGCGTAGCGCGCGCGAAATATTTTTAGCAATTCATAATTTAAATCTATGAAACATACTCATTTAAAGTTAAATAATTATAATTAGCTAACATGATTATTATAATTAAAAAAAATATATTATTTAAGTAATAAATTTAACGATAGTTGTTGAGAGATTCAATAGAGGGCAACATCAAGGTTGGGGCAACATGAGATGTCATAAATACAGAGTCACCCAAACCCAAATTCATTTCAGTTCGGCTCTGCGTTAACACTGAACCAGCTCCGATTCCCCTTCGTCTTGTGCCGACGTCATTTTGGTAGATATAGGGTCGTCGGTTTAACGTGTTGTGTACCCATTTTTTAAGAATAAAACGGTTAAAAGGCCCGTTCGCAAAGGCGCTTTTAGCTCAAGCTGATTTCTGATAGAACAGAATGCAGTTCCCACTTCCAATTTACTCGATAAGCGTCTGCTTTACGGCGTCAGCTTCAGCTTCCGCGAATTCGTTCACATAAACGCAGGTTTGGTCGCGCTGATTCTTGAATCTAATCACTGGCGTCAAGAAAATAGAGGACGAACACAGGGAGCGCAGCCAAAACTTATAAATTCCTTACATGAAAAATAGGATTTTATAGGAGAAAAACTGTGTTTTTGTAGGCAAATATTGGAATAAAAATGCTTATATATAGTATTATTTTGGCGTAAATATTGTAGAAAAATCTCATTAGAAAAAATACTATACTTTGAAAGGAAGAACTTAATTAAATATAATTTAAAAAAATATGAGCAAGCAAAGAAAGCTCCGCAATTTCGGTCTCTTGTCAAATGCGATCGCGATAAAAAGAGCTAAATATTAATAAGTTTGATGCTAAACCATAGGAAAACTTCAACAAATATCTGAGATCGAGGCTGACTCCGACAATCAGCCTCCGCTACCAGCTTACGCCCGTATGAAACCCGCCTAAGCTCTTTTGAGAACAGTCATGGAAGACGCCGAGAGCGAACTCCGCCTACTCTCTCAGCAATCAGCTTGAGCAAAAAGCGCTTTTGCGAACGGGCCTTAATTAGAATTTGTTCTTTGAAGAGTTGTAGAAGCTGCTCAAGTAAAACAGATAACGCGCTTCTTTCGAATACCGGGCATTTTAAAAAACCAAGGAGAAGCATCGTACAAATTATCCGCTAAGCGACGTAACCTTTGGTTACAAAAGTTGGGCCTTGGACCTGAGTCCTTAAGAGAACAACCCTTCAATGTTCAATGCTTTTCTTCTCGGGTAAATAGAATCATGGATTTGTAATAGAAGCTTACGCGTAAGCTTCTATTATAAATCCATGGTAGAATGGTTTTATGATAATACCAATTTATTGTTATATATTATTAGCTTATTTTGAAACTCTTTGGTATTTCGTAATTTAGACTCTACATCTGAAGCTGATGTTGTATTGTTAGAAGAAGAGATTTGCTCTGAAGCTGAAAATGAACCAGTGATAGGAAATGTTGGCCAGAGTTCACAGGATGTGTGATATTAGCATGTCAAATTTTTCTGTTGACAAATGTACCCAGACACGGCCAGAATTGAATGTAATGGACCGTAGCACCCAGTTTTATGTTAATTAATTACATTTAAGTTGCGGAAACTATTTTAATCAATATTTTCATAGCTTTTGTCGTCCATATCGGCAGAGTTTATTAGAAGGATTTCTGAAAATATAACCCTTAAATGACGGCTGTACCTAACCAAACCAAACCAAACCTTAACCTAACCTAACCTGAACCTAATCAAAATTTTGGAAAAGGGGGAATATTATTTCGGAACTTAAATGAAGATAACAAAATACAATATCTTGGAAAAGGCGTAATATTATTTGGGAAGCAAATGAAGATAAACAACAATATTATGGAAAAGGTGTGATATTATGTGGAAAACTAAAATAATCTAACCAAACCCAACCTATAATATGAAGGGTAAAATATTAAAAAACATGGAAAATATATATTTTAATTAGTTTCCGAACCTTAATTTTAACAAATTAGCCTATAATTAACTTTGAATAAATGATATTTATTGAAAAAGTTAAAAAACTGTATTTAAAATGCGCGAGCTAAAGTAAAGTTTAGCCCCATACTCACCCAGACTGGTTGCCAACCCCAGAACGTATCAAACAAAAAGTATTTAATTATAATTTGAAATTTCAATTTTAATGAAACCTAGTTTTTAAAATACCCATTGAGAGTCTGTAACTAAACGTTAACGACCTCTAGTCTCTGCCAAGTGATTTAAATTTCAGACCTTCTCTGTGGGAAAGGTGGAATTCAATTAGCTAGATCTACTAAGCTTTGTCTACGAAGGGATTTCCACACTAAGCCTGTGGCTTGTTTACAGGTTGGTCCCTTTACAATGCATAGAGGGGTGGTGGCTAGCCCCTATGCCACAGCTAACCTACAGCGCCCTATACTAACTATTACCCTTAACCTCTGCAAGTTTTGATGGAAAGGAGAAACCGGGTTAGACCGCGGAGGAAAACTCCTTTTAACCAGCGGGGAGAGAACTAAACTCTACGCAGAAGGATTTGTTCCCAGATTTTCACCCGGTGCCACAGTCCGGGATCGAACCAGGGATCCTCTTGCTGCGAGGCGAACGCGCTAACCGCTACGCCACCCCACCTCTTCAAACTGACATCACATTTAAATTAAGTTATCATTCTAAAAACTTAGTTATTCAACTATAAATAAAAGGGTATTGAAGGTTAAAATAACGTTACTATGAATAAATCAAATAAAAATCTACAACTTAAGCTCCTCAAAAAATGAACATTAAGATAATGAGGGAGAATACATAGTTTACAGACTAGTAGGATTCATACTATTAACACAAGGAGGCCTGACTCACTGGGTGAGTTTAAAGCTGGGCCTCCTTGCGTAAATGGTATGAATCCTCCTAGTCTGTAAACTATGCAACCTCAGCAAGATCAAATTTTCAAATCTAGCTATATAGCCAGCCATCTGTCTATTTTTAGCATTATAATTTAAATTAATTGATCGTGATGATTTAAAGTTAAATAATTATATATTGCTAATGTATTTATTATTTAAGTAATTTCATTTAATTTAAATAGTAAATTTAATGATGGTAATACTAATTAAGGGTTCCACGAGAGGGTAGAATTTTTTTAAAAATTCAGTAATGTTTTCACCAGGGATAAAGGAGGAGCGTGAGGATATTTGTTTTCACGCTTAGAGGATAGGCAACTCCCTATCTCCGACGGCAGCTTATTCGATATATAATCTGTTCCAGCTTTGGTTGTCAGCACGCGCAAACCCAGATTTCTATGTTGAAGCGGCTTAGTGGCGATCATTAACGTAGCTTTGTGCGTGCAGACAACAGACAAAGGAAATACTGATTTTCATTATTTAAAACCTCGACATTTTAAATCCTGAAGATGAGTATTTTTTTGTCTGTTGTCTCGAAGTATTTTCGTATGTTGTCAGCACGCAGAACCAAAGCTGTAACACATTAAATATCGAATAAGCTGCCGTCGAAGATAGGGAGTTGCCTATCCACTAAGCGTGAAAAAAAATTTCCTCACGCGCTTCCTTTATCCAGGTTTTTACTTTTGCGCGTTTTAGAGGTTTTGCAAAATATAGGTCCGACCCTGGCTGGCTGGCTGGCTGAGCGTCCCTTCAACCCCATTTCTAATTCTAAAACTGCTTTAAACCAAAAAAGATAAACGCTTTTATGCATATAAAATAGTTGTTAAATTATCTTTTTTTGGCACAAATATTAGTGCCAAATAATATGAGATTTTTGTAAGGTTTAGGCCGGGGTCACCTTACAATAAATTTAGCTAACCTAGGCAAAACGTTTTATGGCCGGGGCCATCTTGTTTAGTTTTCAACTTATTATTATAGTGTTCCTAGCGCTGAATTTTACGCCAGTGTATTATCGTCGGATTTCAATCCCAAGTTTATTATTTTCTTTCAATTTACTATACTACCACTTAAGTGTAGTATAAAAACCAAAATTTAAAGTAGATCACCTATTCATCATATTTTGACACCATATTTAATGCATATCAGGGGAGTGGCGATAGTTATGTTAACAAATAAGCCGACCGTCACAACAAATCCGTTTTAGAACCCTTAAAATTAAATTGATTTTTATTACTTTTAACACTCGGGCTATCTACTAGTTTTCATCATAACATATAAAAAACAATTAAGAAGTAGAAACGTATCCGAGAGTTATCTGTAGACAAATAAAACAAGTTGCGAAACCAAAATAAACTTCTCCGAGGGGAGACGAGGGCTTACTACCAAATTAAGAAGTTTTTCTTAAATAACTAAATAAATATTCCTGATATAATTAATCGTTCTAGTTAAGTCGTTTTAAGAAACTTTATTCCAAAAATAATTTTAAGAATACCCATTTTTAAGGTTTGATTTCTAGCGACCACCTTTTTCACTAAATTTATAAGGCTATAGGTTCATATTAAATAATAAGACAAGTTGGGAAACAAAAATAAACCTCTCCGAGTCGAGACGCAATTATGAGGTTTATCTTAAAAAATTAAATAATCGTCATTAATTTAGATTAATTCTAGCTAAATTGTTTTAAAAACTTTATTCCAAAATTCATTTTAAACATTGCTATTGTTGAGGTTTGAATTCAAGCGTATGCCTCTTTAACAATTTTTGGAAATTTAGGGTATTGATTCACAATAAATGATAAGAAAACACGCAGTTGCGTTACCCATTGGTGGAAGCCAATCCATTGGGAAGCTAGACGTTTCTTGTAGCCCTAGCCGATCGCCGCGGAGTTCTTAATCCTAACGATGGGAGTATAAGCCAAAAATTACTTTCTACGAACACGTTTGCTCCGATTTGCTAATTGCGAACGCGGTGACAGACACACACACACACACACACACAGATCCTACGTCCAGTGTAATGCCTCTCCGTGTGGTCATGGTCACTCGGCGAGGTAATATGCCGCAATTGCGTGAACCATGGCGTGAACAGTTGGTGGAAGCCCTGCCATTGAGAGGCTAGGCGTTTCTCGTAACCCTAGCTGATCGGCGCGTACATTTTAACCCTAACGATGATACTGGACTAGATTCTAATATTGCTTTCTGTGAACTGCAAATGCGGTCCGGATATTGCGAATACCTTTGCTCCGATTTGCCAACTGCAAACGTGGTGACAGACACACAGACACGTCCAGTGTAATAGCTTTCTGTGAGCTCTCAAGCTGGTGTCGAGCGTTTTGTGCATGTGTAGATCATGGAAATTAAAGGGGATAAAGGATAATGGGGAGGATATGAAAATTGTAAGGCCAGTGTTATTAGATGTTTTAAACATCTAATATCCCTGGTAAAGTGAACTCCTATCAGCTTGGGCTGTTGGCCTCCAACAACAGGCGGATGTGGTGGTTTCAAACAAGCTGGTCCAGCAACCAGAACATTTTTGCACACCCAATCAATTTATAGGACATTGGTCCAGTCAGGCAGTGACCCCTATAAGTGTCTCAAAGTAATCTTATTTCCGTTCCTGCTAAAAAGAAAACCGACATAATAGGCAGGGTTCATAAAACTTTGGAAAACAAATTTCCCTGAGATTTTCAGGTTTTCCCCCATATACTTCCCCGATTTTCCCAGATTTTTCCCGTATGTGGAGCATCCTATGGAGCAAATGTTAACGAAGGAGGAAGGGTAAATAGGACAATTACATAATCAAAGGGCATCCCCGTATCTCTAATATATTCAGAGTTATGAGCCTCCAAAGTATACTGTAATGTTAATCCTATGGAGAGAATATTCACGAACATTTTGCTTAATTACTCGGCCCCTGTTTGACGAAATCCCTAGTTTTTAGTATCGTTGGATGGGGGCAAATAAGATTATAACATACTCGAAGGACATCCCCTTATCTCTAGTAGAACCAGAGCTATGAGCCTCCAAAGATTAGTGAAATATTAATCCAATTGAGTGTATGTTCAAATCATGAACATTTTGCTTAATTACTAGGCCTCTGTTTGACGCAAAATTCCCTGATTTCCCTGAATTTTACTAAAACTTCTAAATTTCCCTGAGGTTTTTGTCAACTATTTATTTCCCTGATTTTTCCAGGTTTGTATGAACCCTGATAACTCACAGCAAGACTAGGTTGAAAAGGGGCGAAAATCAGTCAAATGCTTTCAGCCTCCAGGAAATTCGCGAGAGCGGAAATAAGCAAAACACTTCAAAAGTATCCAGGGACACTATTCTCTAAAAATTTAAATGATTAGAAACCCAAATCTAAATCTAAACAATAGGGTTGGGTAGGCGTTGGTTGGGTCCATATGGAGTGGGTACTTAAAACCGTATTCTCTTATTTTTCTAACCCAAATCAAAATCGACATTTGAATCTCCCGCCAAACATTTACCCATCTCATATGTACGTCACTTCCTCTTTCATTGTGGTATTTTTATTTCAGCATAAATTATACTAAGGTAATAAATTAATTATGTACGATCAAAAAATTATCTACGATAAATTTTCTACGGCAAATTAATTATTTACAATAAATAAATTTAAAATTAGAATTTCACATTAGAATTTTACTCATTATAAAACTAAGCTTATCCTATAGGTTTTGAACCGTTTAATTGAAATTATTTAAACTATTAGTGATGATCAATTGGCCAATATCGTAAATTAACCGATGTCAGTATCAATTTATTTAAAATCAATGAAACTAAAATATCAATATCAAACAATTTTCTACTGGAAAAGATATCAAGCTATTCTTTATTTTTAATATATCAAGTTAAATTTAAAAGAATATAAAATTTATTATTTTCTGACACAAAAATTTCCAGCTTCTTTGCTTAGTTCTTAATTTTCAGCTCTAAAATGGAAGTTTAACGTTTTTTGATATTAAAGGAGAAATATATAATTTTCGTTTTATTTGAATTAGTTTTTATATAGGAACTTAAATCAATTGCCCATTTGTATGAGTACACTTACCGACAATTGATTTTACTAATCGAGACAATTACTGCGTCTTTTAATTAATATTTCATAAATACTACCTGAATATTTTTTAAATATTAAAGATTATATTGTTATTTTAGATTCATTGAGTTAAAAATATTGGTTAAGCCTTGATATTGACATCCGTTAATTTACAATATCGGCTCGGCTAATGATGCTAATCTGTTTATAAAATTATATCGGAACTTCAAGTAGTAAATAAACAACACTTGAGCTATTAGTAAAAGAATATATTACGAACAAAAATGGTCTCACTTAGATCACAAAAATTATACTTAGCTTAAAAAGTTAATATTTAAATCAAAGTAGAAAATTCAGTTAAAGGAACATTATCACACCCCCTACTTTTAAAATTCCGTTTCGTAGTTCACTTTTCTGAAATAGATGGCGCTTGTATCTATGTGGCCCACTCTGAAGCCGGGTGTACACAGACAAATATTTTAGTGTTTTAAGAGCGTTTTTTTCTCGAAAGAGACAAAAATCTTCAGTGTGCACCCACATTGATATTAACGGCCGCTTTTCTAGAGAATTGAGAATGGACTCGTCTGGGGGAATTCTAACCATAATTTCTACCATTCCTACTAAGTCTGGTACTTCCTCCTACCTTCCCGCGGGGACCAAAGTTTATAGCTTCACGCGGTTCACGGAATATTATTGCGGTTCATTGATTGAATGTTTGCGTTATAAGTTCGGGTTTTTTTCTTAGTTTTATGTGTAGAATACAATTTGACGTTCTAGCAGTATTGTATTCGGATTTTTTTGCTAATTTATTAGGATAATATGGAAACAAAAAATAGATCAAAAGTATACAAAGTGAATCTGGGCTTAGAAACATTTGAACGTTGGTCTATTTCAAGTTCATTGCGCGGCAAGAACATCCTCCTCGCGTAATTTTTTCGCTACCATAATTTAGTGGTCGGGTGCAAGCATTGCGACACTTACACGGCTCTGTATTCGTAATGCTTTGCATTTTGTAGAATATTGAATTACTAGGCCTTCAACAAATTTTCGAAGCTTCGTTGTGAGGTTTTAAAAAACGTAAAATCTTGATACTAATCAAAAGTAAATAGGTGTACCTCGTATGACCAGTTCCCGGTAGAGCAGTTCTCGAAATAGCAGCCGCGATTCCAAAAAAACAGTGGCGTTGTTCAAAACTGCTGTTTTAGAAATAGCGGCTGCTGTTTTAGAAATAGCGGCTGCTGTTTTAGAAATAGCGGCCGCTGTTTTAGAAAAAGCGGCTGCTATTTTGGGAAATAGCAGTGTTTGTCTTCAGTTTCGAGTATTTCTTAACAATACAGTTATATTCGTGGTTTTCGAAAACTACCTTTCTCTGTGATCATTTAGTCAGTAATGTGACCTACTAACGGATCGTGTTTTTAAAGTACACTTAAATATTGCACTATTCTTCAGGCTATATCAGATTACAATTCTAATACCAGGATAGAAAATATTTCAAGAAAGCTTATTTATTTCGGAAGTAGATAATTGTAAACAGTAATTTTTTGGAAAAGGCATATTATCATTTGGCGAGTGAATGAAGATAAACAACAATATTTTGGAAAAGGCGTAACATTGTTACACCATTTCCAAAATATTACTAACCTAAGTCTAACCAATAAAAAAAAACCTGAAAAAACCGAACCCAACCCAACCCAACCTAACCTGACCTGACCTAATTATATTTAATTGAAATAATCAACTTTGACCTAACCAAACCTAACCTGACCAAACCCAACCTAACCTGACCTGACCTAATACTATTTAATTGAAATAATCAACTTTAACCTAACCTAACCAAACCTAACCTAACCTAACACTATTGGGGGTTCAAATAATCAACTTGAAGCTAACCATATCTGACCTAGTTCTATTTAAGTTCATTTAACACAGCGTACACCATAACAAACAACAGTCGTTTTTCGCATTCCTGTTTTTCTGCTCTTTAGAGAACTGCTGTAATGGTACGCCGCGTTTTCGAGAACCGCTGTAATGGTACGCCGCGTTTGCGAGAACCGCTGTATCGGTAACTGTTGTAACGGGTAAACTGCCATTTCGGGAAACCGCTATTTAGGGAACTGCTGATATGAGGACCGCTATTATGGAATCCGCTCATACGGGAACCGCTCATCTAAGGGCTTCCCAAGTAAATATGGGTCGGAAATAACAGAATAGGTAGGTAGGTAGGTCTAGTAAAGAGTACCGGTCTAGTTTGATCTGCAGAATAGGAATCCATGGGAAAAGAAAACCCCAGAATTATAGTACAGAAAGGTTAAGCAAAACTCTAACCATGATTCCTAACTACCTTTGTGAAGGTCTAAATTATGTCCATTGTTGAGGTTAAACTTTTCAAGGTTGCTTAACGTCTCTATTGCTTGTTCGTGGAAAATTCAAAGCATCACAGAGGAGGGGACGAGTGTTTAGAATTTGTCAAGCCGGTGCTCTGAAGAAAGTGTGGGTCGAATGCTTTCACCCCATTACCTATTTACCTTCAATAAATGATAAACATCCTTAAGGCGTGGTATACGCCTTTCCCAAGTACAAAGAGTTTTTTTTTCTGGTTCTGTAGTTTCAAGAAAATTTGTTGCACTAGACCTTGCCCATAGATAAGAACGACAGAATAACAAACCAGCATTAATAGACCTACCCATAGAATCGTGGGCCCCCTGTTGCGACTGCTATCCCAACTTAAACTGAAATACCTTAGGGCAAAAAAAACCTCTATTCCTTCCATCCGAAAACGAAAAATCCTACTGCGAAACTCTTTCTTGGAGGGGAAACATTTCTAGACGGGTGTGGGAGACGAAAATGTTTCTCAATTCTGCCGCTACTCAGAAAGTGCGCCAGAGTACAGAAAGTAAAATTTAGGGATTTCGTCGGCTAAGTCCGAGCCAAAATAGGGTGATAACGATCCTTTAAGCAAAGGCTTAGAGCTGCCGACTGAAAATATTAGCTTCCCGCGTACATTACTATAAGACTCCCGTCTCCCGATAAAGCTGAGCCTGCTGAGGCGCCCCTAATAGCGCGCGGTTCTTCACAGCTGCAATCTCCACTCAGTATCATCTTAAGCTTAAAATACGAGGTTACCTACGTACATAATATCGAATCGCCGTGATAGCGAGGCGCCTAGGCGAACTTCGCGAGCCCCGAACATCGCTCGAAAGAGTCGAAAAGCGAACAACCTCGTCCGAGGGATCAGCCACTGGCGTATTCCCCCGGTATTACCTCTTTGGAAGTTTTAATGCCGTAAATTCGGGCGATATGCCTTTAATCCGTTCTAATATTGAAATAAAAACTGTAAAAAGTAATCCCGAGTGTATTTCCGCGTTAAACGGCGTAATACCCTTCCCATCTTACACCCTCTGAAAGACTTTATTGCCGAGTGGCTTTCCCCTCGTCAATTGACCCGTATAGAGACTAAACTTTTTGCTACGCCACTAGATGGCGTGTGCAAAAAATAAAAAGGCGGAACCGTATCCGCGTAAAATTCTGGCCAGGAGCTGGATTTTCTTTTCTAACATCGTGTTCGCGCATACTCCGTTGCCTCCGTTTTAACAAGAAGCTATTTTAGATTTTAATACAAATTTCGTGATTTTTAAGTTGTTTTTTTTGGATTTTGAAAGGGATTTTAGGATTTTCACACGGATTTTAGGATTTTAACTTTGATTTTAGGATTTCTATTTGGGTTTTAGGATTTTAACTTGGATTTTAGGATTTTCATTTGGATTTCAGGATTTTGAAATTTTAGAATTTTCAAAGGGATTTTAGGATTTTAAATGAGATTTTAGGATTTTAAATGAGATTTGAGGATTTTAAATGGGATTTTTAAAGTGATTTCAGGGCAAGTGTACGGAATTTTGGCCGAAGTCCGACCCCTCGGATTTGTCACTATTTGTGAGATGGGGTGGGATACCTCTTAATCTGTGGGGTCGGATACATTTCAATTTTTATCTGTGGGGTCGGATACTTTTGAATTTGTATTTTTGGGGTTTTTATATTTATTTTTTATATTTATTTTCTTTTTATTTATGTGCTAATTAAATAGATAACGATTTTCCCCGTTTCCTACCGCGCTTCTCATGTGTTTCGTTCTCGTTCGGTAGCTATCGCCATCTATGTTATGTTTGACTGGAACGTTTTGGCGGTTAATCCAAATGTGGGTTTAGATAGAGCTAACATAGTGTTAAATGAGCGTTATGCGTTTGATCATTTTAGCATTGCTAAAGGTAATTCGAGGAAATAATCACTAAAATGGCTAATCACTATAATTAAACTTTCTCTTTCAAAAGTTTCTGGGCATAAGTCCTTGTTAGAGATTTATAAGATGCGATAAGTGTGCATCGGCATAAGTCTATGTTGTAAACTCATCGAGGGGATTATCACTAAAACTATCTGTTCTTCGATTCGCCGGAATATTAGAATTACAGCATAAGTAAATTTATACGGTTATAAGTTTATCACTGTTTAGAGTATCATTAGGGTAAGTTATAGAGGGGCTATCCACTCATTAGGGTAGGGTATAGAGGGGCTATTCGCTCGTACGATGTGGCTACTATTACGAGCCCTTGGGCCGTCTTGTTCTGATTGGATTAGAGTCTGACTCTTGGGGTAAAACAGGTTCCACATGGCAAAATCAAGCCAATCAGGTTGATTAACACTTACATTACAATATTATCTGTAGGTCATATTTAATTGGTTGTTGTTGCTTATGGCTCTAATTCATTTAATATAATAAACATTAATTTGTCATTGGTTTTTATTGATTAGATTCCAAGACCTCTAGCGTACCGTTTAAACGTTTGGCAAATAAATAACATGTCTCAAGGGCTTAAAGACACTAGATCTGCATTTAAGAGATTAAATCACAGATCTTACTCAATCAGAGTGGTCATTCTTCTCGACTATATAAAGTTTTAGTAGTAACGCAAAATTGGCAGTGTTCTGGTTGTGAGAATATTATACTTCAAACAGCATTATGTTAAAGATTTTAGTGTTTATGTTGTGGTTTATATGGATTGTCGACACGCATTACTTAAGCAACTTACCACACACGATTTATGAGCCTGAATTGGTCCTACAAAAGTGGAATTTACTCGAAGATTCCTTTAAGGCTTTCGGTGAAAGTTTGGCTGAAGATTTCAAATTAACATATGACACCATTAAATCCAACAACGTAACCATTTCTAATCTTTGCTCTGAGACCTTGTCAGAAATGATTGGAGCTATAAAAGAACATCGGCTATGGGTATATGAAAGTAGGATTCTATTTTATCTATTTATAAATTGTAAATAAATGTCGAAAACTGGACAGTCACATTGCTCATGCATGAACTTGCTGTTAAAACAATTTTTTATGGCATCAGTTCCGTTTATTTTACAATGGTTTGTAATTAAATCTTCGTCTGCAATCAGTAACCTTGATTTTTAGAACTGTGAATGAGTTAATCAAGAAAGGTTTCTGAAAACAATGGCTAAATGATTCAAGAAATTTTAATCGTCCTCAGGCGATCAGTCTAAATACTACCCTAGAACTACAGATTAATTCGCTACAGAGACCTGCACGGGCCGAGTTTTTCAGGCCCGATCCGAGCCCGGCCCCGGGATTTAGCATTTTGAAAGAGTCCGAAACCCGAGTAAATAGTTGGTTTTCCGGCCCGTTACATGCATTAACCAAGCCTGGCCTGGCACATTGCATGAATTGAACAGGCCCGGCCTGTTACACGTAGTGCAGTTGTAGTTTTTATATTTTTTACATAACATCAATGAATTGCATTCGTAATTGCTTTAGCGCCGTGTATTATTCATTTCGTTTGATAATTGTTTGTCACAATGTCACATTTGTTCTTAGAAGCTTATAATCACTTAAATTGTCTTTATTTGAATTTTGGATTAAAGGAGAATCAAATTTGGCCCGGCCCAAATTTTGAAAAAATAACAAAAGCCCGGTCCGGTCCGGCTCCTTAATTTCCAAAATTTGAAAAGCCCGACCCGGCCCGGCCCGATAAAATTTTCAAATATGAAGCCCGGCTAGGCCCGACCCGTGCAGGACTCTGATTCGTTATACTAAAATGGGTAGTCACAATACCTGTGATTGGACCAAAATAAACTGCACCAAAGTCATTGGTCACCGGACTTACAAAGACGTGTCTATAAGTAATTACGTAAAATGATTGAAACCTGATTTTCCAAAATGCCAATTTTCGCAATTATTTAAGATTAGATATCTGTGCACGACAAGGTAAATACGCGCTGTTTGTAAAATCGTTAAATTATGAATTTCAATTTTGGTATGACGGAGGAGCCGTAGAGCTTATCGGTTTCGCATTTCGACAATAAGATGTGGTGTTAGATCCCTGACAGTAGCACAGGGTTAAAAACTTGGGTACAAACCCTTCTGCGTCTTTCTACTTGCCATCAAAACTTGCTGAGGTTAACGGTAATAGTTAGAATGTGTGGCATTGAGACCAGTCGCCACCTCTCTTTAGATTAAAAAGGGACCGACATGGCGACCTAATGTTTATATTTATTTACTGCTTATACTCAGGGAATTATTTTTGGTCTAATATTCGTCATCTTTAAGCTTATATCAGTAATTTTTGAATTTTTAATTTATTGGAAAATATTGATGATTTCAGATTTTTCCCCCTTAAATGCAAATATTTTAATTTTTGCACTTTAGTGTTAGACGCATCGGCAAAGTTTCCATCCGGAATTCTTTCCTTTTCAACGAATGAATTTGGATCGTACGAGCAATGTCTTCGCATTTTCGGGCCTATTTATTCATTCTCAGACAAAGAAAATATTGAAGGACAATACTGTCTGCTGAAGTTCATTTTTCCGCTTCCAAAAAAACCAAAATCACTTCCACTTGGAACTATTTTTCCATTTCAAAATCACACTTTTGAAACAGAGGTAAGATAAAATTTACACTCTTATCAAAAGAAAATAGAAAAACCAGGTAATGATTTCTTGGGGTAATGACCAACTACGATCTCAACTCTGTTTTTCTGTGACTTTCTTGCACGAATATTAATATTTGACGTGACCATTTTCCTCTTTCTGGCGAAAATAGTTCGCCTTTTGAGGTATTCGCTGAGTTACAATTTTTATTTATATTTTTTCTGAACACATACTTTGTTTGCAAACCTGCAGTGTGTAATTTGGTTACCATTCGTACTCACTATTCGAGGATTTTCCTCTAGATTACAGAAGAGAGCAGTAAATTTGGCTAGATAAGAACGGATTCAGAATAAGAAAAAACGTGAAAACCAGGCAATAGTGTGTTTCATAATATGAGGGTGGAACCTATTTGTGGGAATTTATTGGCACCCTCCAGTGGCCTCCCCGAGTACCTCGATTTTAATGTGTTATACAAAGGTCAGCCATTAACCATATGCAGTAAAGTCGCTAGGGTTTGAAATTTGGGGGGGGGGGGCTAAATCTGGGCAAACTATTTGAAAGTTATTACGAGAAATTAAAGACAAAATTTTGCATAATTTGGTTCATTGCAATATCACAAGGTGAATAATCTAACATATGTATAGACCTTTATAGCTATTCGAAAATTTTAGTCAACGTGAAATTATTCGTATTTTAAAGATATACAATTTTTTAGTGATAATTGAACATAATTATTGACTATGAGACAATTGTTTGGTTTTAGTTTTGGTTTGCTTTTAGACGCCACTTCGAAAGAAGGGAAACATTTTAAATAGAGATGGCCGATAGCAGGAATAACCCGATACCGATGCAAACATGAACCGATACCGATCGATACCGATATTTCTCGCTATGATCCAAAAACCCGATACTTCAACCGATACCGATATTTTTAGTATGACAGTGCCATTTACATATGTTTTAAAAATACAAGAAAATAATTGAAAGAGTAAATTCGTGAGTTATACTACTAAGTACCCCCTCCCAAAAAAGGCCTAGTGACGCCACTGACCATATGACCAGCAAATGGCACTAGAAACGAAATTAAATGCTTTGACTACATGGTTAAAACAATTTTCGTACAATATGGTGCCAGGAATGATTGCACATTCATAAGCTTCAACTTCATTATCATCGTTAGGGCTGCGATTTACGCAGCGATCGGCTAGGGTTACGAGAAACGTCTAGCCTCCAAATGGATGGGCTTCTACTGAAAGTTCAGACGAATACGCTTTTGGTTATCACTTACTGTTATTACATACTCCGAGAGACGAAATTCTCCTTCAGCCCCCCCTCTCCCATCTCGGTCCTACAATTCTGCACATGCTCAATCGGCGTAAAAATGAAAAAAAAAATCAAGGAGGGCTTGGTTACACTAGCCTATCGCGGCGCTTATATTAACCCCAACGATGATAATGGAGTAGAAGCAAATTTTCCACTATTGTATAGAAGACTAGTAGATGATGGTGTTGGTAAAGTCGAAAATTACAGGTTGGTGTCGTTGTGGTATAGACGAAATACTATTGTATGGTGGTGCAGACACGTATGGTGTAATATTGTGCCAGGCTGATATTGACGCCAATTGGTCTGCCTTTCATAATGTTCTAAACTACGGTATTCAGGCCTTTGTCCCACTCACTAAACCACGGATAACTGTCTCGGTAGCACAGCGCACCCAATTAAGTCGCTCTTACAAAGCCAGGGCCTGGCTTCGTTTACGTAATGCAAAGAAACGTGCAGCCTCCTCATCCACATTGGTAAAACTTCGTGGCGACTATTGTGCGGCTCGCAACGCGCACACTACACATTATCGCAATGAACGGCGTCGTTACGAGAACTCACTTGTACGGCTTATTCAAAAAACCCTAAGTCCTTCTACTCCCAGATAAATAGCTTCCGCAAATGTCACTTCAAACTCCTCCAACTAACTTATCCTGATGGTTCTCGCACAACCACAGTTCCCGAAGCTGCTACCGTTCTAAACGACTATTTTGCCTCTACAGTTCAGTCCTTAGCCTGCCCTAGCATACCTATTGCCCCTCCTCAAACCCTCAACTCTTTCGTGTGCGACCCTTGCGACATTACGCGACTCCTCTCCAAATTGAATTTTTGCAAATCCCCGGGTTCCGACGGTATCCATCCAAACCTTTTGCGGCAACTCGTGTCCACATTGTCCCTTCCCATTTATCTCCTTATTACGAATTCTTTTTACACGAGTCGTGTCCCAACGGTGTGGAAAGAAGCCAACTTGACCCCCATACACAAAAAGGGCTCCAGAACAGACCCATCCAATTATCGCCCCATTAGTTCCCTTAACCAAGTCTCCAAAATATGTGAACAATTTTTCCATGAACAGTTAAAATCCTTCCTCGATCGTACCTCCTTCTTCACCCCGGCCCAGCATGGTTTCCTCCCCCGCCGTTCTTGCCTTACAAACTTACTGTGTGCCACTAATGACTGGACCCAATGGCTAGACGATGGTTCCTCCGTCGATATCTTATATTTGGACTTTAGTAAGGCGTTTGACTCGATTTCCCACGCAGCCCTCCTCTCAGAGCTTCGTACTGCCGGTATTACTGGTTTCGTGCACGCGTGGCTCGCGAACTACCTCACTGCCCGAACTCAACGCGTTGTGCTTCAGGGTCATGCGTCCGCCTGGGCACGAATTGATAAGGGGGTTCCCCAGGGCTCTATCCTCGGTCCTCTTCTTTTTAATGTCCTGATTAATTCCATGCCATCAGCGGTTACTAACTCAACCATCATCTTATTTGCTGATGACGCCAAACTATACCGTCCCATCCGCGACTCGGTTGATTGCCTTGCCCTTCAACACGACCTTGATGCTGTCATTGCATGGGGTTTAGCCCATGGCCTCACTTTTAATGTCGCGAAGTGTGCCGTTTTACATCTCGGCCGGCGTAATCCGCTATTCACTTACACCATTAACGGACACTGCATCCCAACCACTAATTGTGAAAGAGACCTCGGGGTCCTAATTGATCCCCTCCACTGCACACTCTAACAAGGTTGCCAAGCGACTCCGTAGCCTGACTGGTCTAATTCGCCACAATTTACACTTTCGGTCTCCCAAATTGGTCGCAACTCTATATAACTCCCTCGCGCTCCCCATAATTGACTATTGTTCCCCCATTTGGATGCCTCAAACCTTCACTGATCTACAGGTCTTACAGAAAGCTCAAAACGCCTTCACCAAACTCACTAGTAATGTTTGTAAAAAGCCAGCCCCTACCCGCCTGTCCCTTCTCGCTATTGACCCTGTCTCCACGCGACACCGTATCAATAATCTCTGTTTAGTTCATGATTTCTTCCACCTTAAACTTGATTTGAATTTCCCTGTCTTTTTCACCCGCCATTCCGATTCGCGTACCCGAGGCCACTCCAAAAAGTTAGTTAAGCCTAGAGCCCGTACTTCCTTCCGCCAATCCCATTTCACATGCACAGTCATAAACGATTGGAATTCTTTGCCTGAAGACATTGTTACCCTAACCAATAAAGCCACTTCCCGGCGAAAACTCTCGAACCATTTTCGCTCTTTCCTCGACTAGTTCATTTTTTATTTTTTATTTTTTTATTTTTTTTATTTTGTTCTGATTATTCCCCCATATTAATGTTTATTCTACTCCCTTATGTTCCTATAATTTTTTATACTGTTAGTCTACTTAATCTCATTCATTATACTACACTGTTTCTTAGCCCTATATTCATTAATTAATCTGTTTTTACATCTCACTTTGTATCTGATGTTCGTACATAAGCCACTCTGCTGGCTTCACGAACAGTGTTCAATAAATAAATAAATAAAAATAAATAAATAAAACACAGAGTAAAGAAGTCGATTTCCGATAAATGAGAAATGAAGCTTCTCATGTTATCACTTTCTGTTAATTCTGTTTGCCTTTAAAATACTGTTAGCCAAAGATGATTAGAAAATTCCCCTATAAAACTGTTCTTCTAATACGGATTCATAAAGATATAACAAAATCTTTTATTACTCTCAATGTTTTCCGACTAGTACAAGATGAGGGCAGTTTTAGGTAAAAAATGTGTCTAAAATCGAAAAAAAAAATCGAAATAAAACGTTAAAAATTAAGAAAAATACATTAGATATTTTGAAATTCAAACCAGCCGCGAAATACCGACCAACTTGTTTTCCCCGTACTGACTTTGCTAAGGGGACTTTGATTCATTGGTTGTTTGGAAATAGGAGAATGTTGGGAGCTCACCTTCACCGAGGAAGCGGCGCATATTTGAGAAGGCCATTGTAAACATAATTCTGATTTTTCATGATCATTATCCTTTGTTCTCTAAACTCTCGGTTACGTTGTAGAGTAAGAATGATAGCGATTTGTCAAAATTGTTACAGGCAATGTCCAAAACACCACATTTTTATGCTATTTTGGCAAAGGCTTAGGTTCCATGTATAAAAATGGTATGGCTTTATTTTAGCCTAATGGCCCTAATCTAAGCTTTAACATATTTTTAATTGTAATTAAACATAGTAAAACTATTACTTTGAACACCAAAATTACAGTGAAACTATTTACCTTCCTTTAAAACTTTCAAAGCATCCATATCGAATGAAATTAATTTGGCGAAAATGCAAAATAGTATGAAAACTACTTTTAGGTGTAAATCTACTATATCTTCAAGTTAGAGCAGGGTAGAATAGAATAGAATAGAATAGAATAGATTTTTAATGTGAAATAGAGGATGCAATGTAGGTGTTTCGCTCGTGTTTTTGCCAAACGACTGTAGAGGGGGCAGTGATCGGAGCGGCGCTGAAATCTAATACTTTTAAAAATTAATTAAAAATAGTTAAGTTATTAAAACTATCAATTTATATATATATATATATATATATATTTGAAACCGTAATTTTAGGTTCTATCTGATTTAAAAAATGAAAGCATTGCATTAATAGTCAAAAGGTTGATTCTATCCCTTTAAGGTTTTTGAACATTGGAAAATGTTTGCCAGATTTTTGTACAACGCAGCCCCAAGTCTAGGAATATGTGTTCCATCATTTTGCACCAAAGAAGACATTGGTTCAATTGCGAAATTCTGTAAATTCTTCGACAGAAATATATTTTGATTTCTCTCGAATAGTTTTATTAATCGCATTGTCTAATTTCTTAATTTTTTTACAATTTCTAGTTTTAAAGGATATGCCAATAAAACTGGTCGTCCAAAGGTGTGAAACTAAAAAATCACAGTTCAAAACTTTAGAGAATCCCCAACTATTTATTATGTGAGTGTTTTGTTCATCATGGTATAAAACATAAGATTAAGAAGTAGAATAAGTCAAGTGCGCCAGGTGAATCAATAAAAGTTATGAGTTACAATCTCCAGGGAATTATAACATTTCAAATTGTCAAAAGTCTAACGATGAAACCGTATTATTTGAATCGGACTAACGAAGAAGAAACACAATACGCCTATACATAGTTTACAGGCGTGGAGCATTCCTACCTTTAACACAAGGAGACCAAGCGACTTAGAGTGTAAAATCGTCTGCTATTTTACACTCTAAGTTGCCAGGTCTCCTTGTGCAAATGGTATGAATCCTCCACGCCTGTAAACTATGTATAAGATTTATGCAAGAACATTGCAATACTCATATATTTTCTCCATTTATTTTCAGTTCGATTTTGGGCCTATTTTTGCTACTTGTTGTCTTTTCTACTATTTATATTTCTTGGATAAAACGGCGAAAAAAACGCAACAACTGAAAGTAAGGATTGTATAAATTAGCTTAATTTTCCGACTTTATGTACATCAAACTCGCTCGAAATAACTCCGAAAATATTAAAAACAGGTTCGAAGCTTCGTCTTGAAATCGTTCAATCATTTTGCTTGTTTAACAATGCACGAAGTATTTTTGGTGCGAGCAGTTCAACCGATGACACTCTTAACTTTCTTCACGGAATCAAAGCTATCTCCGGGATGTGGGTCATTTTATGTCATTTGTTCGTTCAATTTAACATCGACGTTATTCGTACGATTTAATTATGAATTATCACTATAAATATAAATAACGTAATAACAGTACGTATGGCACTACCATTGCCACGAGGAAAGATTTTCCTTATAAGGTGGGGTGGTGTAACGGTTATGCATTCGCTCCATGGCAAGAGGATCCCGAGTTCGAACCCGACAGTGGCAATGGGTCACGGGGTGAAAAGCCAGTGAACAGAACCTCGCACAATGAAATTGCATGTTCTATCCGCATTTGTTTAAGGACTCTGACCCCGCATTAAAACTTGTTGAGGTTAACGCTAATATTTAGTGTAGGGCAGTGTGCATTGGCTGTGACATAGGGGCTACTGTTCTTATGTTGTTTATATTTAAAACTGATTTTCACGTTGACTTTGGAAACGTTTAGGTGACTTTGCTATATGCGAAGAGGCAGTAAGAACATTTTTCTTCCAAATAATTGTAAATGGATTTTTATCGGTTGATGTATTTTTCTTTGTCAGGTAAGTAAGACAATGACTCCAACTTTAATTTTATTGCTTCGAAAAACAATTGCTTTGGACGTTTGAAAAATATATAAATAGGGGTATGCTTTAGGGACTGACTGGATAAAATTACCGACCATTTCGATAGAGTAAAAGAGAAAGGCAGGGGGTAAAACTCTGCGTTTCATTTCGCTTTTTGGCACCTGCGCTATAGACGTTTTTGTCATGTGAATGTGTAGAAACAGAGATGTTACTATAACCCATAGTAAATCGCGATACTGAAGGTTGCCTATTTTCTTTTTTTTACCATCGAAATTGTCTATTTAGTTTGATTCTAAGAAGGGACAAATATCGCGAAAATATTATATATAATAAATATATATAATAAAAGTGTTAATAGAGACATTCTTGTATAGCGGGCTTCTTATATCAACTCTGTCTTTGAAACACTTTCAAACACATGGAACGAAGCAGTTCAATCCACTGTTGCTAATCACTATGAGAATAGCGAGGTAATTATGTTAAGCGAGTAACAGATTTATTATGTTTAATTTAAATTATTCTGCTTAGTGTAATCACTTAAATCATAGTGCTTAAATTAATAAAAACTGTCTTTGTAGTCAATGACGGGAAAGTGTGAAAGATAAATGTACAAAAACAATTGCCTGAAGTAACAGATATTCAAATTTTTACTTTTGACACGATCATAAAACATCAATTATTTTAAAAATTTCTTGTCTTAGTTTTTTTACCAAACTTACTTTTATTTTATCATGAAACATGTGCATCATTTTAAAAATAGTACCCGTATGCATTTTATTTTCTATCAATAACTTACAACTAGGTTTGAGTATTCGGCCCTATAAGGAGAATAAAAAGGACAGAAAATCGTTAATAGTTGATAAAAAAACCGTATGAAAACTTGACAAATCGTGTTAGTTAATTTTAAAATTTTAGAAGTATCAAAATTAACGTGATGTATAGCTCCCAAATACCTTTCCAACACTAATAACCACGTCACATTCAAACGGCTTTTGTTATTTTCCGCTCCGCAATATTTCCAATTTTAAAATATATGTACAAAAAAATTCGAGTTTTTGAACCTCCTAAAAGCAAATGTTTGTCAAAACGTAAGATCTAGTATCATGCCAGTATCCCTAAATAATACTTGAAGATGCCATTTTTTCTTGAACTACTATTTAGAGCAAATTACTTTTGTAAATAATGTTTAAAAATATTTAGGGCTAAGAAAATAAGGTCAAAAAACTAAGATAAGATTTTTTTCAAATAATTGATGTTTTATGATCGTGTCTTTAAAAGTAAAAATTTGAATATCTGTTACTTCAGTTAATTAGTTTTCTACACTTTATCTTTCACATTTTTCCGTCTTTGACTACAAAGACAGTTTTTATTAAAATCTGTAACTTCAGTCTTAATATTAATTAAAAATGTTCAGAAACCGTAGGAGAGTAATTTAACTTTATTACCAGCCACCGGTAATATAGCTTAATAACCTCCCAGCGGTAATATAGCTTAATTACCAGCCACCGTTAATCTAGCTCAATTACCTATAACCGGTAATCTAGCTTAATTACCAGCCACCGTTAATCTAGCTCAATTACCGATGACCGGTAATCTAGCTCAATTACCGATGACCGGTAATCTAGCTTAATTACCAGCCACCGTTAATCTAGCTCAATAACCGATGACCGGTAATCTAGCTTAATAACCTCCCAGCGGTAATCTAACTCGATTACCAACCACCGGTAACCTAGCTCAATTATCAGCGACCGGTAATCTAACTTTATTACCAGCCACCGGTAACTTACCTTAATTACCAGCCAGCTGTAATCTAGCTTAGTTGCCAAACAGAGTTAATGTAGCTAATTACCAACCAGCGGTAATCTAGCCTTATTACCAGTTATTGGCAATCTAGCTTAAGTACTAGCCACCGGCAATTTAGATTAATTACCAGCCACCGGTAATCTAGCCTAATTACCAGCCACCGGTAATCTAGCCTAATTACCAGCCACCGGTAATCTAGCCTAATTACCAGCCACCGGTAATCTAGCCTAAATACCAGCCACCGGTAATCTAGCTCAATTATCAGCGACCGGTAATCTAGCTCAATTATCAGCGACCGGTAATCTAGCTCAATTATCAGCGACAGGTAATCTAAATTTATTACCAGCCACCGGTAATCTAGCTTAATTACCAGCCAGCCGTAATCTAGCTTAATTATCAGCGACCGGTAATCTAGCTCAATTATCAGCGACCGGTAATCTAGCTCAATTATCAGCGACAGGTAATCTAAATTTATTACCAGCCACCGGTAATCTAGCTTAATTACCAGCCAGCCGTAATCTAGCTTAATTACCAACCAGCCGTAATCTAGCTTAATTACTAACCTTATTACCAGTTATGGGTAATTTAACTTTATTACCAGCCACCGGTAATCTAGCTTAATTACCAGCCAGCGGTAATCCAACTTATTTACCAGCCATCGGTAATATAACTCGATTACCAGCCACCGGTAATCTAGCTCAATTATCAGCCAGCGAATCTAGCTTAATTGCCAAACAGAGTTAATGTGGCTTAATTACCAGCCCTCGGTAATCTAGCTTAATTTCGAGCCAGCGGTAATCCAACTTATTTCCCAGCCATCGGTAATCAAACTTTATTACCAGCCATCGGTAATCTAACTTTATTACCAGCCATCGGTAATCTAACTTTATTACCAGCCATTGGTAATCCTGACTTATTACCAGTCATTTGATTGCCGGAACCCGATTCTATTTCTGTATCGAAAAATCGCTTCCGTGCACCCATGTAATCTGCTCCTCTTAAATAACAAAATTTCCAAAATCCTTTCCTAATGTTATTAATTAATATGTTTTCGTAGACTTTTTCCTTCGGCCATGATTATGTTAGGAATCCATTTGATCGTTCCTCTATTAAGTAGAGGGCCGTACTGGAACGAGTTCTTTCCAATTTACGTAGCTGGCATAAAAAACAACTGGTGGAGAATTTTAACTTTCACCAATAATCTCATTACGTTGGACAAAATGGTAATGTTTTTAATCATGAATGGGATTTTTTTGGAGAAGGCAAATAGAAATAGGAAAAATGGAATGACTTGAATTCAAACTAGGCTTAACAACAACTTTGCACTTAACATTAGGCCCTTTGCCCTAGGTCTCGTATACTTATCAATTTTTCATCTCTTACGTCACAGGAAGCTAACATCAACTTCCGAAGTCCTATCCTATACTTACTTCCTACTATTAAGCCTCAACATTGTAAAAACGGGATAGACAATCCTCACTATAGAGTATCAAGACATACAAGGGAGTTGACTCATAGCTAGAGATGGCCGATACCAGGCTTAACCCGATACCGATCGATACCGGTACAAACATGAACCGATACCGATCGGTACCGATATTTACTCACTATGATCCAAAACCCGATACTTCAACCGATACCGATATGGTATCGGTTCATCCCTAGAGTAGTAGGCGCGTACTAAGAAAAATTTTCGCTTATTAGTTGTTAGATAAACTGAATTCAGGTACTTTTTATATAAATGAGAACTCGTCACGATTGAAATTCATAGAAATGAGATATTATCACCATCGTTACGTTACTAAAAGACCTAAAAATGTCATGTAGCACCATATAACGCATTTTAAACAAGTATCGGTTTAGTATCGGTATCGAACCAACCGATCCGATACTATCGGGAAACTTAATATAAACAAGATGGCCCAAGGGCTGGGACTTAATAGTAGCCACATCGTTATCTATTTAATTAGCACATAAATAAAAAGAAAAACATTCAAAGACCCTAAACAAAAAAATCAGAAGTGTCCGACCCCACAGTGGTAGCGTGTCTTACTGCTGCGCCAGCCAGCCGGGTTCAATTCCCGGGTGCGGTGTGAAATTTTTTTAAATTAAAATAAAATCTCTAACTGAGCTCAGCTACCACTATTGGTTCCATTTAAGCTAAAATCTGACGATAACGAAAGCGAAAAACCCCGGCCGTACAGTACTACTACGGCTCGGGTCAAACTAAGAACCTATCGTATACTACGATGTGGCTAAAAATTGCATAATGGGTTCTTTGGAAAATGTGTAGACCTTTAAAACTATCCGTAAATTTGTGTCAACGTGAAATTATTCGTATTTTAAAGATGTACGACCTTTTATTGATTAGGACTACGGAACCGATTATGAAGGATTTTCACTCGTCTTAGGTTTATTTTTAGTTTTGGTTAGTTTTTAGTCCACACTATTGAGACTCCCTTCTAAAGAACATGAAACATTTTACTTGTCTCCATCTGTTTTTTTCTTCAAAATTTTACTGTTTGATATTGAAATTTTTTATATATTGCTACAGAATTTTAGGTTGCTAACAGCAATTTTTTGGTAGGGTTTACGGATTATTTTGGGGGGCTAAGTTTAGAAATTGGGGGGGGGGCTATAGCCCCCCCCAAAAAAGGCCTAGCGACACCACTGCACCCTCTTAGTTATATCGAAGAGGCTTTCATTATGCTTTAGAGGAAAATAGTCAAAAGACGTTTATAGTCTCAAAATGATGGTATAAAAGGAGTCTGAAGTGTTTTTTTACGTAATTAAGATCTTTCCGATTGATACACTGGTTACGAGGGAGGAGGTGGTCGAAAAATGACAATTGTTTTGCATTTGAGAAAAGCACCTGATTCGGAAATCATTGTTTGTTTCTTCCGAGCGTTTTTATCCATTACTCGAGTGAGGTTGATAGTTGAAATTAGGCAAGGTGTTTTCGAGACCCCGACAATGCTGTGAAAAATCGTAAAAGCCCCAAAAATATTCCCTCAAATAAGGATATGCCATAATATTCTCACAAAATCAAGGATGATTAAGAATATTGTGGGGTTATGTAAGGTTTTGTTTAGCACTGACAATTTTTTTTATTGTAGCCTATGGTTCACTACTGGTATATCGCCTGTGACATTCAATTCTTCGTTGTTGCTATGATATTCTTATATATATATATTTCAAGTAAGAATACTCTAGCCGTATTTTAGTGTTTCCGTAAATTCATAATTAATGCATATTGGCTTCAAGAAAACCGGATGTGGCAGTCCTCTTTGCTGTTTTTCTTATATTTCTTAGCATTTTAACTACGGCTGGACTAACTTACAAATACGATGTTGAACCATTTACATCAGTTACCGCATTCGATAGCACGTACGTTAATTCAAAAATGATATCTATTTCAATTCATTTCCCCCTATGTTTTGAAATTATAGTACTTACACCGATAATATCTTCTATAATTTCTATCCATCAACGCATTTGAGCTGTTTCGTCGTTGGACTGCTAACTGGACACGTTACTATAAAATTCAAGAATGATCTACTAATATCCAATGTAAGATTTACATGTTATTCCTTAACATATCAAGTTGCACAAAACAAATGATAAACATATAATCCTTCACAACTTAGCAACAGTTTTTTGAGATGATGTAAATATTTAAAGCATGACCTTGGCGATAATAATAAGGTCATGATGAATTTGAAATTACTATAATTTAATTGTTACTTTAAGAACTAAATATTTTATTTTATATGCAAGTCATGCAGAGCATGATATAAACAAAATACAATATGTTTTTTACTTACAGTGGACGATAGTATTCATCTGGAGTATAGCTTCAATTGGTGGTGTTTCTTCGCTTTTTGGAGTCTATTGGTGGAGTAATGGTACACCCATTACAATGTTACCAAGCTTATTATATTGCTCCATTCACAGAACAACTTGGGCACTTAGTTTAGGCTTGTTAAGCTTTATGTGTGCAACTGGTAATGGAGGTGAGTTGGGTTTAAAACTACTATATCAATCAAACAATAACAATGAGTATGAAATTCCATGGCCGTAAACAATTCTAGTTACCATGTTAAGTAGTGTCTGAAGGGGATAATAGAGGAAGGATGACACTCTGTGTCCTCTTAATACTTTAATTATGTAACGTCATTCTTTCCAGGCTCACCCTTTTTGTTTGCTTTACTGCTCATCAAAGTATAGATGGGCATCGCACCGTGGGGTCAATTCTATAACTGGTTGGTACTAAATCCTCGGAAATCAACCCACAAACCTCATCTTGACATGAAACAAAAATTCACATGCGTGCCTTGGCAAATAATTAAGCGTAATAGAGTAATGATTAGGGAACTATTTATCGCGTATGTGATTTGGTTTAGTAACCTTGCTCCAAATGCTCCGATGTTGGGAAGAATGACGTTACACTTACCCCGCTTTGTGGTACACTTCTCTCGAAGAGAAGTATTATATACTTCTGGTAGTGTTTATACTAGTTGGTTCTGCCTCACTAGGGTCCCTTCTACGCGAGATAATTTTCACAAAAACAAGTTCGGTTTCCGGAAATCAATTTTTACTCGGAAACACCTTCATTAACATATTACATGGTCATACTTATTGTCGTTATGATTCGCTTGTGTCCCATTCGACCGAATCCCAATCGACCGAACGCGTTTCCCATTCAACCGAAAACAGCCCAAATGTGCGGTTTGGGGTAAATATATATCAAAATTTAAAAAGCAAACGTTTTCACTTTTTTTAAGGCTTTTTTTTTCCTACAGTTTTTGTTGAATATATATATTGATGTTTGAAATGTAAAATTTAACTTTAAGAGTGATTGATAACTGAGAGAATTGCTAATAAAGGCGGCTTTCTTTACATTAATAATGGCTACTTGTTTCAATTGAATAAGAAAAAGGATAAAACTAGTTACTATAATTGTAGAAATCCCTCCTGTAAGGTTCGAATAATAGAAGTAACCTAACCTAACCAAACCAAACCTATCCTAAACCTAACCCTAACCTAACCTAACCAAACCTGACCAAACCAAACCAAACCAAACCTAACCAAACCTAACCAAACCTAACCAAACCTAACCAAACCTGACCAAACCAAACCAAAACCTGACCAAACCAAACCTAACATAACCTAACTTGACCAAACCAAACCTAAACCTAACCAAACCAAACCAAACCAAACCAAACCAAACCAAACAAAACCAAACAAAACCAAACCAAACCTAACCTAACCTAACCTATCATAACCAAACCAAACCTAACCTAAACCTAACCTAACCAAACCTAACCTAACCTAACCTAAACTTAACCTAACCTAACCTAACCTAACCTAACCAAACCTGACCAAACCTAACCTAACCTAACCTAACCAAACCTGACCAAACCTAACCTAACCTAACCAAACCTAACCTGACCAAACCAAACCTAAACCTAACCAAACCAAACCAAACCAAACCAAACCTAACCTAACCTAACCAAACCAAACCAAACCTAACCTAACCTAACCTACCCTAACCTAACCTAACCTAACCTAACCAAACCAAACCAAACCAAACCTAACCTAACCTAACCAAACCTAACATAACAGTAATGTTTTGGAAAAGGCATGTTATTTGAGAAGTCAATGAAGCTAAACATGAACATTTCGGAAAAGGCGTACCATAGTAAAATGATTTGTAAAATATTATTAACCTAACATAACAGTAAAGTTTTGAAAAAGGCATATTATTTGAGAAGTCAATGAAGGTATAAAACATCAATATTTTGGAAAAGGCGTAACATTGTTAAATGATTTATAAAATATTACTAACCTAACTTAACCAAACCAAACATAACAGTAATGTTTTGGAAAAGGCATATTATTTGAGAAGTCAATGAAGCTAAACATAAATATTTTAGAAAAGGCGTAGAATAGTTAAAGGATTTATAAAATATTAGCCTAACCTAACTTACAATTTCCTTCTCTGGGTTTGAACCCGAGCCTCTGAATTAAAAGCCTAATATTCTACCATGCTGCTGCGGTGATTCGAAATCCTCACAGACATTTAATTAACTAATTCTTTCAAATAAATTCCCATTCAGCAGAAACCCGCCATTGGGCTGGAAATTTAAATATATTCTCCATAAAAAACCAAAAAGCGGTTTCGGTCGAATGGGATTCGGTCCAATGGGATAATACCTATGATTCAACAGATAGTTCGTAGCGAAAAAGTTTGATGTTTTGAAGAACGACGTAACAGTGTTGTTTTATTGTGAGAGTAGGAACATTTCTTGGATTGCAGAGGGAAAATGTGCAACAAAAAAATGGATTTTACGAGGTTGGGAAGGAGGCAAATATGAATAAAGTAGTTTCAGACATAAATATTACGTGGTATTATACACATGGTTCAATGAACCGGTTGAGTTAGAACTGGGCTAATAGATAAATTATCAGCATTTTAATCCCTTGGTTTGGAATTCCGATAAATACATACTTCTTATTATAATTGCAGGTTTCCTAAATGCTATCCTATCGTCGAAAATTATACTTCCTTTGAGTAGATTGACATATTTGGCATACCTAGGCCACTTCATGTTGGTCATAGCTCTTTGGTCCAATTTCCATGGTGTTATCGATGGCAGTTATATATTGATGGTGAATTGTTATTACTTACATTTATAGAAAAGAAATAATTGAGGCACAGGGTGGAGGAAAGCTTTCCGTGGTGCCCAGTATAATACTTTTCTCGTAAGGCTTCTTTTTTATTTTTTAATACTTATTTTGTTTTCAATATCTATTAGACTTGGATTTTTTTCGGCATGGTTGTAATGAAGTGGCGTAACTACAGGGGAGCAGAGCCCGCAACTGCGGGCGGGCCCATGGCTTTTGGGGGCCCTTTCGAAATATTGCTTATAGATTGTCCCATATTTTATAAAGTGTCTTATAATTTCACAAATCGTCCAATTAAGTTCTAATTTTTGAGATTTCAAAGTAATTATTTATAATCCCAGCTGTATGACGTTTTAACCGTAGAATTAGTGATATCTCATTTGGTGAGATCAAAAAATCGCGGAGCTCGCTTCGCTCGCTCAGGACTTTTTTCTTCAATTCTCACGTAATTGAATTTATGCGATTTTTTAAGGTTTTTATATGAAATGATAACAATTACTTTGCATTCTGAGCTGCACTCCAAAATAACACAATTGAATTTCGCCCAAAACTTTCATTTAAATATATAAGCCCGCATATTGAACTGAATTATAGCACAGACCTTTAAAGTATGTTTATTATAAAAAGAAGTACCTGACCCTTTTAAATAGCTTGATTTGGTCATTTTCACTAACTTGGGTCTCTTTTTGCTTACAGTTTCATTAAGAAAATCCCTGACTCAATCCGAAATCGTAATGTTAAACTCTATGGAGCTTAACATTATGAGGTGGAAAGATTTTTGCGAGTTAGACCCAAGGTTTCACTTTTTCACAGCTTAACTTTACAGCACAAGCAAATGCTGAAAAGGTATATTATCTCATTTCTCGTAGTGTAAGGTTAACTTGGCCTTTTTGTATAGTTTTCAAAAAATATTTTTAACCCACGCGCTAGCTCACGCGCCAGCACGCGCTGCATTTCAATAAAAATTTCAATTCAAATCTCGCGCTTAATTTCACCATTTTGATTCTCTAATTAAGTTCACGTGATTTTTTTAAACTCTTTGGGCCTATTTTTTGTCTTTCTAAGCCTAAGGTTAAATGATCACAAAGAAATAGTTGGAGAATTTTTATAATTTTCACATGGTTTCAATGAATATTTAGCATAGTGTGTTTTTATGCAGTGCATTGTATTATCCGACTATTCCAATTTCCAAATGTAAGTTACGATTTAGTGAAATACTATATAATTAGTCTTAAAAAATTGTATGAGCCCTTCAGGTTCAGTATTTGTTTAGATATAGGTGCGATGTAACGCCCATTTAAAGAGTCTTGCGTTCTCAATCAAATTATCCACACTCTAAATCTAATCATTTATGTGTCCGGTTTAATCCTATAACTTGACTAATGTGGTCCTGTATAATGCTATAATTTTGCGAAGAGAATCCTATTTTTTGTATTAAAAATTCTCCAAAAGAGTTGAGGCCCTGCATTGCAGTTTAGAAGAGTGAGCCATGTATGTGGGAGAAATCTTAGTCGAGAGCGGCGACAAGGCGCATTTCTATAAAACATGAAAGGGAAAAGTAGTAACGTTCGTGGTGCTTTCATACTTTTTGAAAGCTCGACACTCAAGAAGGGGCCCTAACTGTCTGGCTGCGGGCGGGCCCAACAAACGTCGTTACGCCACTGTTGTAATGGCCTACGGATTCGCTCTTGTTTGCTATGTTCTATTCGATGGACCAATTGGAAAACTTCAGAGAATATTTTTGAAACGTTCTGCATAAAATGTAACATGATAGAAACATTTTGATTAAATTCTTTTTTATTTTGTTCTTGAATGATCTATGTAGTTCGTACAAGAGAGCCCGGTGTTCACATAATTCATATAAAATCCTTATTTTTGAACCTGTCCTATATTATCCTATATATTTATGGATGATCCTAGAATATTCTATATTTTTATGAATGAAGCGAGAATATCCTATATTTTTATGAAAGATCCTAGAATATCACATATTTTTATGAAAGATCCTAGAATTTCACATATTTTTATGAAAGATCCTACAATAGCCAATATTTTTGACTAAGCCTACGATGTGGCTACTATTACGAGCCCTTGGGTCGTCTTGTTTTTTCTGATACGGGGTATAGTTGGAATAGATTTCGATACAGTTAAGCCTAAATAAATTCTTACGCTTCTTCGGGATCATCACAGGAAAAGAAATCATGAAGTTTATTTTTCATTCGTTGGACTAAACCAGGGTTCTTCTCGATACGACGATGACCCTGCTGTTTAGGGTACCGCCCATGACGAGCATGTTCATATCTTCTCGGAACGAACATTTTCTCGCTATACACGCTGACTTGGTTAGTTCTAGCCAACTAATTGAGCCTCAACCGCGGATTTGATGAGGCCACCATTGATTTCCAGCCCGCACAAGTCCTTAACTAAGTCGTTAATCATGTCCGGGGTAATTTGACAAGGAACATTTCCTTCAGCTGTGAAGTTACGTTCCAAGAAAGCCACGTGGGACTTGTAGGCACCAAGCATTTTGCATAGCTCTTCTTCTACCACCCTCCGTCGTTTGGGATCTCTGGCACTTTTCTGTCTCTCGACGACAATTAGATGTTCCAAGTATTCCTTTAGAGCGTCATTGTAAGGAGTGATAGCGTTAACCTTCAAGAATTGGGCAAACTTGGCGCTGGCCTGCGTAATGATTTCTTGTTCGCGTTCCAGTTTTGCTCGTCTCTCATGACATTCAATCAGCATTTTAATCTTCTTTTTCTTCAAGTCTTCTTTATAGCGGATGGCTTCGTTAATGAATGGTACGTAAAGTTTCTTTTGGAGCTTGTTAATATCCTCTTGAATCTTGGTTTCTTGGTCCTCGATGTTCATGACGTTCGTCTGAATATTCCGCGAGATATTGATTAAAGTATTCGACAAGAAGATAATTAATTTACGGGCCTCGTGAAGCGACAGCGTATCTCGAACAGCGTATGGCTTAATTTTGGAGACGTGTTCCATTAGCCTGGCACACTCGTTAACCGATATTTCCCAACTGCCTTTAAAATTCAGCCTCTCGTCTTCGGAGAAAGTGACCCCGCTCTTGATGGCCACCAGAAACCGAAAGGATTCGTTATCAAGGCAGTAAATTGTTGATTTGTTCAATGCGATTTGAACGTGAGGCGGGCGACTTTCGTTTTCTTGTAATAACCCTCTTAAGGATGGCAGGGTATTACCAGGTCGGTAAAAGGTTCCTCGCGAGTTTGTGAACAAGAAAACTATATTTTCACTTGCGTTACGATGAATATAGCGTAACAATTCTTGAATGCAGAACCGTGAATTATTGGGTTTCAATAGGATTACGATTCCATGAAGTACGGGATAGTTGGTGATATAGTTGAAAATATTCTCAAAATTGTTAACATCGCGATCAATCCCGGCGATATTTCCAATACCGGGAGTGTCTATGAGACGTACTAGCCTGTCTCCGGATGGAAAGGTATAACTTCGGCACGCTTGCGTTTGAGAACCGCCCGGTTTACCGCTTTCATTGGGGTCCTCTCCGAATTGAATGAACTTTTCAGTGTGATCTTTGTCAGTCACAGTGAAAGAAGTTGGTATCAACGCTATCAATTCGTTGGCCTCGGCTTCTTCAAGGTCTGAGTAGGATTGGTAATTGGCGAATGCATTTATGAAGGTGCTCTTTCCCACACCAGTCTCTCCTAATACCAGTATATTGATCTCTTCGGGAGGAATAAGTTCCTCCATCATCTTTACGATATCATCTTCACTTGAAAAGCGAAACCACTTGGTCCCGTGATTCTTGCCCGTACATTTGTAGGAGAAAGAGGAGACTTTAGCCTTTCCACAATTACAGTAGAGGAAGCCGTCGTACCCGTAATACAAGTCTGCCCTACATCGATCGTTGTTGCACTTCCATTTTACCAGATCATATCCGCAATTGGCGTAAATTGAACCTGGACAACGCGTCTTTAAAATGGAACTCTTATTCGGTCTATAAGCGCAAAATTCAAAGTCGGAACTTCTCGCCAAAGATACGGCGTGTTTGTCAGTCAATCTTTGGAACAAATCTTCGGTTTCAATTACGTTTTCGACGCAATGGTAGATGGTAACGGCTTTCAGGTTGTTTCTGGGTGATTGACCAATCATTTCTAGAACGTAGAAGCACGAATTCAAAGTCTCATCGTCCTTCTCATTCAGTAGTCGAAAGAAAAGGTCGTAATTTTTCTTCCATAGTTCCGATGCGTAAAGTTGATCCTCATCATGAAACACCAAGGCATAAAAATTTTTTTCTTTGGCTCGCACGAAATCAAATCCGAAGCTCTTGGACGCCAAATAAATCGCGCCTTTCGCACGAATATCTTTTATAAATTGCAGCTTCTCCAGTACTCCACCAAAGTTCCACTTATCTATAAACTGGCGTATCTTGACAGGACAGAAATCACTATTCAAGAATTTGCAGATGACACTTCGCAAAGCGGAAGAATGATTAGTATCCGTTCGCGCCAAGGCCAACGCTTCACGTATATTGTTTTTCAGCTGACTCTCAGCAATTTCAACGTTATGTTTAAAGGTACAAACCTCTTGAACCACTGATGATGAAAAATGTGGTGCCAACGGAGACGTCAAATCTTCGCAAAAATCATTCAAGGACTGTATGGTCAACAATAAATCGTTGAACATTTGTTCAATTTCCAAAACCGTCGCTGTGTCAATTGCATACACCACGGCATTCGTTACCAGTTGAAGTTTCATCATTTTTACTACGTCAATAACTGGGTATAAGATGAACGTAATTGGTTTACCCTTCCCATCGTTGCATTGAGCAACGTATGTTGGGGTTTTGCGAATTAGGACTAAGGCCTCTTCTTTAGTTTTAGGGAGTTCCTCTTGACCAGGAATAACGTCCCCGTAAACCTTTACCCGAAAATGACGGGAAGCTTTCTCATTCGAGTCTTCGCAAGTAGTATCTCCGGAGCCATTAACGCTAGCAATTAGCCATTTCAACTGCGCTTCCAAATTTCCAGATATTCTCGTCAAATCGTTATCGCGTGACTCGCTATACTCTATCGAGGCAAATGTATTGGCTCCCCAGATTATACCACCAACGAAGTGCGTCGCTGTTTGTGCAGCCGACTCTAGACCATCCAGGGAAATGTAAGTCTTTAGTTCCTCGTCATAGATATTGATATTTTCTTCTTTAGTTCGAATATTATATAAAACCGTTCCCTTGACGCTTTTGGACGTTGTTTTATGGTCCTTCAAGTACTTGCCAGAACCTTTTAGGTCTAAGAGCCCCGCGAAGAGACTGACACGTAGTTCAGCGCTGACGTCGAGCTTTTCGAACCTCTCCGAGTAAGAGTTGTCGCAAGTGTATTCGATATTGCAAAAATCAACGTCCACTCGGTTGACACAACTGTCTGGTAAGTTGAACGTCTTGAAGAGAGATCCGTGGAGAAATTTGTCTTCCCGCGCATCGTAATATGCGCCCAAATACCCGGAACGACCCAAAGCGCTACATTCTTTCACGTCCATGACTATTAGCCAAGAGTCACGTAAGTCTGCAAATAATTTGCATAAGTAAATATTGTTTTGCAATATGCAGGGAAAAAGAGATCTGAAGCTACCGAATCCTTTTAAACGCGTTCTATCAGGAAAATAACAGAAGCGACACAGGGGAATTCTCGTGGCGATGAGACACAGATATGAAACTTAGCTTGTATCATATCTAGACTTCACCATGATCCAAGCATCGCGAGCTTACCAAAGTACTCCACACATTGTGTATCTTTATACTGTGGGGACGGTGAGATAAAGATTTTTTGTCAACTCTTACTCTATTTTTCACATCTCTTCTTTATGTATAATAGAAACAGTTTCTTAATTTTCACGCGGAATGATAGGGAATGCTGGCAGGGTGAGCGTGCCGACTTTTCATTTATATTTAATCGAAAATTTCATCAAAATCAGCAAGGTTTAAATGAAAACGGATACGGAAATTGAAAAGCTGTTTCCTTTTTTTTATAAAAAAAAATCCCTTGGGGCAAATGGGGTCTATGATTGTTACTTTGTGTAACCACACTAACTAACAATCATAATACTGAATTAGGGAGGCATTTCTCAATTTTGTGTGGCACTCTTCGTGACTTTACAGTGCATGCGAGACACTGTAAAGCCTTAGATTAATGTTAGGTTCAGTACTACCTTAGCACATTGGAAACCACACGAAGTACTGCAAAATGATTTTTGCCCTTCTCTGGTCCATTAATTAAGCAAACTCTGAAGTTAAAACTGAACATTCAACGTTAACATTTTGTGTAGTGGCTTGAAGGAGAGAGAGATGGCGTGAGAATCCCCATACCCATAACGTTGCCTCTGTACCCCACCTACGGCACTGTAGTCCTCCCAGCATTCTTAGCGGTTAGGTAGAGTCGTACAGTACGAAATTGTAATGGGCGCTCCCTCTATCTTAAAAATAGAAGCTAGTTCTCATACAAATTCAATGGCGCTACGCGGCAGCACTTAACAATCGCCTACCGAAAGTAGGGGCGTGCGCGAGGTACACTAGGAGAGTTACGGTGCCGCGGGTCGCCAATCATCATTTACAATACATATGAGCTCACTTATCCCTGGTAGTGGGGTATCAGTTTAGTTCGAGAGGTGAGTGTGTCGGTAGAAACGCTTGGCGCAACTACAGCGTTGTTCATTCATTGTTCCCGGGCATCAATTTGATAGATGGCGGTTTGGTGCTTGCTAAAAATTACTGTATCGTGACGTATCCGGGCGTTTAAACAAGCAGGTATGATCAGGACCGGAAATAAGGAAACATTCTTATAGGACATGTGTCCAGAGACGCCTCTTTTGACTGGAAAACCTATAGGACATTGTGGACTGGAGTGTGCAAAAATACTGTCGCATCTTCATTGTCAAACCATTCAAAACTACGAAAAGTTTATTGGTCAAAATGTCCAGTTTTTATTATAAAATTATGGGACATTTTAAAATTTTATTGGACAATGTCCGGACAATGTCCAGTGTCCTGTGCTTATTTCCGGCCCTGGGTATGATCAGTATACATAGTTTACAGGCGTGGAGGATTCATACCATTTGCACAAGGAGACCTGGCAACCTAGAGTGTAAAATAGCAGACGATTTTACACTCTAAGTCGCTTGGTCTCCTTGTGTTAATGGTAGGAATCCTCCACGCCTGTAAACTATGTATATATAATGGAAAAGTCAAATGGGGCTGGCTAATCGCCGTTTTTGAACTATTATTTTAAGGTTGAAACATTTTTAGAAGTAACAAAAATTAAATATTCAAACTCTACGTATTTAGATACGTAAACTACTTTGAAATGGTAAAAATTAAATCAGATAGCAGTTCTTTTGAGTAACGCTTACATACGTAGCTATTAAATTATGTAATCGTTATCTTTAGCCACATCGTAGGATACGATGAGGCTCTTAGTTTGATGTGCCCTGTTGTAGTAGTAGTGCAACAGTCCTGCCTTTGGCAGTATCGTTCGTCATTTTTGAACGTCGAGAGAAAATATTTTTCTTTTTAGTTAACGTTACAGTTCACAGGTGTAGTTTTAAACTTAATGCAGGGAAGAAATTATTTTTTTTAACTTTCCTTCCTCCACGGAGAATCGAACCGCGGACCTTTCACTTGCCAGCCCAGTACTATACAGCCTTGCCCAAAATCGCTTGTTAAGAAACGGTCTCGAAAAAAAGCGCTATACTCGGAGAGAGAGGTTTGTCACAGGCACGGTCCCCTTCTCTCTCTCCCTCTATCTCTTCAACTCATGATCCTATCCGAGGCCAGGAGATATAACTTCGCGGTTGGAGAGGCGAAAGCATATTAAATAAATTTTTACCGACCGGGCAGAAATTTTTATCGCTGTTTAGGGTAGGGCATCGAGGGGCTATTCACTCTGATTTAAATCATTTAAGCATTGTAAAAGATAGCGTTATTCACTCATTAGCGTAAGGTATAGAGGGGTTATCCGCTCATTAGGGAAGGTATAGAGGGGCTATTCACTCGTGCGATGTGGCTACTATTACGAGCCCTTGGGTCGACTTGTTCTTCTTATTATTTATCTTTCAGTCAATCCTAGTAAGTATGAATTATAAAAATTATTAAACTAATTGTTTTGTAATGACCAAAAAGGAGATGTTGGTACTATACTCTGAACTCTTTCAGTTTTTTGATAACTGAAGAAATTATTTTAGTTCTTAAAACTACACATAAGAATTAATATACTGTCAGTAAACTAAATAAAAAGCCGCTACATGGCTTTTTAATCTTATCTCTCAAGCCAATGAGCCCTGTGTCTGTCAGAAATAAACCACTTCAACAAAATGAATAGATGCCTACATAAAGACCGTGTATATCCAGGGAAAAAGCAAAGATAAAGGAAGTTCTTCCCTCCCGCCCGCGAAAGGAGTTTATAGATCCGTCTTTTAGCCTTGTAATTTTCTATTTGACGTGATAGCTACCATTCTTTAAAACATACTGTAGAAAGACCCACTTGAGTCGTGTGAAATTAACATTATAGCCCTTGGGCAATCTTGTTTTAAGTTAAACACACCAAAAATCGGAATTCAGTAATTAAGTCTTAACTCAGTTATAATAAAAATGTTGCAATTTAAACAAAATAATTAATCTGAAATATTACCTACCAAAAAGTACCGCTCAGCTACTGAAAGAATTAATCTCGGTAATGCTGTCACTGTTGTCCTGCAACCAAGCATCCCTGGAATCTCCCGAAAAGAGTGCCGAATATTCGTTCGAGGTTTCGAGCCCTCAAGAAGATATTTTTGGAATCAATCCAGAACTAAAACCTTTCCACTGTTCCCTTCACCAATCGCGGGCTTAGAACGTGACGCAATTTTGCTCAAAAGATCTCTAAACAAAAGGGACTTTTAAAAAAGGTTTACAGTTTCAAATTAATAAAATATCTTCTAATTATGGCTTTCTTGTTTCTCAAAATAATAATACAAATAGAAGAAAATATATAGATCAAAGTTTAATATTATGAATAATTTTTAAGTATTTCGTTAAATATGATTATTTCGTGATATTAAGGTTGAATTTATTTTCCAGTTTTTATCTCTTCGAGTGACGATGACGTCACGGAGAGGTATTACACTGGACGTGTCTGTGTGTATGTAATCGCGTTTGCAGTTGGTAAATCGGAGCAAACGTGTTCGCAGAAAGCAATTTTTGGCTTCTACTCCCATCGTTAGGATTAATTAAGAAGTACGCGGCGATCGGCTAGGGTTACGAGAAAGGTCTAGCCTCCCAATGGCAGGGCTTCCACCAAATGTTCACCAATTTTGTTTAAAATCGACGAGCTTCTAGCGAGTAGCACCTCGAATATTAACAGTAATAAATCCCCAATGAATCCCTATCCCTTTTAAAGCATCATTGGAAATCGCCAACAAATCCCTAACCCTTTTTAAAGCATCAATGGAAATCACCAATGAAGGAAGATTTTCATTAGTGCATAGCCGCTCGACGCCTTTAACAGTGCTAAAATGATTACCCGTAACATCTAAGTGAACCTTAATAGAAGAACAAAGTTTTAGTGATTATCCCCTCGATGGGTTAATTTAACAGTACTAAAATTATTAAAGTTATTAAACACGTAAAGCTCAATTAATACACGCCGTGAATGTTTAAGTTTACAACATAGACACAAAACACGTTGCGAATAATGATTCTTACACTACCATTTTACGTTGTCCGCAAATTTATTACACATCAGGTAATTTTGATAAAATTGGGAAATATTAATGAAGGGTAATGCTTCGGTTATATTATATATTGACTTATTTCCGGGCCCTCAGAGGTCCTATAATACCTATAAAATCCTATAATTTTGAAAGTGCACTGTAAAATCATATATTTTTGCAAAAAAATCATATAAAGTCCTATATTTTTAAATATTTCATCGATTTCAACCCACCAAACTCTGGGTTTGCCCAGTATCATGGGGGTAGAGACGGAAAAAAATTCTGGTCACTACAAGACTTAAACAATTTATTTTTTCCTAGTAATAATAAAAAGGGTAAAGTATGTTCGTACAGACATCAAGAACATACATCAAGAAGAATAATAAATGGTAAATGTATTGCTTTTAATGCATCGTGATTCCAACCAATTAGCTTATTTGCGTTTCAATGAAGTTTTGTATTATTTAGATCTTGTCACCAGAGCGACGGCCCTGCCACCGTGGTTGTCACGTCCCCGAGTGAAGAAACAGACTCAAATGATTCATCCATTTTTACCTCTCCGAGTGACGTATGTCACGGAGAGGTATTACACCGGCCGTGTCTGTCTGTGTGTCTGTGTGTCTGTCTGTCAGACCCCACGTGACCGCGTTCACAGTTAGCGTATCGGAGCAAACAAATACCCGATTTCCGGAACGCGTTCGCGGTTCACGGAAATTTGGCCATTCATCTACCAACACCAGTCTTTACTAACTGGCTTCTAAGGACCACAATCTGCTAGTCTTTGTCCATCCTACATGGACACTAGTCTGTACTTGCAAGCTTCCAAGCACAACCATCTTCTGTTATTCGTCAATTTCACCTTGACACCAGCTTCTATGCACCAGCATCTTCTGTTCTTCGTCAATTCCACATTGACACCAGCTTCTATGCACCAGCATCTTCTGTTCTTCGTCAATTCCACATTGACACCAGCTTCTATGCACCACGATCTTCAGGTCTTTGTCCATTCCACATGGCTTCTTTTCCTTCGTCATCGTTTGGTTTCAAGATATACGCGGCGATCGGCTAGGGTTACGAGAAACGTCTAGCCTCCCAATGGCAGGGCTTCCACCAGCGGTTCACGCGAATGCGTTTTTATCTATTGTTGGTTTCAAGATATACGCGGCGATCGGCTAGGGTTACGAGAAACGTCTAGCCTCCCAATGGCAGGGCTTCCACCATCGGTTCACGCGAATGCGTTTTTATATATTATTATAATGGAAACGAATCGTATATATACCCCAAAATTTGAAGAAAGCGGGCAAGAGGGGTACCCTTCACTTTAAACGTCAATATTAGGAAAGTTTCGAAAGATAATAGGAACAACTTTATTTTAAACGATTTAACTATTTTTAAAGTTATTTACTGGCGTTTAAAATAATTAATATCATTTATATTTAATTAATTATTTAAGATAAACTTATTTCTTTGAAGTGACACAAGTGAGAGTTTATATAGAACGAGTAATGAAGATTGCATCTGAATCGAAACACTACACGCATATCAAAGTTAATATAAAGCGATAGGATGATAAGATCTCTTACAAAACGATAACATTTCCTTTTTGCAGAATATTAAATGGAAATATTTTAAATAATTTTCGGCATTACGATTATTTTAGTAGTTGTGTAGCTATAAAGCTCTGTTTCATCTCAATATTCCAAGAACATCTTTTGATATTAACATTTCAAATTTGGTGTTTACTTTTTAATTCAGCTTTACCACATTTATATATAGTGTAAACGCAACTTTTGATTTCACTACATTGTAAGGATTTCAATATTTCGTCTTTTTGTAAGTGTTGAAGCGCTTGAGCCTATGAAACAAGATACCCTAGAATTAAACTAGAATTGAGCGTGTTTCTTGTCCTCTTAAAAGAGGTGTTAACGGTTCAGAGTGAGCCGAAAGTTAAATACACACTTAAGTGATAGATATTAGGTCCTCATTAGACTTATGAGAATACACAGAGAAATGTTAAACGATTAATCCTTTACAAATGGTCTTCGCGATATCCCGCCAATTTGAGCTACGTATTTCCGGTTTTCTCATTGGCTGGTGGACCCATGGACGAAGTAATACTGAAAAACCAATGGCAGCCCATTACTGCCCTCATTACTAAGCGATAGAGATGGGCCGATACCGATGCCATATCGGTATCGGTACCGATATTTGGCCTTAACCGATATATCGGTATCGGTTAAAAATGAACCGATATTTCTACCCGATATTTTTTGAAGAAAATAAATACTTATGTTGAGAGTAGATGACGCCATAATACCTAAACTCTGAGACAGCACAGTTTTTCATCTATTTTTGGATAACGTAACTAGTGTCTAAAATGGGTTTTTCGTATGATAAGCCAGTTTTATAGTTTCAAGTACCGAAATTGGATCGAGAATCATCAATAGAGATGGGCCGATACCGATACCATATCGGTATCGGTTTGATATCGGTTTAATCGAAGGATCGGGTAAAATATCGGTATCGGTACGTATCGGTTTCCCAAGTATCGGATCATATCGGTATCGGTTTAAACTGGTATCGGCCCATCTCTACTAAGCGACAAAACAACCAATGTAAAGCTTACAGCTCCAAAATGGAGGGGGTGGTGAAAATGCGGAGTCAAATCCCGGAAAACGCTAGCGCCATCTAGACAAAATAAGACGTTAGCTGCTTCCCTCGTTAGAACGTTGATTCCCCCACTATCCGGTTTGCTACTATCTGCCGCTAGAAGGCGAATCAACAAGTATTTTTCAACTTTCTCCATCTGCCATCCGTTATTCAGTATTAGTTCGTCCATGGTGGACCTGTGTTTGGAAAGTAAATTCGTCTCGACTCGGAGAGGTTTATTTTGGTTTCCCAACTTGTTTATTTTAACAACTTAAATCAATACAGTGCGGAAAAATTAAAAATCTAATATTTGATAATCCTAATTTGAATTTCACGATTTAAATGTATTTTAATCACATACTCTTTAACATTATACATTTTCTTTCTAAAAAATTTCTTCGAAGATCAAAATTTCTTTGGTATCCAATGAAATTCCATAAATATACCAAGTGTTGAAGTATACTTGCTAAATTTTACTTTTCCTGTGAAATATTTTGTCGAGATATTGTAGTGTAGAAGGTTTTTAGATAAAGTTCTAAAGCTAAGAAAAGAAACGATGAGTTGAACTGAAATTTATTGGCCGAAAAACCACAATAAATATTTACTTTTAAAGTAAATTCTGGCACTCAGTAGGGATGTGGATACAATATCATTGAGTTGAATTATCTTTATTAACAAAGCGCATCTTTTTACTATTTATTTCGAAGATTTTATCATGACGAAGATACTTAAATTCTGTAACTAAGAAACAGGTGAAAGCGATGAAAACAAGTAGCATGTAGATGAGTAGTTTATAAGGTGTACAGAGAGCGGCACTGTATCCGCTTGCAATTGATCCGCCAGCCCCTTCAGCTATGTCGTAAATTGCAAATGCAACGTCTCGCTCTCCCGGGAACATAATCGCGTAGAGGGCTAAAATCAAAAGTGTATAGATATAAAAACAAAAATTACACTTCGTTGAAACTTGCTGGCCCAGTGTAACATGGGAAGCCCTCTTTTATCCCAGAATACTGTCGCCCCCCTCTGCGTATGATACCTTCCGACCACGGCACAGGGAACAAACCGTGAATAGGCTCATGCTAGCTCTAGTACCAAAAATTAAAGCTTGGATCGCCAGCATGCATCATGTACTACTTTCAATAAACCTACGACGTCAAGAAGCTCTTCTATGATTAGTTAGTTCGCGTAGGGGGCTGAGCGGAGGGTAGTTTACTTCTCAGTTTACATGTCGTCTACAGCCAAAGGCAGGGATTTGTTAATGACGTGTACATTTTGTTTTTATAGCTATACTTTTGCTGAAATGAAGAGATGAAATTAAGAAGAGACTGAATGTATTTAATGACTTATTTCTATACCAGTGACAAAATAGCTAATTTCCAATTTAGTATAATGCGAAAATTAATTACCTGCTACTTGAGATTCCCAAACAGCGTTACAGACACCCAAAAATACGGGAACCGGAAAATACATATAAACGTCAGTGGGCGTTGGCTTCCAGGTGATAACTACAACAGCTACAGCGACATGAAATATCAAGGCAGTGACAAATAGAGGCACTCGCCCAGTATAACGAACTATTCTTCCTAATATAAGAGACATAATACCGCACGTAACACCAAAGCTTATCATGATAACCGAAATGTTATGAACGCCCCAGCTACATGTAACGAAAGCCTAAATAGGGATTTAAAAGATAACCATTAATAGCCTATCTAAACTGCAATGAAGTGCCTTAAAGAATAAAGTTAAACCGACATAAGAAATATATTTCGACCAGCCTCAAGTTTAAGGATTATAAGGTAGAAGTGCAGGTGTTTCTGCGTGACCTTTTTAGCCACATCGTATGATAGACATCTACGATGAGGCTCTTAGAGCGACCTGCCCTGTAGTAGTAGTGCCACAGTAACAAATTTTTCGTTCGTCATTTTGGAACGTCGAGAGAAAATGTTTTTCGAGTTACAGGTCACAGGTGGAGCTTTAAACTTAATTCAGGAAAGAAATTAAATTTTTATATTTTTGTTCGTCGACGGAGAATCGAACCCCGGACCTTCCGATCCACAGCCCAGTGGCTAGAAACGCGAATAGACCACGATTTTCGGAGAGAGAAATTTGTCAGAGGCACGGTCCCCTTCTCTCGCTCTCTTATACATACATTTTCAATACATTTTCATTCAAAGTTTCTACTAGGTGTCATGATGATCTTATCCAAGGCCAGGAGATGTAGCTTCGCGGCAGGAGGGACAACTTATTTATTTTTAACCGATCGGCCAGATATTTGTCCAATGGATCCATCTTGTTGTTCTAATTTACGTACGTTACGATCATACGATGTGGCTATTATTATGAGCCCAGCCCTTGGGTCATCTTGTTTAATATCAGATTCTATGAACTAGCCCGGTTGTGGGCGTGGAAATAGATATTTGAAGCTTTGTGATATCATTTAAAACCAAATTCAGAATGTTTCAAGTTTTAATCAACTTTTGAAAGTATATCCACTTTGAACCGATCGAACTGTGGTGACCTATAAATGTCCCAGTAGGTCTTTCTTGTGATTTTTGACACAACGTTTCACTTTTCCCTACTTTCAATTTGTATCTTGCTATAAATAGCCATGTCACCGTACTTTATCCTTAAGGCAAATGTGAAGCATTGGTTTTCCCTACCTTTGTATATTCCGTTGACAAGAATGAATTCGACACTCCTCGAATCAAACTCAATGGCAATAGTATCAAATGTTTTGGCTTCACAATGGAAAGAAGTGTTTTATATGATAAACTACAGAGAGATATCTGACTGGTATCATTTTCATTTTTTTTGTCATCTAGGAAAAGAGCCAATACTAAAGCTGCTAACCACGTCATTGCCACAAATAAACCAAATAAAAGATAGATTTTAGAGTCTGGAGGTCGAACAAAATTCTGGTTTTGACCATCTAGGGCGTCTTTATCGCAAAATGGCAAGCCACAAAAGGCGCTAATATTCGAATGCAATTGTGATGAGTCAGTTTTGGGACGTAGGATGTAATATACGGCAAAATTCCCCCAAATATAGCCGAAATAGTAGAAGCTGTAGAAGAACCCGAATATAACTGATGTTGTTGGTTCAATTTTTGTTTCAAAAGCGTTAGACCACTGATCGGCTAGAACAGACAAGTACGAGGCTTTCGCAGGCCACAAGGATGATCCGGCAATCGAACTGATAATGGAAGTAGGTATCATCACGGCCCAAGTCGGTTTGAAGTTTCCGAGCATTTTTAAGTTGCCAATGATTAAAGAAAAAATCATGGCACGCTTAAGGCCGACTTTTTTAATAAGGATATTTGGCAGTGTTAGAGTCGAGAGCATAGAAACAATACCAGATACAGTTCCAGTGTATGTTCCCAGTCCATCCTTTATGTTAATGCTACTTTGTAGTTCACTGTATTGAAGAGAAACATATTTTTCACAATAAGTTTTAATATTAATAAGTTATTTTGTTTGAACTACCCAGTGAAAACTATAGTGATCGATGTTCACTTTTGTGTATGATGGGGAACTAGATCGCGGTTAAAATACCAGGCTTATAAAAGTTTTAAAATTTTGGAAGGAGAGTTAACTAGATGGCCCTGGGCGCCATATCGCTTCCTGTCACAATTTTTAATCCAATATACTTTCGTTCATTCAGCGCGCCAGAGTTTTACCTCTCTCTCTCTCTCATTCAGCGCCCCAGCGTTTTACCCGTTTTACCTTTCTCTCTCTCATTCAGCGCGCCAGCGTTTTACCAGGACAGGCGCTTTGGACCCTTTCTTAAAATTTACCGGAATTAAAATTCGTGTAAAATAAAAAAAAACAAATGTTAAATTCAGAGTAGAAATCTACGCTGATCTAAATGGTCACCATCTCAGACGGTTGACAAACTAATCGTATGAAAATTACAACGAAGTGTAGGCTATCAACTGGTCATGTAACTTTCATTAAATCATTATTCTTTTAAATCCTGTTTTCTATTGTGACTTAAGTAGTCGGAAATTTTTAAATCGTGTGAGTTCTCCTTCTGTATGCAAGGGGCGAAAATCAAAATTGATAAATGAACACGCAATAGTATAATTCATTCCCCCTGACCAAATGCTGGCATATTGTAGTTAATGGCGCAGCTCGCAAAATCGTACCCTGATAAGTCTGTGGAAACTGAATGCACAACACTCGTAGCGGACTAATTTTTTAAAAGAGACTATGAAATGTTTCGATTTGAAACGCAGTGAAAATTTTTCTAACTGTTTTGAATGTGCCATTTTAAAACCACGTTATTGAAGGAATTCTGAAAAGATGGCACTATTGTGTTCTTAACCCAAATGGGTATTGATATGATACAATTTTATTACAAAGGGAACGATATAGCAATATTTTAACCCTTGGTTTGAATTTGAAAAATTGTTTAATTTTTTTTAATTACTTAATCTGGCTTAAACTTAGTTAACTTCATAGAAATCGGTACACATCAATCACAAAAAAATCCAAGAAGACAACGTTAGGTGTTTATTTACAATAGAATAACACTTTTTCGGAATTTGATAATCTATAAGTATTACCAGAAGTGAGATGAGACTAGAAGTGAAGTGCTCTAGCATTGATAGTAGATCCTGGCACTAGTGAAAAAATTTGAGGATTTTATGCCGCTTCCCACGCGCTAAAACTAGATAGAAAAAATTGGTCGAGTTCCAAAAGATTTCCTACCCCCTTCCCCTCAACCTAAAGCCGCGAAACACGGACGCGGGTGCTTGAATCTAGTTCGGTCGTCTACCACCGCGAGCGTCTCACGTTTTGGAGCGAAAATTCAGAAATCGCTACCAGACGGCCAACCGTTGGTGTGTTATCAAGAATATTCACTTTCGCCGAGTGAAGAATTTGGTTAGCTCAGTACTTCTGGTCTCATCTCACTTCTGGTATAACGTTATGCCAAAATTGTTTTTCAAATTCGAATACATGTACATCTTATAGACAAGAATACGACCCCTTGAAAATTGCCACACTACACTCACCCGCTTGGAAGCTTCGCAGAAAGTAGCAGCATAATTGCAACTGATAATGTTGAAAGATTTTTACGTATCGAAAATTTACTTTGTTTCTTAAGATTCGACACTATGTTCTCCTTTGAATTTTGTCCATTAACATCCATTTTTGGTTGCATTTGTTCGTCGTTAGCATTTGCTAAAGTATATTTCGTTAAACTAGTTGCATAGGAAAATAAAACAGCTGTCGCGAGATAGTGCCTGAATTGTAGGGGATAAACACCGTACGTGAAATCGATCAAGGTACTGCTGACATGTATTTTTAGCACAGTATAGCTAAACTTTCGGCAAATAAAAAAAATCCCTAGTAAAATGGGAAGTAATAGACCAAATCGGAAATGGGAAAAATGGACTTAATGGGGAATGTCTGCAAAAAGGTGAAATATAGACCAAATTATTGTTGACAAGGAATCAGATTGTAAAAATAAAATAAAATTTCTCACTAAATTGAATAAAATTCTTGAAATCGAATATTTTCCATGATATGGTAAAAATACAGCAAAATAATAATCAAAATCAGGGGAAACAAATGAAAATGAAAATTTCCACGCGGAAGAAACTGCAGTAATGTAGATGCTGGAATTAAAAAGGCAATGTTTACAGATTAATGTCCATCTTATATATTGTCCTTCTTGATAACATTAATTAAACTATAGTAGCTTCCTCAATCGGTTAATTTTAATCTTAATTAAGCTATATCGTTATTTATAAAGTTATCATAAACTACAGCATAATATTAATTAAATTACAGTATAATATTATTTAAACTACAGTAAATTCCTCAATTAACTAACTCAATCAATCTTTATTTATAAAGTTATCATTAATCTCACTCGTGAAGAAAGGTTAATTTTAATCTTAATTGAATTACAGAATAATATTTATTAAACTTTAGTAAATCAGTCAATCGGTTAATTTTCCATTGCCTGTGAAACCAGTATCCCAGATTCCATTGCTAGCGGAATGAATTTTTCTGATAACATCTTTAGACATTTATCCTGGAGAGCTATTTTAAGCCTGTCGGTAGGTTTCCTAACGATTGGTCATTTTCGGTAGGTTTCCTAACGATTGGTCATTGTCGGTAGGTTTATGTCCATAGACTGAACTTTCGGTATTTCGAGGCAATCGTTACGGTTTTTGGTCGGTATGGTCGCCTGAAAATTGTAGTTAATTGGACTTAAAAAAGGGTAGCTCCCGTTGTAAGAAGCTTTAGCGATTGAAATTAATTTTAATCGCCGTTAAAACGGTGGTTTCTCTTTTACATTTCTTCTATCACGCAGTTTCTTAGATCTGCAGTTAAGTATACCTATTTTCGGTAGGCCGTATTGCAATGAAAACCTTTAAAAAATGTATCTAATTTTGGGCAAGTTTAATTGGCGAAGTAAGAACGACTGATAGTTTTAACATAAAGTTTAATTTATGACACACTACAATGCCACATGGGTTCAAAAATGAGGATGTTCGACTGTGACCTATTTAGTCCAGATCCAAGTCGGCTCCACGAGTTGGGACAGTGTAAGGTTCGGCCGTATTAACATCAATTTCGGATGGTTTGTTGTAAGCTATTTTTAATTAACCAACGTTTTAAAAAACGAGAATTACTTGCAAATTAGTAAATGTTACCGAAATTGTTCATCCTATAGGATATCTTGAAACCACGGTCGGTATTGTTTGAGTTTGTAACCATTTTTACCAGAACTTCATTGGTCAAGGAAAGTACTGTTGCAGGATTATCCTGAGATAATGTAATGTTATATAAGCCTGTAAGCTTAAATACTTTATCATAATTACGACATCGCCCAACTCACATTTCCGCAAAATCTTGAAATTAATCCGTTATCATTTTCAACTTTTCCGTTGTAGACCTCCACATAGTTTGATTCGCAACCACGTTCCGAAGTCAATCTAAAATCTTCGAAGTGTAATTCCATTGTGTGACTAGAGAGGACGAATATATTCCAAACGCAAGATTCAGTACGATTAACCGGCATCGGATAGAAAGGGCTGTAGAAAACACCCGAATACCCGCGCAAAATACCTCCGCAACCTTGACCTACGACCCCCTCCTCAAAGTTTAGTGTTTTGCAGAGAATACTTTAATCAGATAATACTGTTCAACTATACCTTGACTCGTTGTGGTGTAGATGATAAAGTATTTCCCGTTTGTGTTGGTCTCAGTGTAATGTATGAAAGCGTCAGGTCCACTTGTAAATACAGGCATAGGGTTTGAATTTCCATTGCATATTTCGTTTAGCAATGGCGCAGATTCGTTGGAACCATCCCTAATCTGTTTATGGTTCAATTAGATTTAGAATTTTCATAAAGTAATACAATACAAAAATAAATTACCTTCAAAGACAGGGTGGTGCAATCCGAGGCTGAAGATCTCATATAAAAATCTACGAAATACAGTGAGATTGTCCGCCCAGGGGAGGCGCTAATTACTGACTTGCATTCCCGATGACCGGAACGGAATCTCCTTTCTGGACTGTAAATTTCACCATAAGGTTCTGTGTAATGCCTACTACAATCTGAAGGAAAACAATCTGAAATGAGGCCAAGCCAATATCGAGAACAGTATAATATTCACTCACTTGAACGTTTATACGTCATTGAAAAGCCCACTCTATTAGTTGAACTTCCTGCGTGAAATACTAAAACCAAGCTTCTGGCGGCGTGAGTTACTAAGAAGTAATGCTGTCCACAATAGCGGTAGTGGTAAGGGGTACGTGGCGAGTAACTATTTTGAACCTGAGGTGGAATGTATTCATATGATTACTTGCACTGTTTCTATATGGAACTCTTCTTGAATTTAAAAAAATCGCCTACCCGTCTACCGATGAATACGTCCAAGTACGCGTCATCGCAGGGAACGTCGAAGTGGTTGATGGAAATTTCCATTCTTTCAATGTACCTCTCGGTAGACACAAACTCCCAACGACAACGAATATTTGGAGGATGTGGCAAAGGGTAGTTTGGTGTGGTTAAAGTGTTCACTGTGTCGCTAATGTTGAGCAAGCCACCGCAAAGAGCTATTCATAGAGAGAAAGTTACCAAAAAATTCGAAACGAACTGAATACCTTTCTGAAACTTACGATCTTCGGAAGTATAGGACATTCGGAACCCGGAAAGTTTATCATTGGACATATCTGAATGGAAATGGACCCATAACATGTTCGAGGAAATCTTGATGTCACCAGGATTCGTTGTGCCACAGTAGCGCCCAACTATCGGTGAGCTCAAACCTATTCCATCTCTTAACTATAAGGTATTTGGTTTTCATATGAAAAGGTCTTGAAAATTAAGACTTAGAGTAAAATGATACCTCAAGGTAATCAGCCGCGCAAGGCGTGGTATTGTTCACGTCAGGTATCTGTATCACTTGAAATGTTTCGAAGCTGATTTTGATGACCTTACCTTCCCTACCCGTGATTCTCCAAATGCAATCGACATTCTCATCGTAACGACCGTCTTGATTATAATCCGGGGAATAAATGGTACCAGCCTCGCTGTGCATATTACCGCCGCAACCTTTAATGACGATCAGCGGAAACTCTTTATTAAAGGTATATCATAATCATGCCAATTCTTACGGCGAGTAGCTCTGTATATTGCTTTGAATCCACTATATTGCAAGCTGTAATCCGAATGGAAAGTCACCCTCATTTGGTTACTCCATGATTTTGCCACCTTCTTAACGTTATTGTCACAGTAGGAGTCAATAACGTCCGAGGCACCTGAAGAATTTCCATTTGAAACTCTTAAGAAATCGGTGCAGTATCTTCCGGAACCTTCTAACTCGATGTCAAGAACGCGAAACTCGATGTCGTATTCGGGTGGAACGGTAATTTGCCAGTTACAGTCCAAATTTTTGGTGTAGGTGCTTGGGTAATAAGGTGATGTGAGTACACCACTCATGCTGGTCAAGTTGCCACCACAATCTTAGGAAGCCAAAGATATCTTAGGCTAAGTTCCATTATAATGTTATGCAACATTAAATTACTTGATATTTTATACGTTGCCATGAACCCTCGACGAGGTACGCTGTCGTCTGTTTGGAAAACAATCAATAACGGACCCTGGTTTCTTATGGCAGTTTCTCTGTCCTCGCTCTCTAATCCGCAATATACTCTGGGCGTTACGTTAGTGTTATTTCCTATGTATATTTTCACGCTGTCGTATAAGCAAGTTGGGTGCTCTAAAATTGATAAGGTGTTTCAGCCAGAACTGGTTTCAATTATGAAGACGTTGAAATCTTACGTTCAATATCAAATGTTTGTGTATCAAACTGAAACGTGATATAGTCGTTACTGCTCGAACCAATCAAATATCGGCACTCCATTGAATTGTCGTACATATCCGGATAGCCTGGAGATGTTATTGTCCCGCTAGAATCGGTGTAAGTCGCGCCACAAACTATTCAGGTTGTAAATCGTTACGGCTGGCTTTCCATCGGTCCTTTTAATATCTCACAAACCTGCTTGGTACATCAAATGGAATCCATCGCCCATTACGTTAGCGTCGCTCGTAAAAGTGACTCGTATCTCGTTGGTAGTGCTTAAAATGGAGTGTCGTGTTTGGTGACCGCATATCCTTTCAATTGTATGCCAGCTTTTATCAGCACTTGAATTATCAGCCCGGTTTTCTTCTATCTACGCAAAAATTTCAAAAGAAAATATAACCTTACGTTTTAATTTACTACTATATTGTATACCATTAGGGAATCCTTAACGCAATTGGTGGTATTCTCGATGTCAAAACGCCCCGTAAAAGAGATATTCACCCTGTAGGAGCTACTCAAAGATATTAACCACTCGCATTGAGTATTATTGGGGTAAATATGAGGATAATTTGGCGAAGAAAATTCCCCCCTGCTGCGGACAAATGTTCCACCGCAGATATTGCTATTCGATTTGACAACAATTGACGCGTTAAATCCAATATCGGATGTGACACTGCCGTCTGAACTAAGAATAACTTCAACAGAACCAGTTTTTGAGGTGAACGTTAACGGCGGTGAAGTTAATTCCGCGCAGAACCTCGCTACACTAGGGGACTCATATCCTCGATATCCATCGCGAATAGTTAAATTGGCGTTTTGACAACTTCCACCCAACCTAGGTGGTCCACTGAATGTTATCTAAAAGTGGCGAGATTTTAGAATAAATTCGCTTTATCATAAAGACTACCAACAATAGAAGTTTCGTAAACTATTAAGTATTAAAAGTATTGTTGGTAATAAATTCATTTTAGAATGTATACTTCAAGTTGTTCATCATTGCCACTGCTTATAATCCAAACGCATCGGCTGTTATTGGGATAGCTAGCCGGGAAATTCGGAGAAGTTAGAATCACTGGGGGTCTGAAAAATCCTCCGCAGTCTGCAAGATGTTACCATTAGTAATGCTTAATGTTCATTACGAGTTAAGTGTCATAATTATTGTACCGTAGGTTTTATAGCTGATATTGTATCTTAGATCCCCATAAAAACGAGTAAAACCTCTGACACTTGCTCGTGAACCGGCGAGTAAGATCTCGGTTTTTGGCATATCACAAGTTTCGTATCTTTGGTGATCTGATATAAGATTAATATAATTCTGTTGGTATATGAAAGATTTTGAAATTGATCGTACTGCGGGATTGTATCACTAGCATAGTGACGTTGCAATTGGTATCGTTTCCGTTAGAATAGTCCAGTACTTTCAGGGCGAGTGTAACATTTTCCTGAGGTTCTTCGCTACTAGCGTCTATATCGTGATTGCATTGAGTGTCACCATTATATGCTTCTCTTGGCTGAAGTGCATAGGATGCGACGAAACCCTCACGTCCTCTGATAGTGTCGTCGCAAACTAAATTAATAAAGTCATTGGTCAAGAACTCATTGGAGAGAAATGGGCTATGCAAAAACATTACTGGGGTCGAGATTTGTGGTGTAAGTAGCTTGAAATCCTTCTCCAGGACCCAGTCCCGTAGTTGTAATTAAAATTAGGAATAGATTGTTACCAAAAGACTCTATCGTGTCAATTTCATTCCCACATAACGGAATATCTGACTGATTTCGATAGAGTGCGCCCCTTACGATCTAGAAAATTTTAATTTGGGAGTTTATAAACTTGTCTTGGATGAGTGTAAATTAGGAAAACACTTGCTTTTATGTACTGTGTGCAGTTTCCCGTAATTTGATCTCTGGGCAGGTTAAAGTTGTCGAAGGTTAACTTTATTCTCCTTCCACGATCCACATAGAATGAAAAGCGACATGTTTGAGCTTTAGGATAGGGTTGCGGGAATCGTGGACTCTTAATGACGCCTGAACCGCCCTGAATTTGTTGCCCGCAAACTGATTTTGAATACAACAAACGTATCAAAATCTGCAGAAAGTAATTATTATTCCGGGCTATTACTTATTTGGTAGATGAATTTAAGTGAAAATCCTATCCGGCTTGAGTTGCCATTTGTATGAAACTTGATGTAAATCTGAGAGACTAATGAGCTAAAATTGGACACTCGACTTCCGTTCATCTGCCCGCAGTAGCGTCCAATTAACTCTCCAGATGCCGTTGTGTCGCGTACCTCGACGTAATCACTTCTGGAACAATCCGTATTATCGGGCAAATCGAAACTGGTAAAATTACCGATAATTCCGAGATTTTGGTGTGGACTTTTTATAATCCATTCGCAGTCTCGTATTTTATTTCCGTAGCTCTTTGGAAAATTAGGGCTTGATATGGAGTGAGGGCTGAGTTTAATTCCACCACATTCTGCGATGGTAACATTGGCCGTGAAATGAGCGTGAGCCACATCCTGACTCGAAACGAATCTAAGCAACATGACGTTGCCAGTCGCGTGGAGACTTGATTGTGATTCATGGTTGCAAATGCGTTTTAGTTGGTGAGCATTCATTGTACCACCGTCGTAGGCTTCCAGATAATTGGTTGAATTTTCGTTGTTGTAAGGACTGCACCTGAAGAAATACGAAAATGTAGTTTGATAGTATCATTGGTGTTTCTATAATATCATACTTTCCGCTTTCGAAAGATAAGTTCTCTACATCCAGTCGTATTGCTGTACCCGGTGGCGAAAATACGACCCATTCGCATTGCACGTCATGAGGAGGGTCATTTGGGTAATTCGGGGAACTAACTGTTTCTTTCAGTTTGTCTTGGTTCAAGTGAATTTGTCCTCCACAACCCAACGATATTTCTTCATATTTTAGTTTGAACATCTGCAGAATTTAGCCAATTAATGTCTTCTCAATGAAAATAAATAACTATTCATTTACTGGTGATGCCAGGTTGCCCCCCGTTGCCTGCAAAGTAATGTGCACTTTATTCGAAGAAGATTCAAGAACTGGTGGTAGGTTTCCACCACAGAATTTTCCGGCTCCCAGGTTAGGTGAGTCTGGATGACCTCCGTTTCTTAGCTAAAATAATGACTTATATATTTTTACGACATGTCATTTCATTAATTTATATATTACATGCAAGTATCTTGGTGAACAGGACACTAAGTCAGATGGTATGTTGAATATTTCAAATGTGATTCTAATTGTCCTTCCACGTCTGACTTGAATCAACCACTGGCAAGGTTCGGTACCGTTTCGTCGCGCTGCGAGTGAGTGGTCCAAGTACTTGTTGGAACCCGTTAGAATTCCACCACATTCTGGAAGTGAGAACAGACAGACCTAAGTAGGGAATCTTATGGAAAAATTAAACTTAGACACACCATCATAGGCGTAAATGGATAAGCCGTAGAAATATCGACGTGACGCCAGGTTTCCCGAAGTAAACGTCACCTTCTTAATTCTAGTACCGGTTTGAAAAGCAGATGTAACGTTAAGCCTCTGCTCTCGTCTGCAATAATCATTTATGCCACTTCTATACCATCCAGTTCCGGGTGATATGGCTTAAAAGTAATAACTGAATCTAAATAACCGTTCGAAATTACTGTCATTAAAAATTACCATCATAAACGTTAATAGCGTCGTAGCAAGCACCAATAGATTGTTGATTTAAACTGACATTAAGTACCATGTCAATTTTCCTGCCGAGTGGAGCGATGAATATCCAAGTACAGTTTAAGTTCGCAGGGTAGTAAGTGGGATAACCTGGTGAAGTCTCTGTAGCGTTAGAAGACCTATTTAAGAACCTTAGGGTTCCGCAACTTGTCCCACCTAAATGGATGAATAATTAAATACAAGTACTGATCATTGTTTTTAATAATCTTACCTGGAGTTAAAGTGGGAGGTGGTGGTGTAGCTATGAAAGTAGAATTCACGCCTGTCCATCTTAAATGCCACCGTGATCTTTTGTAACCAATGGTTTTGTACTTCAAAGTTACGACATTGGTCGAAGAGACAATTGAGTCTGGTAGGATAATTCCGCACAGACTTTCGCGTAAAGGTACCATTCTATCATCCTCACCGTCAAAAACCTGCGGTTACCAGGATACAATTGATTACTGATGAGGACTATTTACTTGTTAGACCAACCTCTATATAGGAATTGCAATGTTCGTAGCTTTCCCCAGACCCATCTACTTCGAAAGTTAAGAACTCTAGTGATACGTAGAGAGTAACGTCGACGGTAATAGTCCAAGTGTAGGTTCCACTTAAGTAGTTTTTCAGTGGAAACATCGGTGAAGCTACTTCGCCGACATTACCAGTTAAAGCGATGCCATGAACTGTAGGAAATATTTTCAACAACAATTGGTCAAAATGATTAATAAGTTTAGAACCTGGGCTAACGTACTTGTCACGTAATTCGCTTGAAATCCCACCCCACTTCCCGAATCGTCTGATCTAAACTTGATCCATAATTTATTAACGGCGCTAATGTTGACAGGAATGTCATTCCCGCAGTAACGGCCTAATGATCGCCCATCAGGGCCATTTTCGTGAACTTCTAAGTAGTCTGTATTACAATTTTCATTTTCTTCCAACATGAATAGCCTAAGAAGATGAGGTCCAAGTCAGAGAAAGATTAAACTAAGGTTAAAAAAGTACTTACGTAAATGAGAGCTCAATCTTATTCCCAGGTGCGGAGTTAATAACCCAAATGCAACTACTACTTGGTGGATAGTTTGCTGGGTAGGACGGACTGTAGAATACACCCTCTGGTGCCGTTAGCCTAGCACCACAAGCTTTCAAGAAAATGTTTATTTAAGATATCGGAAATTTTGAAGTTGATTGCTCGGACTAAATCGACATACAGTTAATCGCGTTGGTATACGCGGCTTTAAATAAACCATAGTTATGAAGAGAAATGAAAAGGTTATTTCCACGCGATATGAAAGGCGCGGGTATGGCATGTCCACAGTATCGCCCAATCAGAGAGGCATCTTGAGTATGCCCATCTCGAACGTCCATGTAAGAGGTCGAACAGTTTTCCGAATTGTGAATAACCATTTCTGTTAATGTTAGACTGACGCGTTCTCCTTCGGGAGCGGTTAAAACCCAACTACAGTTGTAATGGTTGACAGAGCCATGAGGATAATTTGGTGACGTCAGGTAACCATAACCATTGACTTCAATTTGGGCTCCGCAAGCTTGACCACAATGGTTTCAAACTTAGTAAAGCTATATTTTATAAAATAAAAAATAAAACCCTTACCCGCTTTGAAGGTAGCTTTAAAGCCTCTACCAGTCTTATTCTCGCTAGTAAATATCAACACTTGTACACTGGAAACTTTTGATATAACTGGAGTGTAATTTGCTGGCAAAGAAGAACCGCAATGTTTGAATATTGTTTTTCGATTCATATCCCACCTATTTCCCTCATTTATCTAAGAAGGCAAAGGCTGGTAAATTGTTATTCTTCGTAGAATCTTAAACAATATTTACCATGACATAATTTTTGACGCATCCTGGATCGCTAGGTATATCGAAATCATGAAAATTTATTTCGACTAAATGATTTTCAGGAACCGAAATCCAGTATGTGCATATTGTACCATTTGGATAGTTATTGGGGTAATTTTTCGTGACAATTGTGCCCTGATTAACTCGGCGGTAGAAGAATTCGCACTCTGGAAATTGATTAGAATTACATGTAGGAGTTATTAATTAAAATGAACAAGTATGATCTTTGATGATATTTTGTCCACATTCTACTTACGAACACCTATTGGACAATATTAACTATAATAATCATCATAGATCTCTTTACTTGTTCATTCTACAGCAGCGGTCCTTAAGTACCATTTGAAGCGTAATAATTGACTTTAAATCCTCTCCCGGTTATGGTGTAATCACTATGGAATCGGAGCATCATTTTATTTCCATTCAAAGTAGTTTGCATGTGATCTCCCTTATGACAAAAATCGTGTAGCTTATTGGCTTTATCGTCTAAACCATCATACACCTTTAAGGTGTCGAAAATGCAGCCTTGTGAACCCTCGATATCCATGTCGATAATGGACAAATGGATAATGGATCCCGGTTCGGTGATTATATGCCATTCGCATCTCATGAGAGGTGAATAGCCGTTAGGGTAATTGGGTGACGTAATAGAGCCTTGTTGTTTTCGGAATTCACCGACGCAGCCCCGAACAGCGTATTCTAACCTAAAACCACGTTGCGATTGGGATTCGTCACTAACAAAGCGAACGATAACTTTCGAGGAGTTAATCAGAAGGAATGGGAGCGTATTTGGGGTACCACAAAACTTGGCAACCGACTGAGGCGATGGAGGTGGTCCCGAACTTGATCTTGGGGTGGGTAATTGTTGAAGAAGCTACGTGAAAGTTAACATTTTAGAGTTAATCTATTTATCTAATTAACTTCAACCAGTAATTACCTCTATTCGATCAAACTGACAGTCGGTATCATTTTCAAGCATTAATGTTGAAAAGGCGATGGATATGTTGTTTCCTTCAAGCGCGTTAATCTCCCAAGTACAATTATAATTATGTGGATAGAAACTCGGAAAATTCGGGCTTTCGATAACGCCACGTATTCCGCTTAAAATATTGTTACAGTCTAAGGGAAAACATTCGATACTTAAGCGTAAATCTTCATGTTTTGAACGCTATAATGATAATAATCTTACTTGCGTGGTATGCCAAATTGAAACCACGCCCACTGACGCTAGCATCCGTTCGAAAAACAATATAAAGGACATTTTGGGAGGAAACGATAGTTCCGGGATTTTGCCGAGTGTTACAAAGTTTGGGGGTCAAGGCTAACGCTTGATCGTCATTGCCATCGTGAACCTATCAAAAAGTGAATGTCTAACACTTTTTGTCATTTTACAATTAACTCACTCTTATGAAATCCCATTCGCAATCTGAATTTGGTTCAATGTCTAGATCGACCACAACCAAAGTGATTCTGGAACCCTTGGCTACTCTGATGACCCATTGACATTCAGCGTTATTTGAGTATGGAGACGGGTAACTCGGTGACTGAATCGTTCCAGATTCGGCCGTCAAAACACCCCCGCATCCTACGTTTTAATATACAACTTGTGATTTAAATGACGAAAATGCTAAAGACACCATTGACGAACCAGTTGAGGCTGAATCGTAAATAATTTGGAAGCCCATTGCCGTCGAGCTCGAGTCGGTAGTGAATTTCAGATACAATTGATGATGATGGGATATGATTGGATTAGGCGTAATGGTGTTCCCACAAAATGTCTTAATCAAAGGTGCGCTGCCTGTCAAACCGTTCCTGTAAATTAGGAAACCATATTTTACTACTTATCCTAAAGAGTAAATACACTGGGACACTAACCTGATTTCTAAACTATCGAATCGACAATTAGAATGGCTTTCTATGGAAAATGCGGTGAAATTAAGCCTTATTTGTCTTCCGGTCGGTACTTCAATTGTCCATATGCATTCACTATTGTGAGGATAATGGTTTGGATACCCTGGTGACTTAATGATGCCGTACTCCCTCTTGTAGTTCCCGCCACAATCTGATTAGATGAAGCAATTAGTCCAACTCACTGGTGAACTTGTCCAAGAACCTTACTGCGGCTATAATCTTGCATAAGATAACTTGCCAAAAAGCCATCGCGACTAACTGAATCATCGGCTGAGAATTTGACATAAAGCTCCCGATCAAAGGATGTCAAACTTGGCGGCTTGCGTGTCCCACAATATCTGTGTCAAAATGTCAAATAGTTAACTATGCACGACAAAGACACGAATCCTTGGACTAACCAACCTTCCTAACTGATGGTAATCAGAATCTTTAATCTCAACATAATCAAAGGTGCAATTCTCACTAAATTCAATATCGAAGAAATTGAAGGATAGCTGAACAACGTAGCCTTCAGGGGCACGAATTAGCCAATTACAGACTGTTCCGTGCGGATAGTTGGTCGGATGACTCGGTGTAGATATGACGCCATTTCTTTCGGTTAAAACTCCCCCACATCCTAAAAAATTAAAAAAAATTAACTCGAGTCAAGAAACATCGGTTTATAATCTTACCAATCTCGATTCCCGAGTAATTGGCTTGAAAACCTGTAAATTGTTGAGAGTTATCGGTTCTAAACACCACCAAAAGGTGATTGTAGGTAGACGTTATGGGTTCGGGTATGTAATTTCCGCTCAATTGTCCTAGTAAGGTGCCATTTGGTGAGCCGTTATCGTAAACTTCTAGACAATCGTAGTGACAGTCGGGGTCTTCTTCAATGTCAAAGTGCAGAAACTCTAGATGAATTAATCTTCCAACGGGAATTTGAATGTCATAAGTACAAACTCTCGATCGAGGATAGTTATCCGGAAAGTACGGTGATTGAATTAAACCAGTTGGTGAAGAGTAATGACCTCCGCAAGCTAAAATTTAATGAATTAGCTCTGTTCAGATATCTGTAATGGTTTTTGCTTACTTGTTATGTAATTTAATTTGAAACCATCATAAGTGAAAGAAGAGTCGGACTTAAACTTCAACCACAGATTATTTCCCTTTGAAATAATTTTAGGAGGTATTGTCCTACCGCAGAAGCGTCCTTTCAGTTCAGCATTCTCATCTTTTCCATCTCGAACCTAATAATCAGTTGAAGGTTAGAATTGATTGTAACTGGATTCATTATGGTCTCTGGAAATACTATACTAACTTCTATATAGTCCCATTTACAATTAGAATGGCGTTCCAAATGGAATGATTCAAAAGTCAATTCGATTTTGTCCTCGGGGTGAACCCTAATAAGCCATTCGCAATTCATGTCTATTAAATAGCGGTTAGGGAAGTTTGGCGATACAACAACTCCGCGATCTGCAGTCAAAATTCCTCCGCATCCGGGAATACCTTTTTCGCGAACAAATTACAATTACTTGTGGAATATTTCACGCTACATTATATTTGCATATTGAGGATACTAACCTGGCACTGACGAATAAACTAAATTAAATCCTTTATCGCTCTTAGATTGATCCGAGTGGAAGTGTATTATGGCGTGGCTTCCCGACGTAGTCAAAGGTTCAGGTACGGTAGAGGTACAATAACTGTCTAGTATTCCGCTACGAAGGTTAGCTCCATCATAGACCTATTGTTAATATCTCAGGGAGTAAGGATCTTGCTTGAATATTCAGTTAAATATCTCGCTTTACTTACTCGAACAAAATCGAAGGAGCAATTATCATGTGATTCTATGGCCAGGTGACTGAATTGCAGTTGTATTCTCTTTCCGGGTAATACTTGTAAATACCAGAAACAATCCCTGTTGTTCGGGTACTGTCCTGGGTAACCTGGAGAAGAAATTGTACCGAAAGGAGCTGTAACATTGCCACCACAAACGGGGTCCGTTGTGTTCCACGTCATTTCAAAGCCGTCAGAGTTCATAGTTGCGTCTGAATGGAACCATAAGTAAACTGTCCCATGTGTGCTTTTTAAAATTTTATCTTGAACCGATCCACAGAGACGATTGCCAAGTATCGGCGAAGACTGGCTATCACCGTCGTTAATTTGTATAAAATCGAATCGACAATCTGGTGATGGTTCCGCTTGTATGTAAGTGAAGTGAAGAGATAGGATCTATCATAAAAACTGTGCGATATTCAGTCCGAAAGGAATACCTCATGAAGTTACAAACCTTTCCAGGAATTGTGGTACTAATGGTCCATGTGCAATCAGTATTGTGGGGATAATGCTCTGTATTTATTGGATATCTTATGGCGCCAGTTTCGGCAACAAAAGTACCTCCACAATCTTAAAATTAATTTATTTAAATTAACGACGTATAATCAATTTACGGGGAATATGTGTCAACTCACTCTGAACTTCTTGTTCGCAAGTTGGACCTTGCCAACTTGAAAGGCAGTAACAAGTGTAACTTCCCTGAACATCTGTGCAAGTTCCCCCATTTTTGCACGGATTACTCGAGCAAAGACTCGCCACTGTCGCGCACAAAGAGCCGGTAAAGCCAGAGTAGCAAATGCACGAAAAACTGTTGGCTTGAGGCTGGCGGAAGAGTTTTTTGACAAAATGTTCAAACCATTTTAGAAATTTTACTTACTATACACGATCCGTGTACGCATGGGTTACTATCACAGGCAGTACCTAATTGTCCCGGCTGCATCTGCTGGCAACCATTAGGACCAATTCCATCTCCATTATAGCCGGCTGGACACCTACACTCTCGATATCCAGCGTACACAGCTGTAAAGTCAAAATTTCTTGCTGATTAACATCAAAACCTAATTAACTAACCATGAGCGACGAGTACCATTATTCTCAACGCAAGTAGCTAATGGGTGGCAATCACCATTTCTAAGACTACACACTCCTGGTACGCAGTTTCTACCATCTCCAATGTAGCCTAATTCCAAAAATATCAGTTAAGGAAAGACTTTCATAACAAAGAATTAGTTAAGCAATTACCTGGTGGGCACCGTCCACATCTGAATGAACCCACTGTATTCTCGCAGGTAACATATGGCATTAAGGAACAGCCACCGTTATTATTCATACACTCGTTTATATCGTAACAACTTTGTCCATTGCCTTCGTAACCTGGTGGGCAATGACCGCAGTGAAATCCTCCTCTAGTATTGAAACAAGAAACCCTAGGGTTGACGGAACAGTGAGGGGGCCCATTAGGATCACACTCGTTGATATCAGTGTCGCATGCTCCAGTACGATTGTTAATTGTCCATCCTGGATCGCAGACACATTTGTAACTAGGCTAAAATTACGGTCGGGATAAACTTTCGCATAAACATAAATTGTTTTATTTTATGCAATTATGTTACTTCATTTGCACGGGTACGCTGGTAGCTAATGCAATGTCCATTTTGGCACAGGTCATGATTATCTTCGGAGGGTTTACTGCAGTCATCGTGTTTGGTGTTGCAATCAAATCCGTGGAAATTCGGTGTGCAGAGACACCTTTAGAAAATCAATCGTTTAACCTTTACCCTTACCATTTGAAAAATAATGTGTTTAATTACTCGTATCCTCCTGGTTTATTGACGCAAGTACCACCATTTTGGCATCCTAATTTAGTTCCTCGATAAAGAGAACATTCGTCCACGTCTACCGAACAAGTGCTTCCTTGCCAAGCATCAGTGCACTGACAAGTGAAACCGTTATAATTGTCAAAACAACTTCCCCCGTTTTGACAAGGATTACTGGAACACTCGTCTCGATTTAGGAGCTATCCATATGAATTGCGAGGTTTTAAAAACTAATTGCCGTAGCCAAAATATTCACTAGTCCATACCTGTGCAATGCGGCTTAGATTTCTATTAATATCCACAACCTTTAAAGCGAGTTTAATACTTTTAAGTAATCCTTTCTTAGATCAAGTTTGTTTAAACCCTACTTTTCGTGTTAATCTGCTTAAACTCCAGCCTCTTCTGCCACTTCCAGCGATTATCGAAACCTGTTCATAATTGAATAATGTAGTCTTGAACCGAAATAGACTCAATTAATGCATTTTAAACACTCAACCGTTATGGTAAGGTTGTCGACTTTGTTTTGTAGTTCGCGAAAGCTGGACACGACATTATCCATTTGGTCCAACCGTGATTTTAATTGTTCCAGCTGGTTGGTCAAAGCGGTCTACAAGATACATAGCCATGTCTCATTTTTATTGTTGATTAACTAAAGTTCTTAAATAATAATTTACCGCGTCTATGGTCCTAAATTGTTCCAAAGCCGTCACTGATGATTGCGCCTTAAAGTTAATGAGATGTTTAATAACTAACTTTAATTCTAAAGTAACCACAATTTAAGTATACTAACTTTTTTAACTAAATCTTGCAAATCTTGATTATTAATAAGAATTTTCCCGGACCCATACGGTCGAAAACTGATATCATTATTGACACCAGATTGAAAAACTAAGTGTCCATTTTCAACAATAATTCTTGGCCTTCAAGATATAAAAATTATAATTATTTATAAAAAATATTATTGCTATTAAAACTTACTGATTTTGGTAAGGATCTTGAATGCCATGCACAAATACTATTAGAAACATTGCAAAATGCGCTAAGTTGAATACGTAAAGCATTTTGCGTTCAAGCTTCTTAAAGAAAATCCAACCGGTAAAGCTGGTTATTTAACCATGGGCGGCTAATAAACCAAGTGTGTTCCGTTAAAGGCTCGAGCCTTGTATAACAAATTGAGAATAATTGGAAATTTTCATCACCGACTCCTTAAATTAAAGACAAAGGGGTGGTTTTATCTGAAAGACGATATACTTTTATATTCATTATCCGCCCCTTTCCTTTTGTATCGAATTTCGCATTAGACGGACATAAGTTTTGAATACTGAGGTTTAAATAAACACCCTCTTCTGTAAGATAGAATTCCACCATAATAAGCAGATAAATTACAGCCAAAACTAATTCAAATTAAATTTCTACTCGTTATTATATCTATATAGTTACTTTAATCATAAGTTCATAAGATATGTTCCATAAGTTTGTCACTGGTTAATGAGAGCTTGTCATAGATTCTCGTAATGCGACGCCCGTAAAGGGGCTGTCAAAAGCTTAGTACACACTAAATAGGAAGATGGACTGCAAAACCAGGTGTTGACAATTCTCGCTTATCGTTCTCGAACTAGCTCTCAGTAAGTTTCTAACATTACGAAGCATAGGAAGTGTCATACTTATGGTACATCTTAGAAACTTTATGCTTTAATGTATTTCTTCCAAAATGGTGACGCAAATCAATAAATTTTTTATGAACGAATAACCGTCATTCTCTCATTCTTGTTAAAGGTAACTTATTCTTGTAACTTATGGTTTATTTAAATAAGGAATTGATACTTCATGGAATTATTTAAAATTAAAAATTAATTTACTGTATAAAATTATATTGGGAGCTTTCGGACCGCGGTCCTTCATCAGCATAGTTTTAATCTATACCGATTTAAAAAAATTTCACAATGGTTTTTCTATTTACTTTTACATTAAATCCTCCCCACATGTTCAAATTTAATGCACCCAGGGATAGATTTAATTTTAGAAGTAGGAATGGAGAACAAGGTAAACTGGGCGCGCGTCAAAGTCTCTGGGTATGAAAGAAGAGGCGGGTCATAGCGACAGAGGTAAAAAAGCATTGCGTATTTTTCGCCGTCCCCGTCAGCAACGTCATCAAAACGTAGTTTAAGTGAGCTAATAAGATATTTTAAACTTTTCGTTACGTGTTGGAGGGAGGGGCTCTATACTGGGCTATGAGTCGGACTGAAGTAAATACTAACCGTTCTCCATTCCTACTTCTAAAATTAAATATATCCCTGATGCACCTTGATCTAAATTTAAATTTCCTCTATCCCTAATAAACACTGATTCTTTAGAGCATCTCTTGTACCAATTTGTCTCTTGATAAAACGTGATAACGAAGATTTTTCATGCTCTATGTACCGAAAACCTACGTATTCAAAATCATTTTGATCAGTTCATAATGATAAAGTAAAAATAGGAGTTGTAAAATCATTTAAAAACCGAATAAAATGTTTGTCAGATGAACCACAGGTCAAAAAATAAAAACAGGTCAAAAGAAAAATTTATCAATAGTGTATGGATATCCACTTAATTGACCAAATATTTGGGAGTCGTGATGTCAAAAAAAGTAAATAAATAAGCCTAATGAAAAACCAGAGCACATTATATTCTAACCTTATGTTAAAGGAATTTCCGAGAAGACCAAAGGACAGTTAAAAAACCTACTGTTACCTTGGTTAGCAAAATAACGAACACATTTAAATCATAATTAATTAATAATAGACCTGGAATAGATGAAATGAAAAACTGATGTGGTATATGAAATTGAATGTAAATGTAATAAAAAATACATATGACAAACAAAAAGACAACTAAACAAGTTGACCCAAAGGCTGGGCCATAATGGTAGCCGCATCGTTATCTATTTAATTAGCACATAAATTAAAAAAAAGGAAAATGAAGATCCCATAGATACAAATTCAGAAGTATCCTACCCCAAGAATACAGAAATACCCGACCCCACAAATAAAGACGGTTCTTCCCCCCCCCCAACGAAACTTTAGAGATAAACTAAAGTATGATATTTCAAATTTTCCTAGAATCTTTATGGTACAGTGGCACTGCCTGGCAGAGTGTCTCACTGCTGCGCTGACAAGCATTTTCTGGATGTGTCACTAATATAATTAGTAGAAGACTCGATAAAAAGCACTTCATTTTATTTTTTACCCTCCATTTAAAATATATATTGAAGATATGATAATACATTAAGCTATAAAACAAGCTGAGAAAAACACAAGTTTACGTTTCGCCCCAAAAACCAAAATATATCTTACCTAAATTAATTTTACCTCTTCAGCTTCAGGGTCAGTTTGAGGTCATCTTGAGCTATCTACAGAAGAATAAAGCGTGAAATTGTTTAATAAAATGACTTTAATTACAGAAAAATTTGTAAAATTATAATTTTTTTTTACTGTGAAGAATTTCAAACCATTACATGATTTTATTTTTAATTATTTTTTAATAGCAGCAATCATAGCATTAAAATTCTAATCACACTTAAATCTAACCAAGAAGTCACAGATTTAGTTTTAAAACTACATTTAAAAAGTCATTTAACATCGAATCAAGTGTACTATGCTTATGATTTCGTGAGTTCCTAAAACTAAACCAAGGCTTAACGAAAAGGCAAAAGCACAAGTTTATCATGCCTCTAAGTAGAGAAGTGGCTGGTACTCCTATGGCAATAGTGTTTGTCTGGCTCCCTTTAATGAAACCCTATACTCTCTCCGTATCATTTATCACCTCAACTTCAATACAAAATTGTACCGCCTAGCCTAGTGTTTCTTTTATCCCTTTTAGAATGTTTCAGGACCGAAACCGCTTCTATTTTTTTTGGGGTTGCTTAAGTAAAATTCGTTCCCCCCCCCCAATGCCTGCCTATATGAAACATTAAAATCTCCCTTATTCCATTGGATGATTTCTTTTCATGAGACCAATTTAGTAATCGTCTCGACCACTTGGTGGCTGCACCGCGAAAGAAATTTCAAAATTTTCTCTCTTCGGATCTTAGCGCTATACGAGCTCTGACGTCACAGTAGCCTGTAGAAGATGCCCAGTGTAACCCATATTTGTGTACTTAGAGGCACGATAAACTTATGGTAAAAGAGATAGTGGAAAACATAGAGTAAGATAAAATATTAAGTCCCTCCTCCGTTTCCACCCTCCACCCACCCATGAGGGGGATTGTCAACAATCACGCGCGCACCGGACGCCTTTTTAGGCCTTCTTATAGTAAATTCTTTCTTGCTCCTACAAAATCATCCCCTAGACAAACTGACTTTATGTTCAGCTTACTTACGCTTCCTGAAATGAGTAAGGTAGCGAGAAACCAGGTAGTGGATTGACATGATAGATAAAGTTAATCTATTATTATTGTAAAAAGGCATGTTCAAAATCAATTTCTTTAATTTATTTAAAATTTTGCACAATTTAAAGTAAAGAAAAAACCAAATAAATAAAATCTCTTTCAAACGCTAAAATGAATAGGAACAAATAAAACGCTAAAATGAATAGGAACAAAATAAATATAAAACGCTAAAATGAATAGGAACAAAATAAATATAAAACGCTAAAATGAATAGGAACAAAATAAATATAAAACGCTAAAATGAATAGGAACAAAATAAATATAAAACGCTAAAACTAATAAAAACAAAATAAATAAAAAACGCTAAAACTAATAAAAACAAAATAAACAAGATGGCCCCGGCCATATTATGCTTTGCGCGCCCTCTTTTGGCTAGAACTGGTGTGATTCCGGCAAATATTTTTGGCGGTATTCTCTTTTTCCTTATCAAATATCCTTTCGATTATGAACAAAATCAATTTAGTATGACTTTGGTTTAATATAATCATTGACCTTAAAATAAATTCTTTAACAAAAACAATTACAGTTGTTTTATACTATACAAACTATTTTTGAATTAGTATTCACAATAAAATCTTTCTAATGCGGTTTGATAAACTCAATGATAGTTTCGACAAAGCAGTTTCAACGGTTATTTTCAGTTACAATTTTTTATAAACAAACATGATAATTTGTAGATTAAATTATAAGCATTAGTATTCGCAACAAAATCGTTCTATTAACGTCTGATTACTCAAATAACCCTTAATAATAAATTGGACCAGGCAGTTTGTAAGGTTCTTTTCACATACAATTTTTGATAAACCAAAATTATTATTTGAAGTTTAAATTTGCCTGTAAGCGTTCATAATAATTTATTTAATTATCTGTTGTTTTAACTTATAATAAGTGTAGTCAATTACTTACAATGACTAATCTTAATAGTTTCTTAAATAAATAAAAAACGTTGACGTTGCAAAGCCACATAAGTATGGTTCTAAATGCTATTAATAAACTTAAATCTAATTCCGCGCGCGAAAAAGGGCGGAAAGGCACCCAGCCAGCCTGCCAGCAAGGGCCGGGCCAATAGTTTTGCAACTCGAAGCGCAAAAGCAAAAACACAAATAATGTGATATGAAGTTCAAGTATCATTTTTTTCCTCTTGTTGATAAATAATATCCAATGCCAAAATTGTAAATTCAGTATTCAATCCACAATATATTTAGGTCTAATGGTCCAAATGTAATGAAACTTTAATGAGAGATGTGCTACTATCTATTATATCTAAAAATGGTTAAAAACTTTCAAATTAATTAGTTTTGTCAAAATGATAAATTTAGTACTTTCAGGCCCTTTCCAAGATTAAACATATCGCTTACACATGGCACTAAAAATCCTGTAACTAAACCAAATTACAGGCCATAAAGCTTACAACACATCTAAATGGGAAAGTTCAGAAAAGCCCTTGTGTTTCTACCAAGTAAACGTTACTATGTTAAGAAACTAACTGAAAGGGTGGGGGAAAAGTATCACAATATCAGTTACTGTTGGTAAAAAAAACCAGGATTTACTTGAGATATAGTTTTAAATTATACTTAGTTGTCAAGCAGGTCCAAGAAGAAAAAAGCTTCCTCTCAGCGGTATTCTACTTTTTCGATGACATTCTGAAGCTTCTTGCGAGGGAGACCTTACATTTTAATGCAATAATTTTTTATCAGTATCATATGGTAACGAACGCAGAACGTTCTCATTATATGTGTTATTCAACTGATCAGGTTTCGCGAGACCTGCCCCTCGGCACGTTTACAAATCTAAGAATATTGGTCCAAGAGGTCTTGGTTTTATAATCTATTACTCTCAAAAAGGCCTGTTTTGGACAAGGATGGGGCTGGGTTTCTTTCTTGGAAAATGGTTGTAAGTACTGAATTGTGGATTAACTACTGAATTTACAATTTTCACATTACTGAATTTACAATTTTCACATTACTGAATTTACAATTTTCACATTACTGAATTTACAATTTTTACATTAGAAATTCATTTTTATTCAAATATTTATCCTATTTAATGTAATAGAATAGATTGTAACACACCTCGGGGTGAAATTTCAGGACATTTGGATCAGTAGATCCGAAGATATCATCAGTTTGGCCTTTCTTTAATCTTTTTAGTATAATAAAACACATTGAAACACACGTCTCACTACAATTTAAGGTCATTTGAATCAATAGGTCAAAGAAAGGATCTGGAAAAATACCTACCTCCTCCCATAAAACTTAATGTTAATTTTCGGTTCCTTCGAATTTTCTTAAAAAGTCGCGCTTATACATATAAATCGAATTCTTTGAACTGGGGGTGTAGTTATAAGGAAAAATGGGGGTGGAATGCTCTGAGAGTCGGAATGAAGGCTGGTTATCTAAGTCAGATCTAGGCTCTATTTAGCGCCATCATGTCGGCCTAATTTTAATACATATGCCAAAGTAATTTTAAACTGTTTTGCTCATACATAAAATTTACAATTAAAAAACTAAATTTAATAGATAGTTAACAATGAATAATTATTTCTTCCAAATTGCTAAAATAGTAGTGTACGTAGATGACGCTACAATAGGGAAACGCCGGTAGGCTGCTAGGCATAGAAAAGCGTCTGCAATCAGCAAGGAAGTGAGTTCGAAGATATTTTTTTGCAAATTTTGAAATTTGGTTCATAACTGTTGCGTTTACGAATGGGATGATGATATTGATATTGTTTCTTGATGTCTAGATAATTGTTTTCCTTCTGGTGAGAGAAACAAGTACATTTATTTCTGAACTCATTACTTAATGTGAAGTTGTAGTATTAGGTTTTGAATTATCATGTTAACAATGCTTATTTTTATTACGTTTATAAAAATAATATTGAACTTTTTTTCTTAAAGTTAGTGATCATAAGTGATGATTAGTAATTGATTACTCTAATTAGTTAAAATTAAGAAGTTATTAAATAAATTATCATTAACGTATATAGGTAAATTTAAACTTGAAACGATATTTTGTCTTTGGCAAATATGTAACTGAAAAGAATCCAATTAAGAGTTAATTAAATAAATTATCATTATCGTTTTTAGGCAAATTTAAACTTAAAATGATAATTTTTCATTGTCAAAATTTGTTACTGAAAAGTGAAAAGAACCTTAGAAAGTGCTTGTGCTTCGTAAAATTTATTATTAGGATTATTTGAGTAATCAAACGTTAATAGAAAGATTTTATTGCGAATGCCAATACTAAAATTAAACATCAAATTATCGTCTTTGTTTGTCCAAAATTGTAACGCGCTTAAAGAGAAAAAATAACTTTTTAGACTTTAGCTTATCTAATCCCAAAACCTAAATTCCCAAATTAAATGTACAGGTATGGTTAACCTCAAAAATGTGTCTGTCTAGAAGCACTTGCAAGTTAATTTAATTAACTTACAATATAAATATTTATTTATTTAATTCGAACACTTACAGAGATGGTAATATCATAAACTTGCTTAGTTACAGAGGTTTCCCTGATACACTCTCGAGAGACTACGGTATTAATTTCTTTTGGTTTACAAATCTAATATCTCTTACTTTAAAAATGTGTTTAGTTTTTACATAAGCATATCATACCACCCGTAAGCGTGAATCGGCGGGAAATTAGCCACAGGCATTGTCTAGGTAAAACTCGGGAGACAAGTCTTCCTGGTGGCACAAAAAGGAAACTTTATTCAAATCGCGCAAGGGATGCTACCGGAAGCTTGGGAATAAATACAAGGATTAATATATATCTTACTCTTACCTATTATAAGCTCTACCTCTATTAATACTTGTAATCATAACAAACATTATCGTCTGCTAGTGGGGCTAAAATGTGGATTTTGAAGTTCTCGTAATAAAGGCATGCGGCAACCTACACGTTTATCTTTTGTACTTATCCTATTCATAAGAAACCTGTTGTACTGTCTACACTTATCACTAAGAGTTTTTCCCATTTTCTTTAAAAATTCGAGATAATTTGCTGTTCCTAATCTTAAACAAACAACGTAAGTCTTAAAAGCCCGTACTAACAAAAGCGCATAGATAATCAGAAAGTGAAGAACGAGAAGCCTAAACCGCAACGTGAAAAATGAGTTCCCCATAGTCGATTCAAGATTTCCGTCCCCCTTACAGAGCGACGGGAAGAGTTGGTCTTATGCCGCGGCGGAGAGTTACTTTCGCGTAGTTTTAAACAAGGTACATGCGTAAGTTGGCTCGAAAATATAGTTCACTTATTTCTTTATTTTCATGTCGTCTGCTATAGTTTAATTCCAAGGCTTAATATAATCTAGTCATTTAGGTAGCCGGGAATCGGCACATTTGTCAAAATGTCAGATTTGAATTTAGCAAACATTTTAGAAAGCTACGAAAAGGATGACTTTTTCCTGATTGATAAAGACGGAAAACTTAAAGGTGCAATAGAATGCATGAAAAACAATATCAAAATTCAACTTAACGAAACTTGAAAATTCCACGACGATTGAACCGAAAGAGCGCTAAAGAACAACCGTTAAGCCTAGTTAAGCAGCCGATTTCTCAATAGTATTCCCCACTATCCCCAGGAGCCGCTACCATCGCGAACTACTTTCCCCTTGTCACGTGACATTAACGATGACCTAATATATCTCTGATTCGATTGGTAGTTGAAAACGAGGCTCACCAACCACCCATTTGGGTCCCCCCCTTGCTTCTCATTTTACACGAATACCGTTGCTAAACGCTGGAAAGGTTTAATGTTCTTCACTTTCTGATCTATGCGCTTTTGGTACTAATTACCGCTGCCATTTATTGCAGAAGCAGACGACTGCTTAGATTTCCGGGTTATAAGGTGGTAGGGGGAATCGGGAAGGAGAGAACTGCTTCGTTTTCCCTCTAGGTAGCGTAGAACCTCAAATTTCTCTCTGGCGCCCTTGTACAATGGTGATTACCCGTGGTCTTATAGTGAATTCACGCTTACGGGTGGTTTGATATGCTTATGGTTTTTATTATATTTCAGACTTTCCGACGAGTACAATTCCTAAAATTATTTTGTAAACCTTCTAATGCTAAAAACGCGACGTATTTTATAATTGTAGCGCTACCCGTTTTAAACTGCCTATCTACCATTCGCGAATTTCCCGCCAAGAGATTTCAATTCTCGGCATTGTATAGGCGCGCTACCATGGAAACGAGAGACTCGCCGCGATGCCGCCTCGAACAAAGTTACCTCCTCCCTGCCCCAACTAAGCAAGACGCGAGAGGAACGCGCCGACTGCCGACGTGAGACAGATGCTAGGTTTAAGCAACATAACTCGAGCTTGTTAATATGACTAGACGGCCGAGAGCGCAAAGGCGTCAATCCGTGCAGTGAGAGCTCTGTGGATGGTGCGGGATCGAAACCCGGTCGAGGAGGAAAATAATTTCATAAATAAATAAAATTCTTTCACGTTGCAGAGCCACCTAAGTGTGATACTGAGTACTTTTTAAAAATTTCTGAATTTCGCACGGGAAAACAGGGGGGAAAATGGGGGAAAAAGGCGCGCCCAGCCGTAAAAAATAGTCGGACTAAACCTTTGCACCATCCGATAGATGGCGCAAAGCAATAACAAGATGGCCCCGGCCATATTATGCTTTGCGCGCCCTCTTTTGGCTAGAACTGGTGTGATTCCGGCAAATATTTTTGGCGATATTCTCTTTTTCCTTATCAAATATCCTTTCGATTATGAACAAAATCAATTTAGTATGACTTTGGTTTAATATAATCATTGACCTTAAAATAAATTCTTTAACAAAAACAATTACAGTTGTTTTATACTATACAAACTATTTTTGAATTAGTATTCACAATAAAATCTTTCTAGTGCGGTTTGATAAACTCAATGATAGTTTCGACAAAGCAGTTTCAACGGTTATTTTCAGTTACAATTTTTTATAAACAAACATGATAATTTGTAGATTAAATTATAAGCATTAGTATTCGCAACAAAATCGTTCTATTAACGTCTGATTACTCAAATAACCCTTAATAATAAATTGGACCAGGCAGTTTGTAAGGTTCTTTTCACATACAATTTATGACAAACCAAAATTATTATTTGAAGTTTAAATTTGCCTGTAAGCGTTCTTAATAATTTATTTAATTATCTGTTGTTTTAACTTATAATAAGTGTAGTCAATTACTTACCATGACTAATCTTAATAGTTTCTTAAATAAATAAAATACGTTGACGTTGCAAAGCCACATAAGTATGGTTCTAAATGCTATTAATAAACTTAAATCTAATTCCGCGCGCGAAAAAGGGCGGAAAGGCAGCCAGCCAGCCTGCCAGCAAGGGCCGGGCCAATAGTTTTGCAACTCGAAGCGCAAAAGCAAAAACACAAATAATGTGATATGAAGTTCAAGTATCATTTTTTTCCTCTTGTTGATAAATAATATCCAATGCCAAAATTGTAAATTCAGTATTCAATCCACAATATATTTAGGTCTAATGGTCCAAATGTAATGAAACTTTAATGAGAGATGTGCTACTATCTATTATATCTAAAAATGGATAAAAACTTTCAAATTAATTAGTTTTGTCAAAATGATAAATTTAGTACTTTCAGGCCCTTTCCAAGATTAAACATATCGCTTACACATGGCACTAAAAATCCTGTAACTAAACCAAATTACAGGCCATAAAGCTTACAACACATCTAAATGGGAAAGTTCAGAAAAGCCCTTGTGTTTCTACCAAGTAAACGTTACTATGTTAAGAAACTAACTGAAAGGGTGGGGGAAAAGTATCACAATATCAGTTACTGTTGGTAAAAAAAACCAGGATTTACTTGAGATATAGTTTTAAATTATACTTAGTTGTCAAGCAGGTCCAAGAAGAAAAAAGCTTCCTCTCAGCGGTACTCTACTTTTTCGATGACATTCTGAAGCTTCTTGCGAGGGAGACCTTACATTTTAATGCAATAATTTTTTATCAGTATCATTTGGTAACGAACGCAGAACGTTCTCATTATATGTGTTATTCAACTGATCAGGTTTCGCGAGACCTGCCCCTCGGCACGTTTACAAATCTAAGAATATTGGTTCAAGAGGTCTTGGTTTTATAATCTATTACTCTCTAAAAGGCCTGTTTTGGACAAGGATGGGGCTGGGTTTCTTTCTTGGAAAATGGTTGTAAGTACTGAATTGTGGATTAAATACTGAATTTACAATTTTCACATTAGAAATACTGAATTTACAATTTTTACATTAGAAATTCATTTTTATTCAAATATTTATCCTATTTAATGTAATAGAATAGATTGTAACACACCTCGGGGTGAAATTTCAGGACATTTGGATCAGTAGATCCGAAGATATCATCAGTTTGGCCTTTCTTTAATCTTACTCAGTATAATAAAACACATTGAAACACACGTCTCACTACAATTTAAGGTCATTTGAATCAATAGGTCAAAGAAAGGATCTGGCAAAAATACCTACCTCCTCCCATAAAACTTAATGTTAATTTTCGGTTCCTTCGAATTTTCTTAAAAAGTCGCGCTTATACATATAAATCGAATTCTTTGAACTGGGGGTGTAGTTATAAGGAAAAATGGGGGTGGAATGCTCTGAGAGTCGGAATGAAGGCTGGTTATCTAAGTCAGATCTAGGCTCTATTTAGCGCCATCATGTCGGCCTAATTTTAATACATATGCCAAAGTAATTTTAAACTGTTTTGCTCATACATAAAATTTACAATTAAAAAACTAAATTTAATAGATAGTTAACAATGAATAATTATTTCTTCCAAATTGCTAAAATAGTAGTGTACGTAGATGACGCTACAATAGGGAAACGCCGGTAGGCTGCTAGGCATAGAAAAGCGTCTGCAATCAGCAAGGAAGTGAGTTCGAAGATATTTTTTTGCAAATTTTGAAATTTGGTTCATAACTGTTGCGTTTACGAATGGGATGATGATATTGATATTGTTTCTTGATGTCTAGATAATTGTTTTCCTTCTGGTGAGAGAAACAAGTACATTTATTTCTGAACTCATTACTGTGAAGTTGTAGTATTAGGTTTTGAATTATCATGTTAACAATGCTTATTTTTATTACGTTTATAAAAGTAATATTGAACTTTTTTTCTTAAAGTTAGTGATCATAAGTGATGATTAGTAATTGATTACTCTTATTAGTTAAAATTAAGAAGTTATTAAATAAATTATCATTAACGTTTATAGGTAAATTTAAACTTGAAACGATATTTTGTCTTTGGCAAATATGTAACTGAAAAGAATCCAATTAAGAGTTAATTAAATAAATTATCATTATCGTTTTTAGGCAAATTTAAACTTGAAATGATAATTTTTCATTGTCAAAATTTGTTACTGAAAAGTGAAAAGAACCTTAGAAAGTGCTTGTGCTTCGTAAAATTTATTAATAGGATTATTTGAGTAATCAAACGTTAATAGAAAGATTTTATTGCGAATGCCAATACTAAAATTAAACATCAAATTATCGTCTTTGTTTGTCCAAAATTGTAACGCGCTTAAAGAGAAAAAATAAGTTTTTAGACTTTAACTTATCTAATCCCAAAACCTAAATTCCCAAATTAAATGTACAGGTATGGTTAACCTCAAAAATGTGTCTGTCTAGAAGCACTTGCAAGTTAATTTAATTAACTTACAATATAAATATTTATTTATTTAATTCGAACACTTACAGAGATGGTAATATCATAAACTTGCTTAGTTACAGAGGTTTCCCTGATACACTCTCCAGAGACTACGGTATTAATTTCTTTTGGTTTACAAATCAAATATCTCTTACTTTAAAAATGTGTTTAGTTTTTATTATATTTCAGACTTTCCGACGAGTACAATTCCTAAAATTATTTTGTAAACCTTCTAATGCTAAAAACGCGACGTATTTTATAATTGTAGCGCTACCCGTTTTAAACTGCCTATCTACCATTCGCGAATTTCCCGCCAAGAGATTTCAATTCTCGGCATTGTATAGGCGCGCTACCATGGAAACGAGAGACTCGCCGCGACCCCGCCTCGAACAAAGTTACCTCCTCCCTGCCCCAACTAAGCAAGACGCGAGAGGAACGCGCCGACTGCCGACGTGAGAGAGATGCTAGGTTTAAGCAACATAACTCGAGCTTGTTAATATGAGTAGACGGACGAGAGCGTAAAGGCGTTAATCCGTGGAGTGAGAGCTCTGTGGATGGTGCGGGATTGAAACCCGGTCGAGGAGGAAAATAATTTCATAAATAAATAAAATTCTTTCGCGTTGCAGAGCCACCTAAGTGTGTTACTGAGTACTTTTTAAAAACTTCTGAATTCCGCACGGGAAAAACAGGGGGGAAAATGGGGGAAAAAGGCGCGCCCAGCCGTAAAAAATAGTCGGACTAAACCTTTGCACCATCCGATAGATGGCGCAAAGCAAAAAACGCTAAAACTAATAAAAACATAATAAATAAAAAACGCTAAAATTAATAAAAACATAATAAATAAAAAAACGCTAAAATTAATAAAAACATAATAAATAAAAAAACGCTAAAATTAATAAAAACATAATAAATAAAAAAACGCTAAAATTAATAAAAACATAATAAATAAAAAAACGCTAAAATTAATAAAAACATAACAAATAAAAAAACGCTAAAATTAATAAAAACATAATAAATAAAAAAACGCTAAAATTAATAAAAACATAATAAATAAAAAAACGCTAAAATTAATAAAAACATAATAAATAAAAAAACGCTAAAATTAATAAAAACATAATAAATAAAAAAACGCTAAAATTAATAAAAACATAATAAATAAAAAAACGCTAAAATTAATAAAAACATAATAAATAAAAAAACGCTAAAATTAATAAAAACATAATAAATAAAAAACGCTAAAATTAATAAAAACATAATAAATAAAAAACGCTAAAATTAATAAAAACATAATAAATAAAAAACGCTAAAATTAATAAAAACATAATAAATAAAAAACGCTAAAATTAATAAAAACATAATAAATAAAAAACGCTAAAATTAATAAAAACATAATAAATAAAAAACGCTAAAATTAATAAAAACATAATAAATAAAAAACGCTAAAATTAATAAAAACATAATAAATAAAAAACGCTAAAATTAATAAAAACATAATAAATAAAAAACGCTAAAATTAATAAAAACATAATAAATAAAAAACGCTAAAATTAATAAAAACATAATAAATAAAAAACGCTAAAATTAATAAAAACATAATAAATAAAAAACGCTAAAATTAATAAAAACATAATAAATAAAAAACGCTAAAATTAATAAAAACATAATATATAAAAAACGCTAAAATTAATAAAAACATAATATATAAAAAACGCTAAAATTAATAAAAACATAATATATAAAAAACGCTAAAATTAATAAAAACATAATATATAAAAAACGCTAAAATTAATAAAAACATAATAAATAAAAAACGCTAAAATTAATAAAAACATAATAAATAAAAAACGCTAAAATTAATAAAAACATAATAAATAAAAAACGCTAAAATTAATAAAAACATAATAAATAAAAAACGCTAAAATTAATAAAAACATAATAAATAAAAAACGCTAAAATTAATAAAAACATAATAAATAAAAAACGCTAAAATTAATAAAAACATAATAAATAAAAAACGCTAAAATTAATAAAAACATAATAAATAAAAAACGCTAAAATTAATAAAAACATAATAAATAAAAAACGCTAAAATTAATAAAAACATAATAAATAAAAAACGCTAAAATTAATAAAAACATAATAAATAAAAAACGCTAAAATTAATAAAAACATAATAAATAAAAAACGCTAAAATTAATAAAAACATAATAAATAAAAAACGCTAAAATTAATAAAAACATAATAAATAAAAAACGCTAAAATTAATAAAAACATAATAAATAAAAAACGCTAAAATTAATAAAAACATAATAAATAAAAAACGCTAAAATTAATAAAAACATAATATATAAAAAACGCTAAAATTAATAAAAACATAATATATAAAAAACGCTAAAATTAATAAAAACATAATAAATAAAAAACGCTAAAATTAATAAAAACATAATAAATAAAAAACGCTAAAATTAATAAAAACATAATAAATAAAAAACGCTAAAATTAATAAAAACATAATAAATAAAAAACGCTAAAATTAATAAAAACATAATAAATAAAAAACGCTAAAATTAATAAAAACATAATAAATAAAAAACGCTAAAATTAATAAAAACATAATAAATAAAAAACGCTAAAATTAATAAAAACATAATAAATAAAAAACGCTAAAATTAATAAAAACATAATAAATAAAAAACGCTAAAATTAATAAAAACATAATAAATAAAAAACGCTAAAATTAATAAAAACATAATAAATAAAAAACGCTAAAATTAATAAAAACATAATAAATAAAAAACGCTAAAATTAATAAAAACATAATAAATAAAAAACGCTAAAATTAATAAAAACATAATAAATAAAAAACGCTAAAATTAATAAAAACATAATAAATAAAAAACGCTAAAATTAATAAAAACATAATAAATAAAAAACGCTAAAATTAATAAAAACATAATAAATAAAAAACGCTAAAATTAATAAAAACATAATAAATAAAAAACGCTAAAATTAATAAAAACATAATAAATAAAAAACGCTAAAATTAATAAAAACATAATAAATAAAAAACGCTAAAATTAATAAAAACATAATAAATAAAAAACGCTAAAATTAATAAAAACATAATAAATAAAAAACGCTAAAATTAATAAAAACATAATAAATAAAAAACGCTAAAATTAATAAAAACATAATAAATAAAAAACGCTAAAATTAATAAAAACATAATAAATAAAAAACGCTAAAATTAATAAAAACATAATAAATAAAAAACGCTAAAATTAATAAAAACATAATAAATAAAAAACGCTAAAATTAATAAAAACATAATAAATAAAAAACGCTAAAATTAATAAAAACATAATAAATAAAAAACGCTAAAATTAATAAAAACATAATAAATAAAAAACGCTAAAATTAATAAAAACATAATAAATAAAAAACGCTAAAATTAATAAAAACATAATAAATAAAAAACGCTAAAATTAATAAAAACATAATAAATAAAAAACGCTAAAATTAATAAAAACATAATAAATAAAAAACGCTAAAATTAATAAAAACATAATAAATAAAAAACGCTAAAATTAATAAAAACATAATAAATAAAAAACGCTAAAATTAATAAAAACATAATAAATAAAAAACGCTAAAATTAATAAAAACATAATAAATAAAAAACGCTAAAATTAATAAAAACATAATAAATAAAAAACGCTAAAATTAATAAAAACATAATAAATAAAAAACGCTAAAATTAATAAAAACATAATAAATAAAAAACGCTAAAATTAATAAAAACATAATAAATAAAAAACGCTAAAATTAATAAAAACATAATAAATAAAAAACGCTAAAATTAATAAAAACATAATAAATAAAAAACGCTAAAATTAATAAAAACATAATATATAAAAAACGCTAAAATTAATAAAAACATAATATATAAAAAACGCTAAAATTAATAAAAACATAATATATAAAAAACGCTAAAATTAATAAAAACATAATAAATAAAAAACGCTAAAATTAATAAAAACATAATAAATAAAAAACGCTAAAATTAATAAAAACATAATAAATAAAAAACGCTAAAATTAATAAAAACATAATAAATAAAAAACGCTAAAATTAATAAAAACATAATAAATAAAAAACGCTAAAATTAATAAAAACATAATAAATAAAAAACGCTAAAATTAATAAAAACATGATAAATAAAAAACGCTAAAATTAATAAAAACATGATAAATAAAAAACGCTAAAATTAATAAAAACATGATAAATAAAAAACGCTAAAATTAATAAAAACATAATAAATAAAAAACGCTAAAATTAATAAAAACATAATAAATAAAAAACGCTAAAATTAATAAAAACATAATAAATAAAAAACGCTAAAATTAATAAAAACATAATAAATAAAAAACGCTAAAATTAATAAAAACATAATACATAAAAAACGCTAAAATTAATAAAAACATAATAAATAAAAAACGCTAAAATTAATAAAAACATAATAAATAAAAAACGCTAAAATTAATAAAAACATAATAAATAAAAAACGCTAAAATTAATAAAAACATAATAAATAAAAAACGCTAAAATTAATAAAAACATAATAAATAAAAAACGCTAAAATTAATAAAAACATAATAAATAAAAAACGCTAAAATTAATAAAAACATAATAAATAAAAAACGCTAAAATTAATAAAAACATAATAAATAAAAAACGCTAAAATTAATAAAAACATAATAAATAAAAAACGCTAAAATTAATAAAAACATAATAAATAAAAAACGCTAAAATTAATAAAAACATAATAAATAAAAAACGCTAAAATTAATAAAAACATAATAAATAAAAAACGCTAAAATTAATAAAAACATAATAAATAAAAAACGCTAAAATTAATAAAAACATAATAAATAAAAAACGCTAAAATTAATAAAAACATAATAAATAAAAAACGCTAAAATTAATAAAAACATAATAAATAAAAAACGCTAAAATTAATAAAAACATAATAAATAAAAAACGCTAAAATTAATAAAAACATAATAAATAAAAAACGCTAAAATTAATAAAAACATAATAAATAAAAAACGCTAAAATTAATAAAAACATAATAAATAAAAAACGCTAAAATTAATAAAAACATAATAAATAAAAAACGCTAAAATTAATAAAAACATAATAAATAAAAAACGCTAAAATTAATAAAAACATAATAAATAAAAAACGCTAAAATTAATAAAAACATAATAAATAAAAAACGCTAAAATTAATAAAAACATAATAAATAAAAAACGCTAAAATTAATAAAAACATAATAAATAAAAAACGCTAAAATTAATAAAAACATAATAAATAAAAAACGCTAAAATTAATAAAAACATAATAAATAAAAAACGCTAAAATTAATAAAAACATAATAAATAAAAAACGCTAAAATTAATAAAAACATAATAAATAAAAAACGCTAAAATTAATAAAAACATAATATATAAAAAACGCTAAAATTAATAAAAACATAATATATAAAAAACGCTAAAATTAATAAAAACATAATATATAAAAAACGCTAAAATTAATAAAAACATAATATATAAAAAACGCTAAAATTAATAAAAACATAATATATAAAAAACGCTAAAATTAATAAAAACATAATAAATAAAAAACGCTAAAATTAATAAAAACATAATAAATAAAAAACGCTAAAATTAATAAAAACATAATAAATAAAAAACGCTAAAATTAATAAAAACATAATAAATAAAAAACGCTAAAATTAATAAAAACATAATAAATAAAAAACGCTAAAATTAATAAAAACATAATAAATAAAAAACGCTAAAATTAATAAAAACATAATAAATAAAAAACGGTAAAATTAATAAAAACATAATAAATAAAAAACGGTAAAATTAATAAAAACATAATAAATAAAAAACGGTAAAATTAATAAAAACATAATAAATAAAAAACGCTAAAATTAATAAAAACAAAATAAATAAAAAACGCTAAAATTAATAAAAACAAAATAAATAAAGAACGCTAAAATTAATAAAAACAAAATAAATAAAAAACGCTAAAATTAATAAAAACAAAATAAATAAAAAACGCTAAAATTAATAAAAACAAAATAAATAAAAAACGCTAAAATTAATAAAAACAAAATAAATAAAAAACGCTAAAATTAATAAAAACAGAATAAATAAAAAACGCTAAAATTAATAAAAACAAAATAAATAAAAAACGCTAAAATTAATAAAAACAAAATAAATAAAAAACGCTAAAATTAATAAAAACAAAATAAATAAAAAACGCTAAAATTAATAAAAACAAAATAAATAAAAAACGCTAAAATGAAAAAAAAAAAAATATGGCTGGATAATTTTGACTTTTTTCTTCGTCCATCTGCGCTAAAGGATTCCCAATGAACCAATAAAATTCCCGCAATTAATAAGGAGATACTGCAATTATTAGTCTGAAGAGATATGATAAAAATTAATTCCATTTGGTGTTATATTAAACCCAGCGAATGCCACACGCACACCCACACACACACATTATGTTTTGGTAAATGTTCCCCTTGTTGTAAGTTTTCCCCTCCTCTTTTCTGTGACTTCCCCCAAAGTGAAGCGATGTATCTGACTTTACAAAGATCACTCTAGTAGGAGAGTAGTGTCGATAGAACCTAATTTTTTTATATAGGAAATTCGCAACGTTGTTTTGGGTTTAAAAATGAGTAGTACCAGAAGGGGATAATAGAAGAAGGATGACACTCTCGCGTCCTCTTAATACTTTAGTCGCGTAACCAACCAACGCGCCGATGTTTCAAACAGTTCAAATAACGGTTTCAAATATTCGCGACTTCGAAGACAATTTTCAGTTGTTTTTAAGTTTCAAAAAACTACAAGCTTGATTAAAACGAAATTGCCCTTTTTCCCTGAATTATGTCAATATAATTCCATAATCGATTATTGCCTAAACCTAATGGTCATTACCTTATCGTAATATGTCCATGATTACCTTACAGTATCAAATAAAACAGTTGGCATAAGATGGCCTGCGTGCTCGCACTTGGGTTTCTTAAAAATTCACTTTCCTCAACGTGAATTTGAACAAAACTAAACCTGTCTTTAATAATTGCGATGGCTTAAATGCAAAGGGGTACTTACACTTTGGAGTCTCATTATTTTCTTTTCAGGTCTCTCCTTTGCTTTTCAATATCGTCCTGTTGACTTTTGATTTTTTGTATGATTTGCTCATATCTTCTATTTTCCTAATCAAAACAACCATTATTACTGTTAAATCATCTCTATTAGCAAATCCATGAGCAAAATTATAATTTCCCTTCTCAATAATGGTAAATTTTTTAAGGAAGATTTCTTTCTATGTTATAGATAGGGGTTTTACCGCGCATATTCTGGGTTTCGGCACCATTTTAAGGTTATCAATATAATCCCGTGTTTCAGCGCCATTTTAAGGTTATAAGGAAGACAGGTTGAATTAAAGACGCCATGGAGAATAATTAAGGAGCGATAAAATGCAGATGGGGTTTTTTATACTTACTTCGGCTTCGGACTCTTTACAATTGTGAATATGTTCATCTAATTCTTTTAGAAATGACTCCATTTCCTTTTCCAAATTATCCCTTTCTTCCTTAAGATAATTCTCTTCTTTTTCTAGTGCGATCCGCTTCTTTTGTAGCGCTAAATCTTTATCATGTATAGTTTTTATTTTTTCTTCGAACATAATTTTTTTTGTCTCGATTTCGGCCAAGATGTTCCTAATGAAACAATGAAATTTTCGCTATTTATAAAAGTCGCAATTAAAAACAACCGCGATCTAGGAGATACCGCCAATTATTAAAGAGCTACAATAAAAATTAATTCCGTTTGGTCTTATATTAAACCCAGCGAATGCCACACACGATTTGGTATTAGGGGAGCTCCAAGCAAGTTGGGAAATGGGGTCGCTTACTGCATACTTCGCAGGGTAAATTTGCTAATGCAACGCACCTCCCCATGTCATTTCTGGCAGCCGGCGATGGAGGTAGGTCATCTTCTTGAGCTGCCAGCTTTGAGGCCGTGTTCGGCTAAAATGAATAGAAAAGCTAATTTAAATCATGCAAATTTATTTGAACGATTAAATCAAATAAAATTGTGTAAGATTTTTAATTTAAATTGCCAAGACACAAAGAGTTAAAAACAATTTCCGATTATCTTCTTTCGAAGTCTGTGTGAAAGGCTGCACTTTTGAAACTTAAGAACCTAATTTTTTTATATAGAAAATTCGCAACGTTGTTTTGGGTTTAAAAACGAGGAGTAGAACCAGAAGGGGATAATAGACGAAGGATGACACTCACGCGTCCTCTTAATACTTTAGTTACGTAACCATGTACGCGAGGCCGATGTTTAAAACAGCTCAAATAACTGTTTCAAATATACGCGAGTTCGAAGACAATTTTCGGTTGTTTTCTAGTTTCGAAAAACTACAAGCTTGATTAAAACGAAATTGCCCTATTTCCCTGAATTATGTCAATATTAATGAATTGAATTATTTAAACGGAGTGGGTGAAAACAGAGTATATATGACGTTTGGGAGGTCAGAACTTTGGAAATTTAAAAGCTACCGACAAAAGCCATCAGGGTGTGAAAGGCCAAATTATTCTCTTTCCAATCGGTAGCAGCTACTTAAGTTCGCACTAATTAGCACTTACCCTTTGTCTACCCCGATGGGTGCGCGCCGGCCTCACGTATTCGTCAGGGGGATGATAAATAGCTTTCCCCGTGAATGTAAAATTTTCTTTTGTTAGTAGACGATCAGGGAATAAAATAAAGATCAATTATTGGAAATTTCGATTAAATCCGAGCTTTAAATATAAATTTACGATGCTATTCTACATCTGCCATCGACGACTATAATAAAAAGCAAAATTTGATCACTCTTTTAATGACGAGGTACAATTTACTCTTCAAGACAGAGTTCCGAAACGCAAGCAAACTGAACAGCGAACGTCGAGACCTGGGAGGATAGAGATGAAAACACCTCGATCCTCCTAGTCGAGGTTGCATCCCTCCGACGTTCTATTGTTTATCGATGCTCAGTTAGCTAGAATCCTATTCGCTGAAACTCTGCCTTTAAATTACAGTTTAACGCAAGAACTTGCGAGGTTCTTTCCTTCGGGCGTATAATAATATACGTCCGTTTTATTAGATGTGTTGCGAGGAACCAATACCCTTTTATACCCTTTATTACGTTGAAGAAACGTTTAGTTAAGGTTAACAAGCAAGGTTAGATTAATTTACGATCTTACCATGACGAAAGGGAAGATGCCACACATCTGTTTTCCAAAAAAAAAAAAATAAAATAAAAATTTGGTTTTGAGTTGTAAATGAATTGTATAGTAAGAAAGTGACCGTTTTACTTACTTTGCTCGGAATTCAAAGCCATAATTAGTTTACTGAAATCGAAGAGAAAGTAAAATGAACACTAGTGTAAAATAACTAAGCGTCAATTTATAATTAAGCTGTTTTGTAAATTAAATTAACTCTACCTCGTAAATAGAAAAACCCAAAGAAAAAACGAGATACATAAAATATGAAACATCAATTATTTATATTTTTAACTTTAAAACGTAATTCCTATAAATCGGTAGTTATATCGCATTGTTGTGGAGTTTGTTTTTTACCACTGGCGCAATTTCGGAAAAAATATTTAACCACGAAAATAGAGATAAGAATGACAAAATATACGCCATCAATCTAAATTAAAATTAAATTAACCTAAAAAAAATACGCCTTAACCACAATTTGAAAAAGTAAAATCCTTCCAAAACGTTGAAACAACGAAACTATAATTCGGCGGAGAAAAAAATCGGTTTAAGTTGGATGCGAGCTTTGACTAAAGCGAAGTTTACACGAGACACTTTGAAACCGTTTTAAACCGTTTTGGAATGTACAAAAAATAATATTAAGCTCATAAAACCAGAGATCTTTCACGAGAAAATGCAAATATTATTTTTAAAAAGTGTTAGGCCTTTCCAAAACGGTTGAAAACGGTTCCAAAGTGTCTCGTGTAAACGCAGCTTAAATAAAGCTTAGTTTCTATTAGTCCAAGATGCAAGCCTCTTCGACGGGACTAAGAGAAAAACATGGGGGGTAAAAATTTGACTTCCATCTCGCTTTTTAGCGCCAGCGCTATAGGCTAAAGGGATTTTTAGAGTGCGAAGAGGAAGGCGGCAATAATTCAACCACCCGTTGTACGTCCCGACTCCGAGGGTTGCGGCGGTTGCCTACTCCCGTTTTGTTACGTCGAAGCTAGTTACAACGCTAAGCCTAACCCACGTGGTCGTACCGCATTGCTAGGGTAAAAATGGCGAGCCGCCAGGCAAGAATGAAGCCAATACGCGCTAATCGCGATACAATAGGTCAAACGGCTAACCTTAAATTACGCGACAATTCACCATTTACCACTACAACTTAGAATCCTTCCCATAATTAATGCTAATAAAACCTTGGGAATTCCGTATTTTATCAACTAATAAACTAATTAAGTTTACCAAAATCATGGTTTTAAATTCAAATTAAATACAAAAATTACCCTACTTACGATCATAAAATATTGATGGAGAAAACCTTGAGTTTGGACGTTGGACGTTGAATGAAATTTCTATAACGTATTTCTTACGAGTTGTAGGAATCGACCGCCAGGGGGCAAAGTGGCGCACAAAGGAAAAATAGACAATAGACCTAATAGCGTCAATAGGCCAAAAAAGGCGTGAAAGCCATATTTTTTGGGAGAAGGAATGGGGAACGCGTCATGTTTCCGCCAATTCAAAACCTTGGAGAAAAGAAGTGAGATGGAGTTAATACATAATCCTCCCAGCGTTTCGGTAGGGTCGTGCGGTACAAAAACGCCAACGATGCCCCCTAAAAATCGCCTACAGAAGGTTAGCGGCGTGCGTTATAAACACTGGGAGACATTAATTGCCGCTGACAGCGTATCACCATTACAACTCCAGCTCACCTCTTTCCTCTCTGGTGTCATTTTTTGGCGTCACCAATATAATTAGTAGAAGACTCGATAAAAAGCACTTCATTTTATTTTTTACCCTCCCTTTAAAACATATATTGAAGATACGATTAATTTATATAGGTGGGTTGAGGTGTACGATCGAGTTCCTTTTAAGCTAAAACAAGATGGGCCAGCCCATAATTAAGCCACATCGTTTACGTACTCTCTCTATCCCTACTGTAAAAAATATGCTTCTAGTGAAATATCCCCAAATATACCGGTCAGGGGAATAATTTTTCAATGGATGCTTTGAAACGTGAATCACATGTCGCCAACGCCTTCAACAGGCTTCGGTCATTATGTAATCCAATTTCTGAAATCATTACCATGTTTACATTAGCAAAGATTCTCCAACGTTACCACATGCTGGTTGTATTGTTTGCTATTTCAACATTGGTTTCGTCTAACTTGTTATGAATTTTTTCGGTATTTGATTTAATTACTCGTATACAAGCCAAAGTAGAGGATCATATACTTCAATATCGTAATTGGTAGATAATATTTACGTTACGGCAAACCTTTTTGCAACATTTCGATGTTCGCATTCGTTTATCTACTGTATTTGCTTTTATTAGCGTTTGTATTTGATTTAATTACTCAAATTCAAGCAAACCTAGACCACATCATTTATAAACTCCATAGGAATAATTGTGACGGTCCAATAATTCTACGAAATTAAAAAGTAAATAATTCTACGAAATTAAAAAGTAAATAATTCTACGAAATTAAAAAGTAAATAATCCTAAGAAATTAAAAAGTAAATAATCCTAAGAAATTAAAATGTAAATAATTCTAAGAAATTAAAATGTAAATAATTCTAAGAAATTAAAATGTAAATAATTCTAAGAAATTAAAAAGTAAATAATTCTACGAAATTAAAAAGTAAATAATTCTACGAAATTAAAAAGTAAATAATTCTAAGATAGTAAAAAGTAAATAATTCTACGAAATTAAAAAGTAAATAATTCTACGAAATTTAAAAGTAAATGATTCTACGAAATTAAAAACTAAATAATTCTACGAAATTAAAAAGTAAATAATTCTAAGAAATTAAAAAGTAAATAATTCTACGAAATTCAAAAGTAAATAACTATACGACATTATAAAGTAAGCACAACCTGCATTTAGTAGGGAACAGTGTTCAAAAATGATTAAATAAAATGAAATTAAAATAAATTAGGTAATTATTAGGTAAAATATTACGCAAACGTCCTGATTTGGACTATAGTCGAAAAAAGAAACGATAAAGAGTGAAGTTTATCAATTGACTGAAATATCAGATATTGAATTTTTTATTTTAATACTTTTAATTAGTTTCAACTTTGATCGCTACCTATTTCAAGCAACGAATTTCTTTTCTTATTGATTTATTCCCTCACAATTATTTTAAAAAATACTTATCTCCGCTTTTTCAAGAATTCCATTTTCCGAAAACATTTTTTCATTAAATTAATTATTTCGAAGGTATTTCGTGTAAGTATAAACTAGACGGATAAAGTTTCTCTGGCTTGACAAATTTCCCAGTTTCCATCTCTCAACTATATATATATATATATATATATATATATATATATATATTTAAGTGCATATTTTGAGCTCGGTTTTGAGCGTATTTTCTTGCTCTGGTTTAAAAACATCAATAAATATTATCGAAGAAAAGAACAATGAGGTCAAGGGAGAAAAATACCTTTTTTAGAAAAACATGATCTATAAACAGAAAGGGCTAAAGAAAAATTTCCAACAGCAAAGAAATTAAAAATACCACAACAAGATGTTTTCATCGATTATTTGTTGTTAAAGCGACTGATATTCAAGGTAATATGACAAACAATAATTGATTATGTACGGATTAATTCATAAAATTCGAAATAATTTAATGACAAAATGTAGAGATGGCCGATACCCGGCTTAACCCGATATCGATCGATACAGGGGCAATCCGGAACCGATACCGATATTTACTCACTATGACCCAAAAACCCGATACTTTAACCGATACCGATATTTTCAGTAGGACAGTTCCATTTACACATGTATCAAAAATACTAGGAAATAATTTAAAGAGTAATTTCAATGTTTAGAGGAATTTCCAAAATAATTAGCCATATCGTAGTATACGATAGGCTCTTAGTTTGACCCGAGCCGTCCGTAGTAGTAGTAGTAGTAGTAGTGGCCGGGGTTGTCGCTTCGTTATCGTCAGATTTTAGCTTAAAAGGAACTTTATATTACCACAACCCACCCATAGGGGTTACTGGGCTCGGTTAGAGATTTAATTTTAATTAAAATTTTTTCAGGTCAGACCCGGGAATCGAACCCGGGTCGCTGGCGTAGTAGACAGCCATTCTACCAATGAACCATAGAGACTTGATAGAAACCTTGAGTTTTTTATTATTTATTCTTATCTCTAAAATGTCGGGTTGATGTGGGATGTATACCTCTTAATCTGTGGGGTCGGAAACTTTTGAATTTTTATCTGTGGGGTCGGATACTTATGAATTTGTATGTTTGGGGTTTTTATATTTATTTTCTTTTTATGTATGTGCTAATTAAATAGATAACGATTTTCCCCGTTTTCTACCGCGCTCCTCATGCGTCCTCATGTGTTTCGTTCTCGTTCGGTAGCTATCGTCATCTATGTTATGTTTGACTGGAACGTTTTGGCGGTTAATTCAAATGTGGGTTTAGATAGAGCTAACATAGTGTTAAATGAGCGTTATGCGTTTGATCATTTTAGCATTGCTAAAGGTAATTCATGGGGATAATCACTAAAATGCGTAATCACTATAACTAAACTTTCTCTTTCAAAAGTTTCTGGGCATAAGTCCTTGTTAGAAATTTATAAGATGCGATAAGTGTGCATCGGCATAAGTCTATGTTGTAAACTCATCGAGGGGATTATCACTAAAAACTATCTGTTCTTCGATTCGCCGGAATATCAGAATTACAGCATAAGTAAATTTATACGGTTATAATTTAATCACTGTTTAGAGTAGGGAATCGAGGGGCTATTCACTCTGATTTTATGCACGGTAAATCATTTAAGCATTGAAAAAGATAGTGCTATTCACTCATTAGGGTAAGGTATAGAGGGGTTATCCACTCATTAGGGTAGGGTATAGAGGGGCTATTCACTCGTACGATATGGCTACTATTACGAGCCCTTGGGCCGTCTTGTTTAACTAGTATATGCTGAGAGGCCCTTTTATCCTTATACTTCTAGTAACTGTTAGTTGGTTTACCTTTGAAGTATTGAAAGCAAAACATAAAACTAATTCAACATTTAAAAAATATTTGCGAAATTAACTTTTAGTTTTTTCTTGTCATTTCAAAACATGGTGATATAAAATATTTCTTTGTATTTTTATCAACAGTTTCATAGCTATTTTTGCTTAATAGTTATTAGATAAACTAAATTCAGGTACTTTTTATATAAATGAGAACTCACCACGATTGCCATTCATAGAAATAAGATATTATCACCATCAATACATTACAGAAAGAACTAAAAATGTCATATAGCGCATTTTAAACGAGTATCGGTGTAGTATCAAATTAAACCAACCGATCCGATACCATCCTGAAACCCCGAGCATCAGTGCCGATACCGATATGGTATCGGTATCGGTTCATTAAAATGTTTTCGGAAAATTTAATTTTCTTTGAAAAGCGGAGATAAGTACTTTTTCAAATAATTGAGAGGGAATAAATCGATTGTTAACGCGTCATTTGCGGCATAACAGAGGATGGCTAGCACATCCGAACCGTGACGTACTCCATTTATCATTTTGACATTTTAAAAATGACTTTATTGACAACGATTTTTATTTTGGCCAATGGCGCCCAATGTTTATCGTTTTGAATAGGTGACATAGTTAAATGATAATGATTGGCGAAACCCCAAAACCAAGCTATTCTTATTCTTACGATTTAAAAATCCCTAGAATGAATAGCTTTTTAAATTCTGACAATATCGATTAATATCATTCAAAACTCTTATGCCGCATCGGTGGAATTGATGATATAAAAATGAAAAATCTGTCAATATTGTGTATAAAAGGATATTGGTTTTACGTTATTAGCCACATTGTATGATGAACATCTACGATGTGGGATTTAGTTTGACCTGCGATGTTGTTGTTGTCGGTGGGGGCGGAGGAGGCGTTGTAGTAGTGTCAGAATATCCCACCTTTGGCACATTGGCAGTACAAAATGTTTCGTTCGTCATTGAAGGGAGAGTGAATGGGAAAGAATTGGGGTGAGGTGATATTTTAAGAGGAAGGGTATTCTAATAATAAGTATTAGCATTGCATTTAATTGTACTAGTAAGGTTAAGCATTGTTGAATTGTGTTTACGGTTTACTCGATATATTTAAAGCGAGAAAGAGGATTATATTAATGCCTTAATTTTAAATCCAAGCTTTAATACTCCCTTTAAAATTTCTGTCAGCCGTCGACAATAAGGGTTTCACGCTTTCAATCCCGCTCCCCTATTTCAACATTCAAAGAAATCAAGGGAAATTTTAAAAGCAAAGGAAATATATACTGCTGTTATTTTTAGAATGGTCTTAAGACGGAATTTATTATTGGAAGTTACATAAATGGAAAAACATTTGTAGCAAAGGAAAATATGTACTAGCTTGTGAACCCGGGATATTACAATTAAAACATAACTAAACTTATTGAAATAACACTTATGGCCAATCATTTTACCACTGTATAGAGAATTTTAAATACCAAGCGCATCGAGAGGCTAATCACTGTAAAATATAGCGCAGGGAGAGGCTAATCACTCAAATTTTCGTATTTCTATGAAGTTAGAATTACGGGTTCTGGTACAGTTAATAGTAGCGCATCGAGGGGCTATTCACTCAAATTTTCTGTACGCCTGTTTAGTACGGTACGATGTTGCTACTATTACGAGCACAGCCCTTTGATCGTCTTGTTTGTTTACCTATCTTAGGCACAAGGCAAAAGAGAAAATATCGACTTTTCGGGATATATGTCATACTATAGAAAGTATGATCGATCTACTTACGTCAAGAAATCTAAGCTAAATTTTCTTTACACAAAATTTATCAAACCATTGAAAAATATTTGCCAGAAAATATAGATTCGCATTCTTTGTTCAAGTATAATAGTATTTTCTATGAACATATTGTTACGAATCCATAATTACTTACGCTAGACGATTTTTCGTTAGTTGAAGTTGAAAACTTTTCATTCACTAGGGGAGTTGATGGTACATCAGGAGACGATTTCAGATGCATCTCCGTTAGTTAACCTTTTGCGTCAGAGTTATTAGGCACCCATCTTCGACTAACGAAAAATGGTTAAGTCCAACTGGAAAACTATCGCCCGAAATAAAGGGCCCGTTTGTCCTTCTTTTCCAACTAAGAAGCATAAATATAGAATTGCTCCCTTAAAAATTATTCAACTAATCTTCGCCTTAGTTTGTTTAGTCGGATTTCTAACTCAAATATGGATGTTTAGCGAGCTATATTTCCAATACCCTGTTCGTATGGAAATAGAAACTGATTTCTTAACTGGTCCAGAAATACCCGCTATTACAGTTTGCAATTCAAATGGGTGAATATCTATTTACTTAATTATAGTTTAGCCAGGGATAGATTTAATTTTAGGAGTAGGAATGGAGAAAGGTTAGTATTTACTTCAGTCCGACTCATAGCCCCTCCCTCCAACACTTAACGAAACGTTTAAATTATCTTATTGGCTCACTTAAACTACGCTTTGATGACGTTGCTGACGGGGACGGCGAAAAATACGTAATTCCTCTGTCGTTTCGACCCAACTCTTCTTTCATACTCTTCCGTCCCGGGAAGGGGGTCCGGGACTATGACGCGCGCCCAGATTACTCTGTTTTGCATTCCTACTTCTAAAATTAAATCTATCCCTGGTTTAGCATAAAATACGTTAATCGTAAGACATTGTTATATAGCTTCAGAAAGAGCAAAATTTGTGGCTTCGTAGTTAAAAAATGTCCTGAATTAACCAGAGAGAACTATCACAAGGTAAGAATAGCCATTTATGACGGTTTTATAAATAATAGCTCTGATAATCTTCGTAGCTCAGATCATTTCGATTGGGACTTTACAAAACGACAACATTCGCCCAAAAACTGAAAGCTGGACACCAATATAGACAATTAGTGGCCCAATGCACTCCAATGAATGTTTGCTTGTAAATAATTTTAAATATTTTCCAATAATGCAATGTCAGTTATTTTTGAAAAATACCTTTTCGAAGTTTGAAAGATCCAATGATGTCTTATTCGTTCTACACTGGAAATTGTTTCACAATAAACGGAAACTTCACGGGCAGAGAATATGGTTCTGTTGTCAAGGAGACCTCAGCTGGTGGTTTATTTATCGATGTTAAACCAAATGGTAACTGTTTATATACAGAACACAAAAAATCTACGTTAAGGCGCTAAAGGCCCAATGAAATGGAAGGACAATCTTTTTCAATAAAGTTGAAGTAAAAAAGTTGTTTCTAGAGATGGCCCATACCCGGCTTAACCCGATACCGATCGACACCGGCGCAATCAGGAAGCGATACCGATTATTTACTCACTAAGATCTAAAAACCCGATACTTCAACCGATGCCGATATTTTTAGTAGGACAGTGCCATTAACATATGTATTAAAAACATTAGGAAATAATTTAAATAGTAATTTCATGAATTATACTACTAAGAGCAATGTTTAGAGGTATTTCCAAAATAATATCACGGCTTGTCTTTTTTACGCTGAGAGGCCCTTATCCTTATACTTCTAGTAACTGTTAGTTAATTTATCATTGAAATATTGAAAGCAAAAAACTAAATTAATTGAAAACTTGAAAAATATTTGCGAAACAAACTTTTAATTTTTTTGTCATTGCAAAATGTGGTAATATAAAGTATTTATTTTTATTAACAATTTTATAGCTATTTTTGCTTTATGTTATTCGATAAACTAAATTCAGGTACTTTTTATACAGGGTGTTTCTGAAAAGTCCATCACAAATTAAGGGGCGTGTTTATGGGACCAAACTGAGCGGAAAGTACCAAAGAACATGGGGTGTACAACATTTTGTTACGGAGATATGGCCTTCCAAACATTCGCCCCTAAAACAAGGAAATATCCAAAAATGAGGAGTAACACTTAAGACCGACTAACCAGCTTGTTTAAAATTACTAGACAATTTCAATAGCCTTTAATCGAACAATTGATTTCTACCTTTACTAATCAGAAGCGTATAAATGAGTAGAAGTATGCCTACGGTGGTAATGTAAAATTAATCCCAAGTGACATGATGTTTCAAGATCTTCCCAGCACCAAGTAAAATGGTTCTGATTGAAGGGACTTTTATTAGCACAGCGTAAACAACGTTATTTTCAGGAATTAGTCCAAATGTCCACGGGCGGCATTACAAAAACGAGGCAGTCTTTCGAATGATACTTGGACATGTTGGAAGATCCCTGGCTTGTTCCTGTTATCTCAAACCGTAAAAAGCTACGCAAATCTTCATCATCACGGACAACACTCTTGTACGTTAGGTATGACCTTGAGAAAACCTAAAAGGACATCTCGAATGTATTTGAAAAACCCATCTCCAATTAAGGGGCGTGTTGTTTGTTTCCAACAGAGTAAACTCGCCCAGAGAACAATTACAATGCAGAGCCACGTTTCGGCGTTAATGGCCCACAAAGGTGGTCCCAAACAAAAGAACAAACTTTAATTTGTTTCGTTCAGTAAGTGTTTCATGTGTCATAGATAAAACGCCATGATTAATGCACGAAGAAAATGAATTTATTGACAAGTTTTAACATTTAATTGCAACTAGTTACAAAAATTGTTCAAAGTGTTCACCACCCGCGTTAAGGCACACATTAGCACGTCTTACAAATGATTCCCTTACACGTTGAAAAATGCCTGGAGTTTCGCGAATTGTTTGACAGCCGTGAATTATTCGTCGACGTAGCTCTTCAACATCGGGCACTTCAGTCTGATAAACTAAGTCTTTCAGGTGGCCCCAAAGAAAGAAATCACAAGGGTTCAGATCGGGTGATCGAGCAGGCCACTCCACAGGTCCACCTCGACTTAACCACCGCAAAGGGAAGGTCGCGTTAAGATAATTTCGGACCGCGATGCTGAAATGTGGTGGTGCACCATCGTGCATGAACCACATTCTGTTTACCAAACCTAAGGGTACGTCTTCGAGTAGTTCCGGTAAATCGTCCCGTAAGAACTGCAAGTAAGCCACACCGTTTAACCTGGGCTCTAGGAAATTTGGCCCAATTAAATTGTCACCCACAATACCACACCACACGTTTAAACTGAATTGTACTTGGTGACTTCTAACGCAAGTTGCGTGGGGGTTTAGCTGGGACCATTGATGTTTATTATGTAAGTTAATAATACCATCCCGTGAAAAGTTAGCTTCGTCAGTAACCAACAAATCCCGTGGGAAATCGATATCGTTTACTTTAGCCAGAAACCACTGACAAAACGCCGTGCGTCGTGGGTAGTCCGCTGGATTCAAACCTTGAACTTTTTGAACATGGAAAGGATGAAACCGGTGGCTTCTGAGGATTTTCCACACGAGCGTGTGGTTTACGCCTAATCGGCGACCAACTTGGCGGGTACTTGATTCAGGCTCGTCCTCGAAAATGGTGAGAACTTCGTCTTCTACGGCCTCTGGGATGGCTCTCGCTCTAGGTTGAGGTCCAGCCGGTTGGATTCGTCCATCTTGCCTCAAACGTCTGTCCACAGCCTCGAACGTCAGTCGATTTGGTAGTCGCCTCTGCGGAAATCTTTCCTGATACAAGCGTACAGCTGCAGCGGCATTCCCCTCGGCTAGTCCATACATTAGGTGCATATCCGCATATTCGGCATTTGTGAAGAAAGGCATTGTAACAGACTTCGTTGAATTATGAGTTTAATAAAACAAACACATGTACGTGAAACCTCTTTTATTCCTTTCTTAAAAAACATAGTGCTCTGTTTTAGTGCTCTGTTTTTTAAGAATAGGCGAAGTTCTCACTATTTTCGAGGACGATCCAAAAACAAGCAGCCGCCAATTGGTTTGCTGATTAAGAAAAAACCACACGCAACTTGCGTTAGAATTCACAAAGTACAATTCAGCTTAAACGTGTGGTGTAGTATTGTGGGTGACAATTTAATTGGGCCATATTTCCTAGAGCCCAGGTTAAACGGTGTGGCTTACTTGTAGTTCTTACGGGACGATTTACCAGAACTACTCGAAGACGTACCCTTAGGTTTAATAAACAGAATGTGGTTCATGCACGATGGTGCACCACCACATTTCAGCATCGCGGTCCGAAAACTTGTCAATAACATTTTCTTTGTGCATTAATCATGGCGTTTTATCTATGACACATGAAACACTTACTGAACGAAACAAATTAAAGTTTGTTCTTTTGTTTGGGACCACCTTTGTGGGCCATTAACGCCGAAACGTGGCTCTGCATTGTAATTGTTCTCTGGGCGAGTTTACTCTGTTGGAAACAAACAACACGCCCCTTAATTGGAGATGGGTTTTTCAAATACATTCGAGATGTCCTTTTAGGTTTTCTCAAGGTCATACCTAACGTACAAGAGTGTTGTCCGTGATGATGAAGATTTGCGTAGCTTTTTACGGTTTGAGATAACAGGAACAAGCCAGGGATCTTCCAACATGTCCAAGTATCATTCGAAAGACTGCCTCGTTTTTGTAATGCCGCCCGTGGACATTTGGACTAATTCCTGAAAATAACGTTGTTTACGCTGTGCTAATAAAAGTCCCTTCAATCAGAACCATTTTACTTGGTGCTGGGAAGATCTTGAAACATCATGTCACTTGGGATTAATTTTACATTACCACCGTAGGCATACTTCTACTCATTTATACGCTTCTGATTAGTAAAGGTAGAAATCAATTGTTCGATTAAAGGCTATTGAAATTGTCTAGTAATTTTAAACAAGCTGGTTAGTCGGTCTTAAGTGTTATTCCTCATTTTTGGATATTTCCTTGTTTTAGGGGCGAATGTTTGGAAGGCCATATCTCCGTAACAAAATGTTGTACACCCCATGTTCTTTGGTACTTTCCGCTCAGTTTGGTCCCATAAACACGCCCCTTAATTTGTGATGGACTTTTCAGAAACACCCTGTATAAATGAGAACTCATCAGGATTGAGTCGATTGACATTCATAGAAATAGGAAATTATCACCATCAATACATTACTGAAAGACCTAAAAATGTCCTGTTTCACCATAAAACTCCTTTTAAACGAGTATCGGTAAAGTATCATAATAAACCAACCGATCCGATACTATCAGGAAACCCTGAGTATCATTGCCGATACCGATATGGTATCGGTACCGGTTCATCCCCAGATGTTTCATAAAAAAGTTCTTCAAGATGTACACACAGAATGGCCAGTAATAAGGAGTAGTTGACGGGTCTCTCAACTTCCCATCGAAAACTACTAGATGTTCGATTCTTTTTAATATCTTAGTGCTGACGTTATCATTCAACACCGAGAGTGAAGAATATCTAAGTGAGGAGGAAGATAGCGTCAAAGTTCAAATTCACAATGGTTACGATATTCCAATGCACATTGAAACCGCGTTTCAACTCGATAAGGGATTTTTCTATCAAATGTACATAACAAAGGTAATTTTAACTCAACACTAAGGGCCGCGAGCCTCTTTATATAGCTCGTCATTTTCGGCCTGGCGTTGAAAGTTGTGAAAATGCAATAGACCATTTCGACAGTAAAAAAAGGATTATACATAAAAAAAATCCAGTTTTAGGCAGCGATTAATCGTCTTTTGACATTTATAATATTAATAAAATACAATTTTCCAGATAACTAACAAGTATTTGCCACCGCCTTACGCTACAAGATGTTACGATTATCGAAAAGCTTTTGCGGAAAATGGCTGGAATGGGCCACTATCCTCTCAGGTACTGTTTTATAAAAAGTTACATTATAAAAGAATTACAATTAATCCTTTGCAGGCTTGTGTCTATCACTGCATTCACAAAACTACCAGAAATTGCGGCTACAACACCATTATGAGAGCCAATTACCCTGTTTTGGTCGAAGACTTGCAACTCGTTTTGTCGCAGTTGGATGAAAAAATGAATGCCTCAGTTCGTAATTGCCGGAGTGTGAAAATCGATCCCGTTTGCGAGGCTTGCGCAGCCGAATGTCCTCGACCTTGCGAGTGAGTTTTATTTGAAATCATCTCTCTCTCTCTCTTTGTAATTTTAAACTTATAATAACATGTTTTAAGGTATTCTTATTTTACATCCGAGATTCAAAAACAGATTTTCAAAGCTAGAGCGGCCCCTATGGTAAGAGTTAATATTTTCATTAATAAAATTACGAACTCTAGAGGCAGGTACCTGAACTCTTATTACGAAAATTGTTTTCGGTTTCACTCCTTTTAGTAGTGGTCGGCATTTGGAAAGGATAATATCTGTTTGTTTTATCTTTATTCATAATTTGAAATTATCCACGGGAAGTCTATGATTAATGCAATGTAATTACGAATAATTATCTGATTATTATTCATGAATAACTGATTAACCAAAATTCTGTGGATTATCTTGTCCAAACGCCGACCACTACCATTTAGTCCAAATAAAATGAAATCAATATAGGCGAAACCTAGAATTAATTTGGATAAGTTGAATTTTTCAAGAATGATACGACTGTAGTTAAACAAAATCGCAAAACCGCCCATCATTCCGAGCGCCCCTCCCACTGTTACATGATCGGAACGATATGGGATAGAAAGGAAAATCAGCACCCCTCTGTCATGTTACAATACTGTACATTTTATTACACTATGAGGAATATGCAGCTCAAATTATTTAAATAGAATTAGCCGTTTAGTGATTAGCCTCCATAAGCGTTACCTGAAACGGTCTCCCTCTAAATAACTAGCCAATTAACACGTAAGGTGGAATCGGTGTACATTCATGGACACGTAGCCCATAATACCGTATAACAAGTCACGAAAATTCTTTCGTATTAGCTAGGTGTGGTTGTGGTTATATGCTAACGTAGTATTATAGGCTTTCTAAATCGCTAAAACCAGAAGCGCATGACATACGAAGTGATTTTCTATTATGCATAACATAGCGGCCGTCTTATACGGAAAGCTTTTACCATCAAGGGGGGGAAAATGTCAGCCCCTTTCCAACACTATTTTTCCTCTCGCGCCGAGAAATCCAAGCGGGTGGGGTTCGGGTGGCGTTTGTAGGAGCAGCCAAAACATTTCAGCCAATAGGCGTATCTCACCGCCTAGAAATAGTTCCCCTTATTCTCGCCAGACGGCAACCCTAATAAATCGATGCAGTTTTTGTCAGTATCCCCCCATAGGTGGCTAGTGCCGACTCAAATAAAAATCTTTCCGTATGAGACGGGTCTACCAAAGAGTCTAGAAAATCACTTCGTATGTCATGCGCTTCTGCTAAAACCAAAAACGGATTTATGTACTAAGAACGTCGGATCATAGCTTTAGCCTCTGGTACCATCCTCGCATACAATATTGAGACACTTCGTCTGCTTATATTTTGACTCCACCCACAAATTTTGTATATAGCGACTTCTAGTGGTCGAAAAAGTCATTGTCATCTCTATTTTCGTGGTAAACAATTTTTTTTCGAAATTGCGCCGGTAGTAAAAAAGCAAATTGGACAACAATGCGATATGCGATATAACTCCCGATTTAGTGGAATTAGGTTTTTATGTTAAGAATATATTTAATTGATGTTTCTTTAAATATTTTCTTTGAGTATCTGGATTTTCTTTCTTTGTACAAAAATTATTATTGTAGTACATTTATAAGTTGTTATTATTATTTACTTTACTTATGCAGTATCTCTATTTAAAGCCCAAAATATAAGAGAATAATGCCGATAGATGGCGAGCGCGAGTTTTGAAATTATAAGCCACTCCCATCACAACATACAAAGTAGTCGAGGGTGGGTAGGGAATTTGCTACGTTCAACGTTCTTCCTACATAAATCCAATTTTGCTAAAACGAGATGGTCCAATAGTTGGTGTATATGAAGTTCTAATAAGTAGGCTATTACTCTAAGAATTATATTTACAATTAATATTTAAAAAATAATCAGTATAAGACGTCCATTACTAAAATTATTTTAAGGAAATGTTACGTACATAAAACAAATATAGACCAAATGTTGTAATAGGCAACCTGATAAGAAAAACAATGTAGCCTATTTTACATCTACTAGATATCTATCGTTATCTCCCACCAACCGAGTCAACCTAGAGACGAGTCAACCTCGGGACGATAGGCATTCCAGTTCCACTCCTCGGCCTGAACACAACTATTGTACGCGAATACTGTCTCGAATATTCAAACAATAAACTGTTAGTCTTAGCAAGAATTAATTCACTATAAGAATGCCTAAGTCACTCGATTTTACGCTTCTACTCTTACGCCGGTGTTGGTGGACAAGTAAGCCCCGCCCCTTTCATGTCCGTCATTGCTCTGCGCATTCCTATTGGATCCCGTGGGGATAGGTCATACAGACGCAAATGACGTATTCCGACTAGATAAAAAACCTCGAGCAAAGTAAACAAAAAAAGGAGGCTGCCAGCGGTGCTGAAACGGTACGCGAATGGTTTTTAATTGCCATCAACAAGTTAGTTAAATGTTTTGAACCTAACTTAATGGATTTTGAATACATGTCTCTACGTGAAAATTGTTCTTTCTATAATTGTTTCTAAATCAAATCAAGTGTACTATACTTATGATTTCGTGAGTTCCAAAAAACCAAACCAAGGCTTAACGAGAAGGGAAAAGAGATAGCTGGTGGAAAATAATGTGTAAGATAAAATATTAAGTCCCGCCTCCGTTTTCAGCCTCCCCCCCCCCACCCATGAGGGGGGATTGTCGACTATCACGCGCGCACCGGACGCCTTTTTAGGCCTTCTTATAGTAAATTCCTTCTTGGTCTTAGTTAAATCTGTTGGTTCACTTATTGCACAAGAACACAACAGGAAACAACTTAGATAAAAGCTTTTAAAGAAAGAATCATTGGTGTTGAGGTTCCATATACATTTATTTTTAGTACACGATTTGTAAGGCCATGTTTCAAGGTACATTGGAAATGGTGAGGAACAAGAATACACGAGCTAAACGAAATTTGTATATACTGTGGTGATACTATAGTTAAGAGAATAAGTTAACCTAAGCCGTTACTATCTGTCAGATAATTCGAGATAAGTGAATGGAAGTGTATTCCCGTCATTCATAACGCTGACTGTTAAGTGGATATGGTTAAATGGAATGCGATTATGCGTAATATTAGACGACCGTTCGTTCAAGTCGATGGTAAAGTTCAACTCAATCAGTCATAGGCACATTATCCCCGCAGTTTATTTTTTGTTGCAGGGTCCCTTACGTTAGCATCACGAAATAATAATAATAATAATAATAATAATAGACTTTTATTATGGATCAATCTTTAAGTCGAAACTTGTTTACAAAGATGTCCAGAGGGACTTAAGTTAAAAATAAAGTGGTGTAGTATAACGAGAATAAATAGTAAATATATGAATATATAAATGTATAAAAGTGGTATAAAATCACTAGGTGTTAGAGTTCGATCAACCTTGGTTCGATGATGTATGTAGTTAAGATGGTCATTGGTTAAGATAGAGTCTCGTTTATGTATCCTTTGATTCTGTTTTTAAAGAGAGTTATTGACGTTAGTGATTTCATATTATTATCGAGGGAGTTCCATTGCGAGACTCCATTAAATTTGGTACTTTTGGTTCGGAATCTCGTTGTGAAAGATTCCACGAAAAAGTTATTCGTATTTCTGGTTCGATGATTGTGTTCTGGTTCAGAGAACCAGTTTAGGACACTCGGTGGAGCTTGGTTATGTTTTATGCGGTACACGAAGGCTAATAAATTCTGTAGGTACGTCTGTCTTGGAGAGTCTATCTTCGAGTTTTCTATGAAAAACGAAAATGATTGCGTTACAGAAAACCGATACTAGAAAATTATATTTAATAGGTGGTTCCTAAAGTTATTTATGTTCAAATTTTACTGTTTCGTTTTCTTGGAAACCGGTAATCGTGTTTCCTGAAATTCACGATCAACTAAGGAAATAGTAGGACGTGTTGTTCATAGCGATCAGTGAAGCAAACCAGTCACTCGTACTCTGACATAACCAAATTCTTAGGTAACTGCACTGAACGAGCCTACGTTACGATCACGAAAATAGTAAAACAACCTGTGAGGTTCCAAAACAATTTTATGAATCATCTATGAAACATTCATATATAACCATGAGTGAATCATATACTAGCTCCCTATAAGTTACTCAGCCACACTGGCCTAATGTATCCAGCATTTTCTTCCCGCCAAAAATGTGTTACCTATATGCGACCCCCAGTAAGAGAAAATAACACTACTCTCGGCGCTTGCGTATTTCCGGTAAAAGGGGATCAACCAATGAAACTTTGAACTGAAAGGTAGTTAGTATAAGCAGACGACGTTTAAGAAACGTTTTGATTGCTTGCGGACGGTTCACAGTCGTATTTTATCTTTGAAATTATTTTAATGGATTAAGGTTGGCGCAATAGGAATTTTTATTTTTTCGCATTAAAATGGCAGAATTTTGGATATTTTTTGACAAAGCCCAAATGAAAACTGCTCATTTAAATTCAGAGCGTTGCCTACGGAATAAGAATTTTTATTCCGTAGGCGACGTTCAGAGCATGTTCAGAGGCAGGAACTATTTATGGTGAGATAACCAAACTTTATCAAAAAATAACAAAAACAACAACTTAATAGTTATCTCGAAAACCATAATAAACTTTTTAATAATGGGTCTAAAGAACTAATAGAAAAACTTAAAGAAAGGCCCAACCCGTTTTTAACGAAGCCTGTTGTGAGACCCAAATTATTTTTAAATAAGCAAAAGAATGAATGTGACGCAAAGAAACCAAAACCTCCAAAACCGTTAATACCATTTGGAACTATCGTCACTTTCAAGTTCACGATATATTAATTTCAAAGCCCTAAAAGAGGGCGCCGACTACTATCACTTTCACCCGCCTCCCCTCCTCTCGACTACTATTCGGAAGAAAATGCTGGATACATTAGGCCAGTGTGACTGAGTAACTTATAGGGAGCTAGTATATGATTCACTCATGATATAACCAAACACTCAAAGTTATTACTGAGTGGCAACTTTCCTAGGTTAATCTTCTACTCCTCTTGCTGTTCTCGCTCTAGAACTGAGGATGCTGATAATATAAAAACCAAAAATTTAGAGTTAAGTAGCGCAATGACAAAAGATCAAACGTGCGATCTTGTTAGAAGGGCTGTTGTGGTAAATAGGCCTACAATAAATTGAAACTTCATATGTTAGAATATTCTCTACAACATCTCACATGTAAGATCATAACCCTCTAAAGACAATGGACGTAAACTCTTTATTTATAATGAAAATGAGTATGAGTATGAAAAATTTTAAATCCGGATTAAGATGTGGAGGGGTAAATGCATACTCGCGAAATCTGTTTCATCCCCCTCGCCTATTCACCACGTACCTAAGATAGTTTGTGATATTGCGTGTGAAGAAATAGTGCGGTTTTATTTTAGATTAGCTGCTTTTGTCTGAGGCTAACCGTGGCCACTGCAGTTTATCGCCCCAATTTAATTTGATGATATTCATGATTGTATTAATTTAGTTTGATATTATTGATATTATTTACTAATATTAAAACGTTTTAGCTTATAATGACAACCCAGGGCCTAAGTTTAAACGAAATTCAAAAGGATTTTAACGAAGAGCTTTTTGAATTGAATGATGATTTCAAGAACATCTGCGGCATTTTTTTATTTAATTTCGGCGTGCTAACGTTTTAAACAAACTTGAACGTCGTTCAAACGCGAAAATAACACTAAAGAAAATAAAACAAAGCGCGGAGGTCCGAGGTTGTGACTCTTTTCCCTGAGACCCTGGAGATACGCCTATGCCAAATTCTCCCGTTTGGTGGCGTACGAGTGTTATTTTCGGGAAGAATGACATCATCAACTACAAATCTGATTGGCTGATACCATTTTAAACACCTGTCGCGCGCTTGAGCGTCTCGAAATGCATGTCAAGCTAAGGCAAAGGCAGCCTGGAAAATATGGCAGTCCGACACTTTCCCCTATTAATTTTTGGTATTACTATCATGAGATCCACCGACACGCGAATTACTAGCATGAGATCTACGGACAAGCGTATTACTAGCATCAGATCTAAAAACCTGTGTATTACGAGCATGAGATCCACCGACACGCGAATTACTAGCATGAGATCTACGGACAAGCGTATTACTAGCATCAGATCTAAAAACCTGTGTATTACGAGCATAAGATCTATAAACACGTGTATTACTATCATGAGATCCACCGACACGCGAATTACCAGCATGAGGTCTACGGACAAGCGTATTACTAGCATGGGATCTATAAACACGTGTATTACGAGCATAAGATCTATAAACATGTGCATTACGAGCATGAGATCTATAAACACGTGCATTACGAGCATGAGATCTATAAACACGTGTATTACGAGCATAAGATCTATAAACATGTGCATTACGAGCATGAGATCTATAAACACGTGTATTACGAGCATAAGATCTATAAACATGTGCATTACGAGCATGAGATCTATAAACACGTGCATTACGAGCATGAGATCTATAAACACGTGCATTACGAGCATGAGATCTATAAACACGTGCATTACGAGCATGAGATCTATAAACACGTGCATTACGAGCATGGGATCTATAAACACGTGTATTACGAGCATGAGATCTATAAACACGTGCATTACGAGCATGAGATCTATAAACACGAGCATTACGAGCATGAGATCTATAAACATGTGCATTACGAGCATAAGATCTATAAACATGTGCATTACGAGCATGAGATCTAAAAGCATGTGTATTACTAGCATGAGATCTATAAACATGTGTATTACTAGCATGATATCTAAAGGCATGTGTATTACTAGCATGAAATCTATAAACATGTGTATTACTAGCATGAGATCTAAAAACATGTGTATTACGAGCATGAGATCTATAAGCATGTGTATTACTTGCTTCAGATCTACGGACACGAGTATTACTATCATGAGATCTACTAGCCTGCAATCTATTTACAAACTATTGTTGAAGTTCGAATTTTTGTTGCATTGGGATTGTGAAATTCTTCCTCGTTGGACGTTGATTCGGATTTTGCCTACCTGCCCCAACAATAACATTAACTATACAATATAAAAATGCACAAAATTTTTCAGTTTGTATCGGAAATTTGGACAGGCAATGAATCCTCTAAGTAAGTAAATTTCCTTATGAAAATTTATTTTATAAATTGGACATTGGATCATAATTTTTAAACATTGTTCAAATCAAGACGTTGTAATCACAATATGATGCCAAATTTAAAAAATATATATAATAAAACAGCTGAAAAAAAAATAAAAAGCCAATGAAAATTTTCAAAAGAATGTGATCTTCTGAAATCGCAATTAAATCTCAATTTGGTGTTTTTTTTTAAGATTTGATCAATTCCTGATCCAATGTTCATCCATGTGTTTGGTTAAACTTTTTTAAAAACATAGTCAAATTAAATCCGTACTAGGCATATTAGTATTCCTGCCACAGATGTTAGACTAAGGATCGTCTACAAAACTCTGGAACATCGAGTTTATGTCGTCAACCCTCAATTTCAGCCTGTTGAAATATTTTCTTTCATCGGAGGCTATTTAGGAGTATGGCTTGGAGTTTCTCTTTGGTCTTTCCCCGTAGAATGTTTTCGCATTTACCACTGGCTTAAAGAAACCAAGCACGGTTGAAGGTGGCCAATAAACCCTTTAATGTTGGAAGATTAATAATACCAGGAATTTATACCCCTCCTTGGAACGCTGAGATGCGTGGCGTAAAAGAAAGTAAGGGTCTAATCTCGCTCTAAGCGGGGATCTAGGCCAATAGGTGCCAGGACGTTACCTATTTTAAAGTCATCTAATTGGGTTATAGAAACTCCTAAGGTAGCTTCAAAGCATATTATACCTCCTGTTGTTGCCATGGCGAAAGAGATTTTCGTATGACACTGTTGTTGCCATGGCGAAAGAGATTTTCATATGACACTTGTTGCCATGGCGACAGAGATTTTCGTATGGCACTGTTGTTGCCATGGTGAAAGAGATTTTCGTATGACACTGTTGTTGCCATGGCGAAAGAGATTTTCGTATGACACTGTTGTTGCCATGGCGACAGAGATTTTCGTATGACACAACATTTTTCATAAAAAATGGATGCCTCCAATGAGTCCAAAGGGGAGCCGTTGAATGATATTTCTTTAGTTTCTAGTGAATTCCCCTCGTTGATAATAAAAAACAAGGTGTGCAAATTAAAATTTTACCGTTGTTAATTTTCACAAGAGTGATAACTTATGGAAAGGGTTAAACTGGTCGATAAGTTATCGCTAGCTTTATAACTAAAGACGGTAAAATTTAACTTGACCACCTTGTGTTTTAGCACGATGGGAATTCACGAGACATCCGCCGCTTTTCGTTCAAGGTTTGATGACACCTATGACTAATCACCTATTTAGATATCACGCTACCATAGACGGAACGAGGTTGGTACCAACCCTTTAGACGATAGTTATCACTAGCGATAACTCGCTTAAAAAGTTTGAGAATTGCCCCCTTTTTCTAATTACCGTATACACAGAGCAGTCACAGCCATCCTTCTAAAAAATACAATCAAAACAATCCCGACCGAGAAACGTTGCCTGCAGTAGTACAGTTTCTACTGTTGGGGCAAAATGCAGCATAACCACTTCTCGTGACACGATAAACGACTTTTTAATACGTTGTTTCGCCCATCCCCTTTCTACCCAGACATCACTTCAGAGACTGGCCTATTTGTGCCTTCCAACGATGGGTATGACTTCCTAATAATACAGTATACTACTTTTTAAATGATACGATGTATAATGTTTAACTACTTGATTTTTGCCTTGATCATGCACTCAAGATTACAGTTTATAGCTGTAGGAGAAATGAATTGAACCCTTCAACAATATAACACATTTCAAATATTATTTCAATAATGCACATTAATCTAAGATCTGAAAGACACCAGAAAAATAATTATGTAGTAACTATATCCATATTTCGTTGTGTAAAAATATGCTAAAAAGTGTGTAACATTGAGCCATAAACTAAAATGCCCAGCATGCACGAAGAATAAAATAAACCCTGCTTCAATCTAAGATTCATATATATAAAAAACTTTTAATGCTCGATATGTAGTATTAATGAGAGCAAGCTAGGGTCGTGAACCAGGTGCTTGAACCATTGCCGGAATAGTTTATCCAAAATTTTTTCCTTGTTACTTCTCCAGTGTAGTTGTATGTCAATTAAGTGTTTTCTTTTCAAACTATGACGTGCTATTTTAGTCCCTAAAGTAAGAAAAGCAAGACTTAAGCTAGGTTCCCACTTGACGGAAACCAACAACCGAAAACTTTAGCGCTCGAGGAAATACTACTGTCGGCCGTTGAAAAATGAGAGCGGCATGGGAGTCATGACACAATGAACTTTCAAAATCAGAGTGAAATTTATGTCGTAAGACTATATTTTGTACTTCTTCATTAGCCGAAATTAACATACGTTTGCTAAATTATGTTCATTATATAATTTAATAGCTTCAAAAAAGTCCATCTTATGACTTTCGAATATTGTCCTACAAGTAGCAATTAAATTAAGTTACAATTACGTTCGAAGAGAAATGCGTGAATGTTCACAAATTAAAATTTCCTTCCTGACAGATTGTCGAGGCAAATCATTTCAACTAGGCTCACTACAGAAACATTTAATATAAACGCGTGGCATCAATATTCCTTAATTGACAGGACAAGCGACCTTCATAAACACTACATTCTTCATCAAAATAAAAAATCTCATATTTTTATACGCCTCTGCTTTTGCCTTTTTATCGAGTTTGCCTGCGCAGAACTATAACGGGTATTCATTCTCGCTTGGGCAATAATTGAAATTACAGAGAAGATTACTTGAAATTAAAGGATCGTTATAAGTAATCTGCCGTGCTTGTGTACGCCGACACCATGTTCGCCAACCTCCACGTTTCCTGGTAAGAATATGAAGTATATTTACAATCTGGCTTCAATAAAAAGATTTCAATCTGCGAACTCACCGTAATTGTCGCATAGTTTATGGGAGTTTCATTCGTGTACCTGTGATAATTGAGGTATTTTTAAAATCAGCAAGTTATATTATAGATTTATAATTTTAAATCGTACCTGTATTTAAAATAGCGATCATTGCCAAGATATTCAAATTCATTTTTTGCCATCTCTCAATTTTCAACTGATAAATAAAATCTCCTTGGTGAAATTAACAATATCCAATCCGTTATGTCATGAATTTATTTATTAACATGAATATATATGTGTATCATTAGCCTTTCTATCATGTTATTCAGGGATGGGAGGGACCTTTCTATTACATACGCGTTTAACGTCATCGCGGTAGCCAATCAAAATCGAGACACCTGGAAGTTCGAACAGCAGACGACCAGTTTAACAAAATTGTATGAGGGATACAATTATCCGTTAGGTTCACCAAACTGCGTCAACTGAATATTAAAAATGATCGCCAATACGTGAATAAATATCTCAACACGATGTCCGAAAGTGATAGTGATCTTTTAAAGGAAATTATATTAAGTGCCTGCAATGTTTTTCCTAATCTGAAACTGAAAACTGTTGGTAAAGTGCTAAGCCTTGGCCATTATGAAAATTAATGTAACGGTTGAAAGTAAACTACTAACATTTTAAATCGTGAGAATTGATGATGCTGGTTTTTTTCTGCTGTTGGAGGTAAAATTAATGCGGTAGTTGATCAATTTACAAGCATAATTAGCCTTCCGCGTGACAAGAGCTTTAGCTTTAAAAACAAACCGACAGAAATCCTCTGACGTCACTCAAACTAAGCCCCTCCCATCCCTGAATATGTAGTTTAACTAGTCAATGCAGATATATATTCATGTTAATAAATAAATTCATGGTTATGTCAAATCTAGAATACGCTTACTTCTACATTCGAAAGTTTATAAAGAATATTTAGCGCGACTATAAGAGTTAGATAATATAAGAAGGATGACACTCTGTTTCCACTTAATACATTAGTTTTGCAACATGATTCTTCCCTGGCTCACCCATTTTGTTTGCTCTCCTGCTCAACAAACTTCAGATGGGCATCGTACCGTGAGGTAAAGTTTATAACAGTTTGGTACTAAATCCTCAGCAATCAACCCACAAACCTTGATTGTCCTAACTTGTGACAAAAATTCACTAACGCGACGTGGCAAATAGTTAAGCGCTTATGGAGTAATGATGAGGGAACTATTTATCGCGTATGAGATTTGGTTTAGTTACCTTGCTCCAAATTATGTGATGTTGGAAAGAATCAAGTTACAATTACCACGTTTTCTGGTACTCTTCTTTAGAAGACATGTATTATATACTTCTGCTTATATATAACATTTCGCGAACATGTGTTGCACGAAACGTAACAACAGGGCAATCTTCAAATAACAGCGTGCTTTCTGGTTTATGTCATTGAATCGGAACTATGTATTACAAATTCGTTTGGTTCGAGACCCTTCTTGGAAAATGGTAGGCTGAAGAATTAGTAAACACAAAATCACCCTTTATTGCGGAAGGTTCGAAGTAGGAGCTGACCGTTCAATTAGTTTTTCCGAAATACGAAACTTTTAATGACTTTAGTTTGTAAGCGATCGTAAGCTCGTGACGCTATTTCTAAGATTATGCACGTCAAAAGCAAACATACAAGGAATTACGTAAATTGCTTGTGAAGAAAAGCAATTACGGTACATTGTGGATACGCATTATTATTATCAAATTATATACTTAGCTTTAATTGTTCTTTTTTAGTTTCAAAACAATTACTTACTTACTTCATGCTCTAGTAAATATATTTATTAGAAGCAATTTATCGCTAAGCCTAAACTGTTTCTTATACCAGGAAAGCATACACCCAATAAGAATCATTGCGTACACGTTTTCTCAACGTTCTTTGCAGATTATGTATGACGAATTTTACCTCGCGAATATTCTATCTCGTTGCACCAGGCACCTTGCACGCGCCTAGGAACTCGTCACACTCGTATTCCAAACCAACCAATTAAAAGCTTCAGAGTTATGAGGGGTGATGGATAGTACTCAAGCCCGGTCCGTAAAATCCGTATAAAAAGTAACATGGGAGGTATGGGGACAATGATACCTCAGCTGTATTATACTTAGAATAGAGTGGCACTGAGAGGGAGTTACGGGGACTTGGCGTCAATATTGGTAGTCTTAAATCGCTGAAATGTATGACCTGAGCTGACGACTTCCAATATGGTCGCCAAAAACGAGGTAACAGATAGGAGAGTTTGACGTCACGAGAAAGTTCATAGTAGCAGACTATTTACTAGTGCATATTGATATGGTATAATTTAATGTTGTTGTTTAATGATGTTAAGTGGAGCTTCGCTGTAAATTGGTTTCCATCTCGCAAAGTAAACAACACCTCCTGACTAAATGCAGAGAAGTGAAAACCGACTCACTCAACTCATTGTAAAATCACATTTGCGAAATCACTTCACACACGATAAACACCAAGGATATAAGGTGTCCAATTAAGTAGCTGACAAAGATCACAAGTCCTTCATTCAAATAAAAGACGACTTCCTTTTCCTTAAATGGTTGCCATATGAAACGGTTATATTTTAATTTAGGTTTTATGGACTGCTCATGGAAAAACGATGCCGTTTCAAATATTCGATACAATCTAGATATAAATTCTCAGTGTGAGATATGATTTCAATCATTTGTTAAAAATTTAAGGAGAAACCAGTTAAAAACCAACTAAATGGAGATCACCTAAATTTCAGCATGGAAACTTATCAAAAACATTCATCTCTTGGAGCTAGAGCTATTCTCTATTCCGAAAACGAGTGAAAGTGTACCATTAAATGAGTGAAAGTGTACCATTAAATGAGTGAAAGTGTACCATTAAATGAGCGAAAGTGTACCATTAAATGCGCGAAAGTGTACCATTAAATGAGTGAAAGTGTACCATTAAATGAGTGAAAGTGTACCATTAAATGAGTGAAAGTGTACCATTAAATGAGTGAAAGTGTACCATTAAATGAGTGAAAGTGTACCATTAAATGAGTGGAAGTGTACCATTAAATGAGTGAAAGTGTACCATTAAACGAGTGGAAGTGTACCATTAAACGAGTGAAAGTGTACCATTAAACGAGTGAAAGTGTACCATTAAATGAGTGAAAGTGTACCATTAAATGAGTGAAAGTGTACCATTAAATGAGTGAAAGTGTACCATTAAATGAGCGAAAGTGTACCATTAAATGAGTGGAAGTGTACCATTAAATGAGTGGAAGTGTACCATTAAATGAGTGGAAGTGTACCATTAAATGAGTGGAAGTGTACCATTAAATGAGTGGAAGTGTACCATTAAATGAGTGGAAGTGTGCTAAAGCGGGTTAAGTGAAGCTTATTCAAAGTCACTTCTGCTAGATAAAGGTTCAGTAACTTTCTTAGATTGAAAGATATTGAAATTGTTCTTCTAATCAAACTGGGAAGGCATGTCGCAGATCCCATTTTCTTTTTTAATTTCCACTCGATTGAACTTACTAGAGTTGATTTTATATACATTTTCAAAGTTTCAAAAGTGGACGTGTTACGTCCATCGTTGATTTCCGATATAATTATCCTCTAACCAATAACAGCGCAAGCCGATTTAGCAGATTGCACTAACACACTTACCCAGCATTTAATATTTCAGCACAGTTGCTTGAAACCCTGTGACTAATTGGGATGGCCATAAAAGTTTCAAGCACAGTTTCTTTCCCAAAATACATCTTTTCAGTTTTAGTGAAGAATGGAAATGTCATTTCATCTGGATTGATGTTGTAATCAAAAGGGTCGCAAAACGTTTTGACAAATTTCGAGGATTTAGTGTGAACTTCTTCAACTTCAAAAAGGAACGTATAATTTCCCTTTAGATCGAATGCTTTATCGTAGACCTTTCTTCTGACATCTCTTTCTTGGAAACTCTGAAAAAAAATTAGAAATATAATTCAAACTGGTGAGTTGCGATTATTGCCAGGTGTCAATTGAGATGTATTGCAAACGAGGCCCCTTTGACGAGGCTGTGATGGTTGAAAGTTCTCGCGTTAACAACTGTCGTGCGGATCAAACAACAATACTTTTAGATATTCAGTAGAATAATGTGCTTCTCTGAAAATGGGTATCAGGTCTTTCTTAGCTACGACATCTTCGAGGCTGTCGATGGTGTCCCATTCCATAGGAAAGTCCGATTGCATATCGCTCATAAAAGCAAATGATACGTAGACAACGCATATCAGCCATAAGGCGTAAATGAATCTGCTCAGACTTCTTCCCATTCGCAGAGAACTTTCTGAATAATTAATGAAATGTTTATTTAGTTAACGAGAAACTTGTCTAAGTTTAATTCAACAATATTAACTGAGGAAAATCACCTTGGAGAAAAATGTTAGGTAAAAGTTTCCATAGCATGTTCAAAATTAAATATCTAAAGTTGTTGGAACGCTTTCTTCTTTTAGCTTGATATGTTAACTTTCTACGTCTTCCATCATGTACCAAATGTATATACTTTTCAATTGCCAAAAGCATCGAGACCATCAGATACAGAAACACAACAAAAGTGCACACCTAATGTAAAACATAAGGCAAAACTGCCATAAGTGTTCGTTAAAAGTCGTAAGAGAAAGCCGCGCAGTTGAACTTCGACATGTGACAACTGAACGGAGTATACATGAACCAGTTAATTAACGTTAAATAATCATTGGTTTTCATTCCATTCTTGTCTCGTTCAAGATGTAATCATGGAACTAACTAACGCTTTAGTTAGTTAGTTCCATGATGTAATGAACCAAATCTAAATATAAACTTACACCCGAATCGATTGAGAAAAGTTTGGCATTGAGAGTGGCATCAATTGGTTTTGGATTAGTGCTTAGAAGGGTAATTTTTTCGACGTAGAAAAAGCTTGTAAATCTTCTGTCACGTAACTTCTCCTCAGTTACAGCGGTACCGTGAACCAACATATCGTAACCCTGCAAATTGGAACCATTTAAAACATTTTAAGAGGAAGTAGACTAATGATGTATATGTATAAATATTTCTACGGATACGTTAGTATCTATACATATCCATGGTCTAATCTCTTCAATCCTGTATCGCTTTTGGGGTAAGATACCCAAAAGTTCAAAGGGCTGTGAAATGACCCTGCTCTATGATCTTTAACATCATCTCAGCTTTCTTACGAATCTACCTCTTCTCCTAGTTGATTTAACCATTTTCCCCACGATTCACCTATGTCGGCTTCGTAATGCAATGCAACACTATCGGCAAACAAAAAAGAGAAACACGATATTATGAACAGTTTTCGTTAAAGATTTTTGTTTTGTAAATTATTATTTCAAGGGTATATAGTAGTAGCAGGAATGTATGGAAGGGTTAAACAAGGGAGTTTTCGGAAAATTTTCATTGCCAACACAGGTCACAGAATAAAGCATTGCCCTTGTAACTCCTATCAAAAACGAATTTATGTAGGAAGAACGTTGAACTTAGCAAATTCGCTACCCATCAAAGTATGCGAGTATGGTACCAGAGGCTGAAACTATGATCCGACGTTCTTAGTACATAAATCCGTTTTTGCTCCTATATATTAAACTACAGGTTACATTCATAAATCATCGGGTTTGGATTATAACAAAGTCTCGAACAATAATTAAATATTATACTACATAGACACTTTGTGATATTTACCTTGTGTTACAGCGTTTAAATAAATGAAGAATTCTCTCAACCCACAATTTATACTCCGGTGCATTATCATAGTTATTCTGCAAGTTATTTGAAATGTTATCTCCGAATTCATCATTAAATGGTTTTGTTCTTAATCATTATTTATTATTACCGCATTTATAGCTATTTTCGTAAATGTAGAATAATTATAAATAGCCTTCATGACGTGTAAAAATCCAAATTTTACAGTGATCTAGAATTTGAAATAATACAGTAAAACATTTCGTTTCTACCAACTAAATTGGACTTATTCACCTATTATTATTCATATATTGCCAAAAGCGGATAAGGCTTGACACGGGATAAGGCTTTTGGATATTACGTACAGACCACGTTTCAGACTAATATGATAACTCTTCCAGAATGATGTGGACGCACGAAGCATTCGTGGCTTATTCTGAATTGTTGGATTCCTTCAGCGCAAAGCGATATACCTTAAGGGATACACCGGATTAGAATTGTTCTTTTTCTAATCGAAAGAGCTCCAAAGATAATGATTATATCAATTGAAACCATGTTTTCATGTACAATATCAAAGAACATGCAAGCAATTAAGTTTCCATAATGTAATGAACACTACGCGTGGGGCTTATCCGCGAAGCACCAAGGACTACCCCCTTTGAACAAAGCCGTCAGGTGTTACTTGCAGTCAATTAGGGGTACATCGCAGTGCTTTGCGGAGAACTGTGGCAAAAAAGGCAAACTTTGAACAAGCGCTGATATCGCTAATTAAATCATTTCAATTTTGGCCGTTTTTTAGCACATCGTTTGATGTACATCTAACGATGGGGATATTAGTTTGGCTTGGTCTGAAGAAGAAGATGCTAAAGAAGTATCGTTCGTCTTTTTTAAAGGGAGAGTGAAAAAGGAATTTTTGATTTTCAAAGGGTGGAGATTATGATTTTTCTATAACAATGCAATGCGAAAGTATTTAATGTTAATGAACGCACTTGGAATGAAAGGGATAAATTGGGTTAAGGTGATATTTTTCATTAATTGGTGATTTTAAAGGGGGAAAGGCTTATGATCCATCTCTAACAGTACAATGCGGATGCAGTGTGAAAATATTAATGAACAAACAGTAATATCTGTAGTCTTTTATGAACACGCAAATTTATCATATTGCCTCACCTAAAACGAGAAATTTCATTCTCTCATACATCAAGCCATGACTTTTCTAAGAATCCGAACTTTCTATACAATTAAAAGTTCGGGGTCTACACAAAGAATGAACTCAAGTTGGGTGTTTTACCGATTTTTTTCTCTTTCAAACGCTTCTGGTCATAAGTCCATGTTATAAATTTATAAGACGCGATGCGTCCGCATAAGTCTATTTTGTCAACTCATCGAGAGGCTAAACTGGTCTAAAACTAACAAATTTATAAAATGCGATAAGTGTGCGTTGGCATAAGTTTATGTTGTAAAGTTAAATGAGCGTTATGCGTTTGATCATTTTAGCATTGCTAAATATAACTCATCGAGGGGATAATCACTATAATTAAACTTTCTCCTTCAAAAGGTTCAGGGCCTAAGTCCATGTTAGAAATTTATAAGATACGATAAGTGTGCATCGGCATAAATCTATGTTGTAAACTCATGTATACTAATGAATATCTTTTTTTACGATTGCGTACTAACTACAGTGTTTCACAAGTGAAACGTTCTCGATTGCTGGAGCCTTACAAACGATGGGGCTCTAATCTGGCCGGGGCCATCTTGTTGTGTTACATTTTGATGCCCTTCGTTTGCGCCGAAATATCGTTTCCATCTTTGATACAGTCACGAAAATTCAATTTAATCCTAAATGTTCATGTAACATTTTGTGTTCTGAACTTTTGCAGCTGGTCAAATGCAACTTAGTTTTGATTTAAGCTTGTTAATGTTTATGACGTCAGTATAAATTTCAACGCAAAGAGGTTCAACGTCAATATTGACATTTCAACACGAACGGAGTCAGCGTCAATATATATAAGAAATTGAACCGTACTTATAAAGGTAAAGATAACATTATAGGAAATTGATATTATGACTATCAATGATTTAACACTGTGGATTGATTCGCTAAAATTGTAGCTTATTTGTGAAAAAATCCATAACACCATGAAACTTTAAATATTCAGTTCAAATAGGTAAGCTACGTTTTCAAACAAATGTGCTTATAGTGTGCTTTTCTATTAAGAAAAATTACCACAAATATTTCCTTTAAATGCACAAACCGGATCTGATGGTATAATTCCATGTGGGAGACGCAGATTTGAATTCATTCCACGTTAATAATTAAAGTATTTAATTAAACTTTAAACGTACCTACAAACTGCCGTCTCACTTAGGAACCAGCCTGTTCCGACTTGCCCTTAAAAATATCGACGTGTGACAATATCACGTGACAATGAGAACAATGGCAAAAACGTGTTGGTTTCTTATTTACAGACTCTCGTGTCCGGAAATGTTTATTTGGTCAGTAAGTCGATATTGACAATACGGCCATAAGTATATAATTTATTCTATAAGTCACCGAAAAGTTATAGAATCTATATGGGACTCTCAAATCCTTAGAACAAATGATATACAGATTACAGAGATATATTGGATATCTGCCTGTGTGTAGTTTTTGTTCTTGTCATTAATTGTGTTGATATGGGGTACAAATATCGATATTTTAAAAAGTATCGAAATAGCAAATCGATACTTGTAGCATGTCGATAAAAGTAGCGTTGTTCTGATTCTTAACGTCAGAGATCTCATAAAAAGTACCAAAAAAATCTGACCGACATATATGCCCAGCGAACATGTCAAGGTTTTAACACTGTGTAGTTAAAAAAGGATGAAAATGACACCCGCTGATATTGATAGAAATTACCAAGTTTTGGTTGAGAGTACTCTATCGAAGATGAACGTCAAGTAAATAGCCAGAATTTAAATTGACTCGCAAATATTAACTGGTTTTTTATTTATTTAGTTATACTGGTGTATTGACGGAAAGTGAAATGGATTATAGTCAAAGTTTACGGACCTGGAAAAGGCACTAGCGTACTTGGAATATTGTTAAGAGAAGTATGCCTTCGTTCGTTGAGACGGAAAACTAAACCTAATCATTCAGTTAATTGATTTAGGAGGATAACATACCATTCACTGGAGTCATTGAAACCTTCGACTATCTCGACTTCACAAACGTGGCACTGGTATATGAATGGGTTATCGTTAGTTCCGCTCAGCCTGTGGGTTACCAATCAACAGCGTCATTTCTCAGTGTCTTTGACGCAAAAGTAAGCGCACGAGGCTTAATTACGAGCTAAACCTTCTTGTTATGTCATACGTCCTTCAAGACATTTCGCTTAAGCGTCCGTTCAGCTGGGAAAAATAAAACTTCTAACCCCTTCCGCTTCTAAGTAGAAGCAAAATTCGTATTTTTTATTCTCTCTGCGCGTGGGCGAAATTTGTTTATAGTTCTATCGTAATCGTTTCGTGACCTATCGTTTCCGCCTCAATTTACAGTCGTCTCACGAGTGGCTGGTTTTTGGCCTAATTGGAAATCTATAATACGTTGGTTAGTATCAGTTAGTATTATAAAAAAACGTCTTGGTTTGGACCAAGGCCGAAAAAACAAACGATATGTCTGAGGTTTATCAGTTGACTGAAGTTTCAGATATTGCAATTTCTTTTTAAATTACTTTTATTCCTTTAATCCTTAATCAATATTTAATTCAATCAACTTATTTTTACTGTTAATCGATCTATTCCCTCTAAATTAATTTCAAAAATTACATATCTACGCTTTTTCAAGAATAATTCCATTTTCCGAAAACATTTTATCATGAAATTAATTATTTTGAAGGGAGTACGTGTTGGGTGACGAATATTGAATATTTGAAATATTATACGAAGTGTCTAAAAAGAGCAAGCGATCTTTGATATAACTCGAAAGGAAAATGTAAATATTTGATAGTGGATGCATATATTGGGGACGCGAATTTATACATTTAACTTCGAATATCGAAATGTTACATTTTTTTGTCGCGACTATGAAGGAAAGGTTGCACTGCAGTTTCCCTCTCCGAACTTCAAAGCTTCTTGGCCATAACTCAATCTAGATTTGGAACGTCATCACCCCTTACTACATTGTTGGCGTTACTTGTACACAGGCCCGTAGCCAGAAAAGTTACGCAGAGGGGGCAGTATCTTTCTGTGAGGGGGCATGGCAAATGGAATTTTTTTTATAGAATAACATAAATATCAAAATGTCAGACAATAAATATTTAAGCAGGTATTTCATTATTGACACTCATTTAACATTTGAAAATCAAACTTTTTTTAAAAAGTTTAAAAATAAATAAATTGTTAATAAACAATTCTAAATCTAAATTTCTAGTCAGATCTTTTTCGTAGGCTAGGGAAGTTAAGTTTCACTTTCTTTCAAGTGACATAGCTCGTCGTTAAAGTGAAAATACGCCAGTAGGGCAGGAAAAGTTTGCCTCGCAACTTCGCAAGTCGCTGTTGAGGCGTCAAATGTAAGTCTGTACCCCGAGGGGTCGGTCATTCATGAACTCCCGTACGCTACCCGTGAAATCCAACTTAAGAAATCCGAAATCAATGCTGATTTCGAAATCAAATAAAAAATCCGAAATCAGCAAAGAAATCACAAAACATTAAAGAAATCATAAAATCAGAAAAAAAAACAAAAAATCAACAAAGAAATCACGAAATCAACATAAAAATCACGAAATCAGAAGCGAAATCACAAAATTAGAAACAAAATCAGTAAAGAAATCGTGAAATCCATTACAAAATTCACGAAATCCAAAATCCAAAGAAATCGCAAAATCCGTCGAAATCACGGGAAAAATCTCAAAATTCGATGAAATTCATTGGATTTTATCGAATTCTGAAATCAAACGAAATCCGACGGAATCCGAAGAAATCAAATTGGATTTCAAAATCCCGAACACTTTTTCCAAAACGTCCGACCCCTCACTGTACCCCGACATAATATTTTGGTCCTGGATGACAAAACCAGCGATATATATCAAGGATAACCACAAAAAGCTAAAAATTCCAGTGTATCAGGGATACATATCAAAAGTGAATTTAAAACATACAAATGAATCAGGGATATATCAAGTAAAAAAATCCAAGTGTATCAGGAATATACACAAGTAAAGACAATAAAGTCTAAAATATGTTGATATACATTCTAAATAGCTTGAATATTTGTGTATCAAAATGAAAATATTCATTACAGGGGCAAAGTTAGTTTGATAAGAAGGCATTGGAAAATTTTGAGGGGGCATTTAGGGGCAAACCGAAATCTTATTTGAGGGGGCAGGATATATTTTTGAGGGGGCATTGCCCCCTGGTGCCCCCCCCCCCGTGGCTACGGGCCTGCTTGTACACCGGTTACGTATTACGCGGAATGATTTTATCAGGCGTAGAGACCATTTCCGAAAACACACAGGGGCGAGGAGACCATTGGGGTATTCTTCCTTGCACCAAGGGCCATCGTCAGACGGTGCCAAAGTTCACTACAGGCGGGAGGAAAGTCAACTCGCACTGCCTCTAGCGGTGCTTCTAGGCGAGAGGGAGAAGACCCCAATGGCGGCATCGCCCCAGTGTTTTAGTTTCTCCTTATGTAATTTGTGTACGATCGGTCCATGGCAGTTCTGGTAAGGTATGATGTGTTCAACCATTTTATTTCCTCAGGAAATAACAAGTCATCGGAACTGAGAAGTATTTCTTTTTATGTAAACTTTACCCTTTCCTTTGGTTATATTTACACCGATATCATATTTTTCCAGTGCATAAAAGGAGAGCTACCTACTAAAAGAAACAAGACAGGACCGAGGTTGTTGCTTTGTCTTAAGTAGACAACATAAGTTTATAAATTAGTTTGAGCAAAATAAATTCTTTATCATAATTTCTTGACATCAGTCTTCCCAGCAACTTACAACAGATTTAAACTTTTTTGGTGCAAACTTGAAAATTTGTCAAGGCAACAAGAATTAAAACTGTGCTTCCAACTTAGTAATCATCGACACGAAATCCCTTCAAAATAATTAATTTCATGATAAAATGTTTTCGGAAAATGGAATTATTCTTGAAAAAGCGTAGATGTGTAATTTTTGAAATTAATTTAGAGGGAATAGATCGATTAACAGTAAAAATAAGTTGATTGAATTAAATATTGATTAAGGATTAAAGGAATAAAAGTAATTTAAAAAGAAATTGCAATATCTGAAACTTCAGTCAACTGATAAACCTCAGACATATCGTTTGTTTTTTCGGCCTTGGTCCAAACCAAGACGTTTTTTTATAATATCTGTCCCTTCAGTCTTAATGTAATTAAAATTTGAATAATTTCATGTTTTTTGTACCGACATACATTTGGGGTTGATCTATTTCTAATAGCTTAAAGAAGTACTTAAGTATAGTTAATTATATGAACTCATATCCAATAACATAGTTTTCGAAAAGCATATAATGTTGTACTTTATATATGAAGTTAGTTCAAAAATGACAGTATTTGAAATGTAGAATAAATTTTTTTATTTGTTGTGTACACTCTAAACATATATCAATGAGAATTTTTGAGGAAATGCATCATGAGTAGAAGAGCTTGAAGACGATGTCTATATAAGCATATTGTGTTGTACTTTATTTATGAAAAGTTTAAAAACGACGGTATTTGAAATATGGAAGAAAAATATTTGTTTCGTACACTGTATACATATACAGTGTTGTCGAGATCAGACCAACAGCTTCCTTTATGTACAACCCCCAATACTGCCAACGGGTGATGTCGTGCTAAATTATACAGGGTGTAAATAAATGTTTAGAATTCATGTTTTATTGTATTTAAGTGACAACGAGTGGCAAGATACACAAAGAATACAGGAGAATATGCGTGAATGCAACAAAATATTTTAAAGCACAGTCCTACGATTAGTCTTAGAACCTGGGCCTCAAATTGCAACCTCTAAACTGTTTAGTAAACAACTCAACGTAAATATTCGAAGTGTCTACCATTGTGGTTGAGGCACTCTTCCAGATGACTGTCCGTGTCTTGCATTACATTTGCAACCACTAAACTCATGACGCATGGCAAGACTAATGGTATTGCCGTCTTAGGTACTTCTCGTCCGTTAAGGCTTGATGTAGGGGGATATGATTATGCCTGTAGTAATGCCCTTGTAAACTGGCACGAACAGTAGAATGGCTTAGTGCAACTTCTTGTTCCACCGCTCTACTACAAGCATGAGATTGGCTTCAAAACTTTCTACGATGTCAAAGTCTGTATCCTCATTACAGACTATACAGTCTCTTCTACGTTCACGATCTTGCACTATCGAAATGACGAAAGTCCTCGCACCCAAATGTCGGTGTGGAGACCGTTCGGCATAAAGCACTACCTTTAGTTGAACCAGAGAGAATTTTACACATGTGTAAAATTCTCTATGGTTGAATGTTACCGCGACCTTCACCCAAAATAAACTTGCTGCCCAATTTTTCCTGGTTAGAATAAGTTGGCATTTTGCTAGGAAACGAGACCAACTACTGTAATTCTACTACTTAGCGACACTGAAAGCCCCTTTATATCTAAAAAGACCGGAAGTTCCTCAAAGTTGAGTTTTCAAAGATTGTCAGCTTGAGCAGCAGGTCATAGTATGTATAGTGGTGAAGGTCGCTTTAACATTCGACACGTGACACCACGGTATGTTTGGTCCTCCAATGTCCTGACCCTATAGGTCCAAACAATTACCATCCAGTTTTTCGGCTCAGCGTTGCGGTATTACCGGTCCCATTTGAAATACAATTTCTGTAGTGTTACAATTTTAACAATACGCCTGTTAAAAAGGCACAAATACCGAAAAAAGAAACCATTGTAATAAAGGTTGGCCCCCTAACCTTAAACTATGAACAAAATAAAGAAAACATAAAGGTTTCTTTGGGAATGACTTTGAAGCAGAAGGTCCGAGTTGTCTGAGGAACCGAGAAAAAAGGCCGTAGTGAAAACTAATCGTCGTTACGTAGCAGTTAGGACCGAATTTAATTAGTTAGTCTCGTCTTTTAGCAAAATGCCAGTGTATTCAAACCAGGGAAAATTGAACATGATGTTTACGAGGATTACCCAAAACGGCAAAACCTTTGCGTGAACTAATTGAAGCCGATCCATTATTTTTAGAAAGGTACTGTTCTCTGACGAGGCTATTTAAGGATGGTACCTTAAACCTTCATAACGTGCATTTTTGGGAGGGCATTCTTGGAAACCAAATTATCGGACCCTTTTTCTTGATAAGAAAATCTCTGAAGGCATTTACTTGGACTTCCTGCGTCATGAGTTCGTTGCTTGTAAAGTAATTGAAAGACATGGACAGATGAAGAGTGCCTGCACCACAATGGTAATCACATTGAACATTTACGTTGACGTTGATGTGTACCAAACGGATTCGATTAGAGGTTGTAATTTGAGGCCCAAATTCCAAGACTTATCGTAAGACTGTGCTTTAAAATTTTCTGTTGCTCCCCCCACTTGACTGGTATGCTAGGTGGTATTTCAGTAGAAGAAAATTTATTGAATTAGGGATAGCGAGAGATGGCTAGTGATATGGCTTAGTTATGGGCTAGACGCCCTTGTTTTATTGGCAACATTATTACATTGAATGTTGCCAGATTAAATTGTTGCTGGTGATTTGGCGAACTATGCTAATGATATATTAAAATTTAAATGGAAAAGTTTCATTTTGACACATTCCTTACCCTAAAATTTTGTGTTTGGAGCCTATTAATGCATTATAGTGATAATGTAATTAATTTTAGTGTTAAATAGGAAAACATTTAGGCTGAAAGAACAACTGGCGTAGTTTAATCTTATTTTGTTATTTCAGTTAAGGGTTATCTATAGTTACCCAAAAAAAACCTGTTGTTTTCGATTAATTTTAATTAAATATGATCATTAAGTTGAAATTAACGGCTTATCTTCTTTTACTAGTGTTATTTCAGTTTATTATACGAGTTTGAACAAGAAATTCTGCAAACTTTAGAGGAGTGACTGTTTGACTCTTGCAGAACAATCACTACTTTGCCCCAAAACTTTTAAATATCACGCCTTTTCAATGGCTCTCTTTTCAAAATGGGGAAAAAAGCTTTTAAATGACAATTTAATTAATCGTAAGAATTAAACAGGAAAATGGAGGCTGGGTGAAAGATTTGTTAGTTTAATTATAAGGTATCCATGAATTTACCCAAAACACGAATCTTTCACATTCTGGGAGCACTGCCGTGCTCCCAGCCAAGTCGAGCACTGACATCCTTTTCTCGAAGCAACTCGTGGCACTTTTAAGCCCACTGTAACTTCGTGATGGGTATAGGTGAAAGTCTGAAATTTTGCTTGCCGCGAGGACTGTCAATCCTAGCTATTGTTTCCAAATTTCAAGTTCCTACCCTATATGCTTTTCGAAATATCGCAGGTGAAATTTACCTTATTTTGTCACTCACTCACTCACTCACCGATCATCAAAATTCTAAGGTACTTCTAGAGGAGATAGAAACTTAAAATTCAGGATTTAGTTTTCATTTATTTTATAAAGCACAGAAAAATTAAAACATCCCGAATTTTTTATAAAATTGTTCTTTAGTTCTTTATTTTAAAACTAGATGGCGCTGCCGTCTTTTCAACAGAAATAGTGTGTGTTCTTGATGAAAGGACGTAATGGTCCAAAGTTAACCGAAAGTTAAATATATATTAAAGCTAATAGGAGTAGTAGTTTAATAGAAATGTGTCGTAACTGATGCTACATTCTTTTATTAGGATATCGCGTACAATCTTTATTGCATATTCTCTGCGGGTCGAAAGGGGTAATTCAGCGTAAATATGGACAAACGTTAGCGATTATATTGGCAAACGAAGTACCACGAGAGGGTCTTGATTTAATATAACTACCGAAGTATAACGAGAGGGTCTACAAAAAGAAGTGAGATCCTAAGAAAAACATTAACATGTACAAAAATGGGCCAAGCCTCGCTTCGTGCCCTCTCCGCCGTAAAAGTTCTGAAATCCCATGTAGAGCCAAGTCTGCCTTTTGGTCTCATTCAATCGCCAATTGAACAATTATGTTATAAATTAAGTACTTTTCCTAATTAATAACCAATATTCTTTGACTCTATCATTATTATACATCTTTGTTCGTATCAAAAATATCGTGACTTGGCAAGCGCAGGTGTACATAAGGTTATGCATAACTCGCCTTATAAACTTGTAAATAGGGTTATGCATAACTCACCATATAATTTGTACATAGGGTTGTGCATGACTCATCTTATAAACTTGTACATATCCCCTCGACCATAAACGATTTAGTGAATATCCCTTCGACTTCCTTTTAATATTACTTACTTGCGATTGCCAAGTCACGATATTTTTGATACGAACAAAGATGTATAATAATGATAGAGTCAAAGAAGATTGGTTATTAATTAGGAAAAGGACTTAATTTATAACATAATTGTTCAATTGGCGATTGAATGAGAACAAAAGGCAGACTTGGCTCTACATGGGATCTCAGAACTTTTTAGGGCGGAGAGGGCACGAAGCGAGGCTTGGCCCATTTTTGTACATGTTAATGTTTTTCTTAGGTTAATTATACTTGATTGAGTTTAATTTAACGGCTTATCTTGTTTATCTTGTGTGGATTTATTTTATAATAAAAGTTTCAATAAAATATTAACTTAAATTGCAATTACCCTAAAATTTTAATGTATGCGCTTTTGATGTATTTTAATGATCATTTAGATTAATTTGAAAGTGAAATAGGAAACTACTGTGGCTGTACGAAAAACTTGTGATGTTTTAATCTTAATTTGAGCGTGGTTCGTGGGAGTGGATTAAGCTTAAAATTTATTTGAATTTTTTACCCTATTTGCAATGTTTAGTGCAGTTTAATATTTTTGCCATATATTCATCATTATGGTACCCTAAACTTTTGGGTAGTTTAAACAGTTTATTTAAAAGTTATTTGAGCTTTTATCCAAAAATGTATATTTTGGTTTAATTTCACGTTAATTATATTTAATTGAGTTAAAATTAACGTAGGATTGTGTTTTGGCAGTGTACATTTAGGCTATAAAATGAGTTTAAATGTATACTTCACCTTAATTGCAATTTTTAGTGGAGTTTTCGATTCTTATTTTACCCTAAACTTTTGAATTTCGCGCCTATTAAGGTGCTTTCGAGATAATTTAAATTAGCTTAAGTGTGAAAGAGAAAACATGGGGCTTTACCAACGGCTTGGTTAGATACAATCTTAATCAAGGACATCATTTAAGAGTTATCTGAGTTTTCATCCAAAAAAAAAATGTACATTCGGGGTTTAATTTCACGTTAATTACACTTAATTACGTTGAAATTAACTTGTCGTCAGTGCTCATTAAGCTTATAAAATGACTTTTAATAAATAATTCACCTTAACTCTAATGTTTAGAGGAGTTTTTTATTATTTCCAACACATTGCGTTAAATTTTTATCATATCCTGTGCTAGGTTTGTGGTAAAGATTATCTATACAATATGTTAATGAATGATGTTATTCTATAGTTTAGCTTGAATACCAGTAATTAAATCAAATACCTATACAATTCATAGCAATTTAAACCAATAAACAAACGGCAACGTGGACTGTGGAAATAGCAAACAACGTAACCCTCCGTTTCTAACGTGGTTACGTTGAGAGAATCTGTGATGTAAACATGAAAATTATTTGACTAATTAAATTATATAACGACACTGTCCTCCTG